>NW_026555334.1:46826661-47388692 GCF_029017545.1 Prosopis cineraria
TTAAGATTGTTCCATATTATTATAATTTTCATTTTAATACTGTTTTACTATAAATATAACAGTTTATGTCTTTAGTAATAATGTTTCCTGAAATAAATTCCTGGGTTTAATCTCCTCACCCCCTCAACATCCTACGCCACAAGCATGGACTGGTTGATTCATTCTTCTTTTTATTTCTGACAAACGAAATGAAGAAACAAACGAAACTACAAATCGCTTTATTCTAGCCCAGTTCATTTCGTTTTGAAAGTAGATGATTCAAAATCAAAATGCCTTGGAAATATTTGTCGCCAGATATCTTCAAAAAAAAAAAAACCTCTTAAACAACAGCATGATTCTACCTATAGATTGATTCAAATAAGAAAAACTCGTAAAAAATATCAAGAATTCGAAATTAGATCAGTCGGTAATACCAAATGACTTGTAAAAAACTGCCAGATTTTTCTTATGATTCCCATGTAAATTAGCTCAGTATATAGCAATTATTTTCTTCCAGAAGAAAGCAATCTTTCCTGCTTGAAGAACGACAGGGAGATGGGACCGTCCTTTCAACCTTGGCCATCGAAAAGTCTAAGCCAAAAGTTTTCAAAACTTCTCCGCGTGAAAAGATTATGAGGAGTGGGGAAACATTGAAAGAAGTAGATAAAGCGTCATTCGGCCTGAACAGCTTTTAAAATGTCGAGGCCAACGCAAGAGACAAATGAAGACAGCAAAACGTTAGGATGTCTCAAGTATTCAAATGCCAAGGAAGAATTCATTTCCCAGATACTAGTTCCTTTTAAGCTGACCTTCTATACCCTTTAGAGTCTAAAGTTACAGCAACAACATTAACAATACACAATGAAATACTCATCTATATTCCTGAGGCAATCGATACCCTGGCATCACTATTTTGTCCGCAAACATTTTTCCTGTTTTTGGCATGACATGCCAGTGCAACGTCAAGTTGAATTCTTTCCCCCGTAAATTGCTTCCCTGCTCCATGAAAATGGTATTAATTAAAATCTCAAGTGATCTATGCCAGTCACACTCATACCTGCTTTCAACACATGATTGCGTACCTGGTCAATGAAGCGGTACTTATTTGAAGTATGTATCCAAAACTTTGCATGCTCTTTAGAAGGAATGATTCCATCCCACAAGGATATCTGTAATATGACACCCCAGAATTGTAAGCCATACATATGCAGTGCCAGATGGTTTCACATGGCTACATAAGTGACAAATACTACACAACCAGACTGATCATCCCTTACCTGATTCAAGGAATTCTTTGGTGTTTCATACTCGGCGGCTACAAAAACAAAAACCTGCAAGCATATCAAAAGAGGCAAAACTAAGTTCCAAAACAACTCAGGACTTCTTAAGCTTCCAAATTATTTTGGAATAATTTATCAGAAACTAGGATCTTGTGTGTTATATGCAAGTATTCTAAAAACAATTTTCAAAACTTCAGTAATTTTGCACATAACATGAGAATGCAAAGCATGATACTGATAGGCAGAGGTACAGCCCCTTAAGCATTAAAGATGGAAAGAATTGAAGCAGAAAGTATTGAAAATGCAATAAAACTACATCACAGCCAAGTACAGTATTAAACTCCTATTAAATGCATCCATGCTTTTAAGGAAGAAATATGAAAAAGACTTAACAGAATCAAATATTGAACGCAATGAATTTTGAAAATTCAAATTATCAACCTGTTTCGTGTTCCAAGTGAAGAGAGTTTGTAAATCTGCTGATATATTCAGTGTCATGCTGACCTGCAAGAATAGAAAGCCTTTTTCACTTTGAATATCAGAGAAAAGGCATCACAATGAGGTGGTTTATGACACAATATGATATGGATTATAAGCACTATCAGAGAGAATGCAATTAACTATACTACTATCAAATTGCCTTCCAAGGGCTAGAAGTATTGTGATCTTACCCACTGTTCCTGGTTTGTTACTTTTTTTTTTTTTTTTTTGAGATTCTGGATCTGGAAAACTCATCACCACAGATTCATACAGACAAAAGAGAGGAGCTGAGCTGTCCTCTAAAACATTCAGAATTGTCTAAGTCGTAAGAAGCAAGGCTTGATAGTTTCAAGCACGCAAGAGTTTCACATCTCGATCACTTTGATTTTCATGTCAAAAGTATAGATATTCAGCAACTATCTGAAGCAAATTCTTAGGAAAATCAATAGATTAGAAAGAACAGCTGGTAGCTTCATCAAGTATCCTTATATTTGAACACATAATGCCAAGTCAAACATACTGGCCGGCATTCCATTTTTATATTGAACACAGATACAAAGGACAAGTAATTACTCTTTCGTATAGGTATTTTAAGAATTAGATATAGTATAAGGCTCCAACAAATCGTAAAAGTTAGTAATTTCACTGACCCACTGGTTGCAGCAGAGAATATCAAGATTCCTTTCAAGCGACATGTTTTTTACACAGTTTTGCAGTCCATAACATATAGCTAATTAGGTTTGATCTAAACCTACGAAGATGTAAAGAATAGGTCCTTCAACCAATAGTATCTCTTGGTAAAACCTTCCTGTTAACAGTATCCTGGTAAGATTGGGACGAAAAGAACTGCATACAAGAATATGCAATTCTTGAAACATAGAGAGGTCACTCAACTTTTGTGAACCCTAACTATTGTCATCGTAGCAATAGTAATCCCACCTATGTATGATACAACAACAACAAGCCTTATTTCATTGGATGAGGTCAGCTATATGGATTGCATGATACTATTGTGCTCTATCATTAACCAAGCTTTTACGATGATGCTTAAACTTAAAGACCATGAGTGCATATCTCCTTTACTTCGGCATCGCTTTGATTTCTTTTTCCAATTATTCCATTGACAATGTTCCGCCCCTATGTTCTATCTCTATCAAGCCCAACTCATAGTGCCTTAAATTCTGTAACTCATGCGAACAGATCTGTAAGATTACTGCTTGCAATTACAGTTGAGCAGTTGACAGTCTTGGAAATTGAAACGGAAAACAACATCTTCAACGTGTGAACCATGAATCCCCTCTTCTTTCTAATCCAAATTTTTGATATCATTACTTGAGCTCCAGTATTATTTGCATCCGAAACTCTTTCATCCAATGCCGAAAAATCATTTATCTTTAACTTGATCATTAAGTACAAGAGGCTGGTTAGGTGAATCTTTGCTTCCTCAGAAGCCCGGAGTGGCAACTAATTGTTGCTTGATACTAAAGAAAATTACCCCACAAATAAGTAGAAGAGTGAATTATATAATGGCTATGATCTTCCTATCAGGTTTTTAAATATGAAATATATAATGCAGAAAGTTAAAACAGAACTGACCATGATCAGATGACATTCATCCGCGTAAAATGGAAAACTAGACAAGATATTCGGATGCTATATTCTATCTCAAACAAAACCCAACCCTAAATCTAGAAAAAGAAATCCAGGAATCGGAGATAAATGTAGTCCTAAAGACCTTAACCAGCTGAGGAGTAATCAGGAGGAAAACAGGAGGTAATTGATCAGGCGAGCAAAAGACGTCAAAGACAAAAATTACCTCGTCATTGCCGTTCGGCTGCTTCTGAAACCAGTTAATGTTCAGCACCTAAATTCCCAAATACAAAACAAACACCAATCAAAAATCATACTGGGGCTACAGAATCGGTAGCAGAAGAAACGTGGTGACATAAAGATCTACAGGAGACAAATTAGCAAAACAAAAGGGGAATAATAGAAAGAAAGAGACCTTGACTTGGGCGGTGGGAGTGGGGGAGTTGAAATTATCAGAGAGAGAGGCGAGGGCGCACATGAGGGCGAGAATGGTGACGGCAAAGGTGAGCAGAGCGTTGGCTCTATAGCCGAAAGAGTGCATTGTGGGATGCGGGGGATGGAATGAAGCGCAGAAAAATGGAGAAATTAGGGAGAAACCAAAGTTCACTGATACTCCTTGGGAGAAAGAAATTTTTACATTGGCTTCGTGCTTTCCTGCTTTCTCATTGGATCGGACACGTTGTGGGTGGGGTCACCCGCTCCACCTCTGCTATCTCTTCCCCCTCGTTTCGTTTGCCCTTACCCTGGCCTCTTTCTTTTGTTCACTTTTTTTTTCCCCCGACGCAGAGACCTTTCGCTATTTCACAAGAACGTTTTTTTATGCTTTGCTTTAATTTTTTATTTATATATATATATATATATATCTACTCAGAAGTAAGGACATGATAAATAAATAATTATTCAAATATAATATTTACTAATTATATTTAAAAATTTATTATTTTCTTTTATTAAAAGAATCCAATAACAACCGTGTAACAATCATTTTAATATTTTTTATTTATTAAATATATTAAATAACAATAAGCTTTAAAAAAAGTGGAATGGCAAAACCAATTCAAATTATCAATTCATCTGTAAAGAAGTTCATCATTTATACTATTAAAAAGAAACTCATCATTTAAATAAATAGTTCAGATTGAAATCCTAATTCTCCTGTACATAATAACTTGGCCAAAAAATTAAGAGGATGGTCATGTCGTCATGCGCCCAATGTGATATTGATACATGCTCATGGCAGCTACTGCATCACCACGCTTTGACCCGAGATTCGCCAGAACCGAAACAGCTTCGGGCTCACCACACACAGGATCAATGCTTTGTTGGGCCTGGAATGTGTAGGCTTAATCTTAAGCCCATGTTTATTGGGTTGTAGTTAGCCCATTAAACCATTGGGCCATAAATTGACCCAGGCCCACCTACATCTTGAAACACAGGTGCATGCCATGCCCAGGTCAAAGTGTCCCCAGTTCAATATGTTATTTTATTGTTTTTTAAATCACTGTTTCTGAATTCTCTTTCTCATCAGACATGAGGATTCAGAGCAGCCACCCCAGCCCGAGTGTGCAATGAATTCTCTTTCTCTTTCGGTCTCTCTTTTCTTCTTTTGTTCTTTTCTTTTCTCCTTTTCTAACTGTGTTTTTGGTTTAACGAGAAAGCTAATACTTTATGAGCCCCTTGAATCATTGCTCCCTTCCTTTTGCTTGATCATATCTTGAATGATGGATCTAAATCATATGATATATCAAACAATTCCCCTTTTTACAAAAATAAATAACCACGGCGCCCGTTAACTGGCTGTCCAGTGCTTACGTTATAGCTTACAATCATGTACTGCTTTCTCGGTGTTATTTGCCAGCCACGGGGGATTGTGGACCACGCCCTGCGGTGCATTCAGGTAGAGCACGACTATTTCTCTTTTCTCTAGAGAATTAAAAAAAAAAACAAAGAAAAGAACAAGTTTCCTTGGGATGAAAAGAATAGTAATTGAAGTGTGAAAATGAAAAGGAAATAACAGGTCTTTCGCAGAGCCAATTTGCATGCTTGGTATGGATTTAAACAACAACAAAAATAAAACGAAAGAAATATAAGTACGTCCGTGATAAAATTATCAGCGCTCGCCATTCCAGAGTTAAAATTGTCAATTGAGACGCTCGCAGATCTAAAGCCAGCTAGGATGTTGGCTCACTATGAGTAAAGGAGTTTTCTTTTTTCTTTTTTTTTAAATAGAAAACTTTTGATCATTTAGTGAAGCGGTAGAAAATACATACAGTTGCAGAAGATGCGATGAAGTCAAATTGCTGGCATGCGCACTCATGAAACCAGAATACAACAATCCACTCTATCTGACGGCGGGGCATCAGAGAGAACATATTTTACCCGTTTACCCTTTGAATTTACTCTACACTGGAGAACAGAACAGGACGAAAGCTGCTCATCTCACGAGTCATAATTGATGGTGGGTCTAAACTTGCACAAGCATCCCATTTAATACGGTGACCAGCATGGTGTGTGGGGAACGCCTATGGTATCATGCCAGTCCTAGCCATGGCATAACTGAAGAGCATTCAATTCATTATTTGGGTGACCTCCCTCCCCTTTCAGAATTTCAGGAAAGCCATGTGAGTTTAGCTGTGACCCTTCTTCGCAATCCCATTAAAAGTTAGCTTTCAGCCCAACCCGACACACCATGCCTTATGGTCAAATTACTTCTTACTAAATACCCTAAATATTTGCACATTGCTATTTCCATAAACAAAATTTCATGACTGGAACAGAAAAACCCCATTCAATCCAACAGACACTTCATCATTCGTTCACATGATAGTGCAGCTCTCGGTGTTCTCGTCGCTGAAAACGTGCGTCAACGGATCCGCCATGGGGTGCGGCGGCATCGGCGGCGGCGGCATGTAACCCATCGGGCCCTGCGGCCTCCCGTACATCATCGCCGGGTACATATGGTTCATATTCGCCTGCTGTAGCTGTTGTTGCTGGTTCATCATCATGGTCAGGTATTGCTGCTGCTGGGGATTATACGGAAGAGGATGAGGATGCTGCACTTGCATCCCTTGGTAAAACCCACCGTTCATGGCGGCCGACGCCGGGAGACCCTGAACGGCCGGGACCGGAATATTCCTCATCTGATGCATCGGCCCCATTTGAGCAGGTGGAGGAGCCATGTGGCCCGCCTTTCCGGGCAAGGCGTTTCCGTTACATTTGACCCCCTTGCCAGGCTTGGGCTTGATTGGAATATCAAAAGCACGGAAATCATCATCATCTAGTTTTTTACAGTTGTGACCCTCGAACCTGGCCCCACTTTTCTTGGCTTCCTTATCACTGGCTTTGTTGTTGGGAGCACCGTTTTTCTTAAACTTGGTGACATCTGCTTTCTTGGTGTTCTTGCCGAGCCCCAGCAAGCGACCCAGGAAACCCCCACTGCTTTTGCCATCTTTCTTGTCACCGTCTGCTTTCCGTTTTCCCCCTTTGTCTTTTTTGCCTCCTCCCCATTCCCCATTCTTCTTCTTTTTCCCTCCTCCGTTCTCTTTTTTATTTCCACCTTTGCCCTTCATTTGTACGGCCAAATCAAACACTTTACCTTTCTTGCCGTTCACACCACCGTTTGCTTTCTCAACATTCATGGCGGGCCCGTGTGGTCCGCGTCCGTTCGCCATGGCCATTCCACCACCCATCATGCTGACGGCCTTGTTTGGCATCAGAGGATGCGCGTGCCTGACCTCTTCATCGTCTTCCTCCTCGCCCTCGTAGTCGTCAAACTCGTCATAATCGTCAAATTCGTCAAGGTCTTCCACGCCGTCGTCTTCACTTGCATCGAAATCATCCTCCTCCTGTAGGTTGAACTTGACGGATTTCTGGTCCTTGAAGGGTACCATGAGATTCTTCGCTCCTTTGTTTTGGAAGTGTGGCAATTGACCACCGCCCCCTATCTGCTGGTTCTTCCCGATAACCTTGTGAGGCTCATTGTGCTTTCCCATTTTTGTAGGATCAATTTGCAAGTTTTTGAACTGGTCAGTGGGAGGATAGTTTTGATTGTACACGTTGCCTCTCTGGCCACCCCATAACTCGGCATGTTTCCCTGCCCTCTTGAGCTTCCTTATGAGTCTGGCCGGATCCAAGTTGCCCTCCACCAGCACCTTTCCTGAATCCGCGTCTATGTTGACAGAATAAACCCCTGAAATAACAACACGGCACGAGACTTAACAACTTGAAAGTGGTGACATTTCAAATTCAAGGGAGGAGAAACGAAAGGGGCCTGTTACTTATGGGCATACCATCGGTTTTCTGGAGCAGTTTCCTGACTTTGTGCTCGCAGCCCTCGCAGTGGATATTCACCTTGAGAATACAGCGCTACATGGGAAAACAAATCTGTTAGAATATAACAACTAGGGACGAGAGTAAAGGAAGCCAATGGGTGGCATGGACCTAAATGCCAATCTAGTGTGAGGGATGAACATGAGGAGTAAAGGAGCGAGTGTGTACCTGATACTTTGGCAAGCCTTGCTTTCCCATTGTTGAAGGATGAGAGAGACAGGCAGAGAAGGAATTTGAGAGTGAGCATGGAATGAGAGAACTGTGTAAAGGGCGCCCCAGATTTTATAAAGGGGCTTGAGCGCGGCTGGCAAGCCATCATTGGACCCTTGTCTCCTTTAGTTTTAACTTTGTTTCTTGAGGAAGTAGGTCTCTTCATTTCTTTTTTTTTTTTTTTTTTTTACTTCTTTCGTTCCCAACATTTATTAAAAAAATTATTTAATAAAAAAATTTAAATGGTGAGAATGAGAAAAGTGACAAAAAAGAGAGAGAAAAAACAGAGAGAGAGACCCCTAATTCCCGATGAGTACCTCAAACATTTACTGTTTCCACGCTTTGTGTCAACCATAATTAATTTTATTTCGAAAAACATTATTAATTTCTCCATTTAAAATTACAATGTGCTTGTAATTAAATTAATTTACAGTACTTTCAATAAGTTAGTTAATAGTTAGTGGTATTTTAAATAATGCATTTTTTTATGTTAAAATTTATTTAATAGGATGTCTTAATGAAAAAAATTAATTATACATTTAATTAAGGGTATTTTCTAAAAAAACTATTAATTACAGCTTAAAAAGTATAAATCTAAAATATTTTATATCCTTTGAAAAAAAGTATATTATAATACGGAATAAGTAATGCTTAATAACTTAGGAATATTATATTTTGATATTAGATTAATTTTACTTTACATTGACTATCGACCACTAATAACAGGAAACTAGATTTATGGCCATCTAATCCAAAACTCGCAAGTTGTCTTTACGAGTCTAGGCTGCACAACAATTATTTGACCGTTTTGACTCCGTCGTTCTCGAAACTGGACCCCAAAAAACAAAAGAAAAAAACAGTTCACTCATTTATTTTCCAATTTTAAAATATTTTTTTATTTAAAAATATAAAATATTTTTTAAAAAATTAAATATTTAAAAATATAAAATATTTTTAAATCTTTTAAAATATAATTATTACCTTTTTTTAAAACTGTTTCTATAAATAATAACTTTATATTTATTATAAGGTGTTTAATAAATATAAATATAAAAAGATAGAATTAATTAAAAATAGATAACTACTTTATTAAAGTGTGAAATTCAGTTAAAAAAATTTAAATTTTTAAAGGAGGGAGTATAAAATAAGAAAACTTTTATCTATGAGATGATCTGAGATATTTTTATATTAAGGCATTAGTAGATCTATTTCATTCAACCAAACGTAAATAATTTAATAAAATATGCATTCATTTTATGACTCGATATGCTTAGCCATCTCATAAAATCTCATTCTCATTCAATTTTTGTTTGTATTCATCCGGGAAATAAAATCCAAGAATCAAACAACACATTAAATTTTATCGTAGTTGATGGAGTAGTATCTTAAAAAGAGAAACAAGATTTTTTTTCTTTTTTTGGCCACTCCTTCTCCCTTCGATATTTTAAATTCAGTATTTTTTTCCCCCCCGCAAAAAGCCTCTAGATTCTCATCCATAAACGGAGACACACATTGTTACACAAGAATCATATAATTTTTTGCTAGGATCAACCCAAACAATTAGACTGTCCCTCAGAAAAGGAATCACTAAGGTTCAATCATTAGGCCTACTCTAAAAATCAACTTGCTTTTGGCCTACTTCGACCAAGGTAATGTTTGAAGACACGAAAAAACTCAAGACTTAAAATTATTCAACTGTTTTAACCTATTTTTTTAATACAAATACGTAAATATTATTTTTATTTAATTATTATGATATCAGTTTGATCAAAAATCTAACTGATTAAATTGTAAGAATTATAATCTGCTGATTTTTTTAATTTATTGTCCAATCCCATTTTTAAAACATTAACTATAATACATGCATTTTTCAGAGGCTTCATATGATGATAATTTTTACTTCGAAATTAATATTTAGTGCAAAATGATTGGATAAGGTAATCGACGTGAAACAGGTGTTTAGATCAAATAAAAATGGGCGTTAAAAAAAATAGAGTAAAATATATTTACCTTTTTCTATTTTGCTTAAAATGCAAAGCACTTCTCTTTATTTTAAAAACTTATACTTTAATCTAACTGTTAATGCTGTTAAAAATATCCCATTAAAATTTCAAAATACTTATTTTTTATTCATAATTATATTGAAAATTTTAAAATTATTGTTCAAGCTTTATAGTTTGATTGTCTACTCTCTCTCCCAATTTAAAAAAATTAATAATTATATTAATATTTAACTAAATAATTTAAAATTTTCATAAAATTATTAATAAAAGTTAAAAAATAAATATGAATTATATTAAGCGATATATTATATTAAATAATTATTTCATTAAGTTTTTAATTACGTGTTTGAAATATTATTTATTCTAATTTGTGCATTTAAATTTTAGAAAATGTTACTAAATAAACAAGTTTATATAACTAAAAAATTAAAATATAAATAAAAAAGTAAAAAAATTGCATTGACTTTAATTTATAATTCATATGATTTTTAGATAACATTTATATCTAAATAAGGGGTATTTTTGTCCAACATATGTAACTTAATGGTCAACTAATTGTTAGTGTAACATTTCAAATTTTAATCCCCAAATTAAATAAGCTTAATTATAATAATTGAGTAAATTAATGTGGTGTGTGGTCAGGAAAGTCTAATAATTAATTTTGATTGTGTTTCAACCCTAATTATGGATGCAGTCGGGCCATCCAGATATCAAAAGGAGAAGAACACGTCCGCCATGGCACACGGACAACAACTGAAGTGAGAGGAAACCTCTTTGTGTCATGCACCGTGATGCACAACCTTTTCTAGAAAACTTAAGTCACAAACAAATAGAAAAAGTAAAGGAAAAAATGAGAATAAGCTATCAAGCTCTGTTAGGATTCATACTTGGATGACATTGGGAGTATTTTGGAGCTATAAACACTTAAGGTAAGTATCCTATACTCCATTTTTTTCTATCTCTTATACATTTATAAAGTTTCGGTTAGGGTTTTGATAATGAAAGATGATTTTCAGTCCATATAAGTTATGAATTCGAAGCTATTGATTCAAATAAAGTTAATAAAAGTTGACTGGAATATTTAAACATTAAATTAATAGGTTTTGACATCTTTGGTTAGTAAATTTCATTAATATTCAGATTTAATTTTAATGAGGGTTGTTGAGAGGATGATAATTCCATTAATAGGAGTTTAATAGCTCATTAATATTATTGAGGATAAAGAAGGTTAATAAATCTAATGAATAGGCCCGTACATAAACAATGTGGGCATTGAAAAATCTAGAAGTGAAAGATAAGAGTTAAAATGTGAGAGTTTGGCAATATTGATGAAGTTTAACTTGATATTGATAATGAAGTTTAAAATTGGCTATGTGTAAATTGAGCTCTTACACACCATTGCGGCTTGGAAAAAAATCAAGCTTTGAAGCTTAACATTGAGGGGTAAACTTTTAATCTTTTAAAAGTTTGAGGTAATCAAGAGAACCTCACGTTGGATAGTTATATGTTAATTACTATATAATGTGAAATGTACGTCTAGCATGTGAATTGTGATTTATGAATTCGAGTAACATGCTACAAAACTATGTGTATAATTGCTTTGATGTGAAGAAGAGATATAAAAATGTTTTATGAAATGAACTTTAAAGTGTAAAAGTGATTTTGAAATGAGTGGCAATTTATAATGCATTACGAGATTGAGTAGTAGATGATGAGTTTGATAAAGATACATATGTTAAATTTGAAAGTAGTGAATATATGTGACAATAAGTATTGATGCTTATTTGGGTAGCACATGATCGTGAGCCTAATGTGTTGATTTTGAAAATAAAATTTAAACAGAGGTCGAGCATTGTACATGACATGATTAGTAAGTGTGAGTTCACCTAGAAATGGGGGTAGAGAAAATTTATATTGTATTCCGGCTGCCTTCAGGTGTATGAGGTATGACCTTGTCCCACAGTCTGTACAGGGACTGTCTTATAGTGTGTCGAGGAACTATAGCTATCTCCACCAGTTTATCAAGGAGAATAGCTTAGGGTATACAGCATCCAAAGATTTGAGAGTAGGGGAAGCTGTGGTCTGAGAGTGAGTACCGTGAGCTTTGGCCAAGTCATACCTCATAATTAGTAAACTTGAGTAATCCAATCATATGACCGGAGCCCTGTTTTATGTTATAACTCATGGTTTCAGTCAAAGGGTGTAAGGATGGTTGATTATTGCTTATATGATTATATGACATGTTACATGATTGAATTATGGCAAGTCGTGTTGATATCAGGTCATGGTCACATGCCTGAGTGTTTTGTGACTACGTACCATATAATTCATAAAAGTGAATTAATTAAAAACTGATGTGTTGTGAAATATGTGGAATTATGTGTTAATGCATGTTTTCAAGAAAATATATTTTCATACTCTTGTGTTCCTTTCAAATGATATAAAATTACATAAGGTAGGCTTATCTTGGTTATTGAGTGCCTAGACTCATCCTTTTCATTTAATATTTTACAAGCTTTAGTTCTAGTACAGAAAGGAATAAAGCTCCAGAGGCTTTGGAATCTGTGCATTCCTAGTATAGGACTTTAAGTATTGTTTACTTTGTGTAATAGATTAATATTTCTAATTTTAGGTTGCATTTTAGTTACAGTTGCACTATATAATTGTTTTAAAATGTCTCGGCTGTGTATGTTGAGCCACATATGTTATTAGGGCCAAAATACTAGTACAAATGTAATAAAATTGTTTTAAGCATGATACGAATGATTTTAAGGCAATGTAATGAAATTAACTCCCCCTTCTATTTTTGGGATTAAAGGGGTTGATGAGTGATTTTATGCTACACTCGTATTTGAATACATGTGATGTATTGTACTAGTAGTCCTATATCCAATGAATATGGATTAGGTGTTAGGAATAGTTTTTAGCACTTATTTTGAGTTTTAGATAGCCTTTTATGTGTGAAAGTTGTGAAAAGTGCTAAAAAGTGTTTGGATATCCAACTTTCTAGTGTGACTTGTTTTGGAAGTGAAACTTGTGTCGTTAGCACTTTATAATTATAATAATGATAATTAATTAGCATTACAATAAGTTGATTTATAATAATAATAATTTATAGGATTGGATCAAGTGATTTAGTTACTCAGTCTTTTGTTCAGTTCAACTCGAAGAAAGAGTTTGGTCTTTTTAGTCCTGAAAGACCAAATTTTATCTGGATTGAACATGATCGAGTTTGTCTTGGGTTGGACCAGACTATAGGACTTTCGTACAACCTTAGCTAGAGGGCTCAATGAGTGATATGTGGACACTTGAATCGCTCAAAACGGACATTAGATGGCGAAATGGCGCACTCCAAAATTTAGCTAGAGGAGCTATCGTGACAGTAGGAGTAAGCCGCAGCGCGCTGCACAGAGAGAGACATAGTCCTTTTGTGCCATCTCGCGGTGGACGGTGCATTTCTGGAGAATTTCCAGAATGTCCCATTTGTTGCTTTTAAAGGTTGTAATTGATTTCTTTGCTTTCGCTACTTTATTAATTTGTTTTAAAACAAAGTTTGAGCTCAAACATTCTTTTGAAAAGCATTTATTGGGATCCTAATATTTTAAACTATTTTTAAAGTTATGATAGTATTTTATAAGTAATTTAATTAATTTTAATTATTATAATGGTAATTTGTGTTTGTGTGCTGTGTTCTGATAATGTCAATGTAGACTTTATAGGTTGGCAACTCAAAAAATACATGTCCATCCTTTTTTTTTTCATAATAGAACCTAAAATTTAACTAGTAGTAATAAATTAAAAAAAAATTCCAATAAGATTTTTCAGCCAACGGTTTTTGCATCGGATAGCATAATCAAAGTCAAAAGCTCAAGTCACATTTATACTTAGGTACCATCATCCACTAAAAAGTAAAAGCAAGAAGAATAAATGAAAAGCGAAAACAAACCACTCATTTGTTTTTCTAGTTTTCCTTGTAGTATTCAATATTAGTCTACCAATCTTTATTCTTAATGACATCATACGGCCATTTGGAGCTCGAAATAATGGTCGAAATTTAAAGGAATTGAAGGTGAAACCGTGAAAGCTGGACTTGTGGATCTTGGAATCAGATCAACAACGCAAGGTTAGGGAAAAGCAAGATGAAAAACACTGGCGCAGCCAACGAAGACTACAATGGCAGTCGTAATCGAGAACTAAGGACTAGATCTAAAATACCATCGAGCAAGCAGAACCATTAATTGCTGAGGAGTTAGGAGAGATTTAGTATTGAGTTCTTTTATTGATAATAATAATTGTTGAGCATTAAATGATAATTTTTTTTGATTAAAAGAAAAAACAAAAGTTGAATAAAGTCTGTTACTGTTAATAATTTCATATCAACACTTAATATAAGGTTTTTTAGTATCAATATATCAACTTAAAATATGATAAGTAGAGATCTTCGATCATATATAGCGATTATTTTGTTATATGCATTTGAATTTTTATTATATACAAAAAAAAAATCATTTATTTGAATAACAACTTTTGATATTTTGAAAATTCTTAACTTAAAAACATTCCAGAATATTAGAAGCATGAGTCTTCAATTATAAATAATGATTTTTTTGCTATACTTATTCTGACTTCTATTATATGCAAAAAAAAAATTATTTATTTGAATAATAGCTTTTGATATTATGAAAATTTTTAATTTACAAGCATTTTGAAATATTAAAAACATGGATTTTTAGTTACATGTAGCGATTGTTTCACTATATACATTTGAATTTCTATTATATGCAAGAAAACTTATATTTTTTCAAATAATAATTTTTGGTATTATGAAAATTATTAACTTAGAAGCATTCTAGAATACTAAAAATGGGGTCTTTAGTTATATGCAGCGATTGTTACATTATACTCCTCTGGTCCAATATATAAATCACTTTTTAAAAACATAATCTCGTCTACTTTATAAATTATTTGTTGATGTGATTGTTTTATTTCAAATTAAAATTTTCAAATTACTCTTAAAAAGTAAGAAAGAGAAAGATAAAAAAAAATTATATGATTGACTTACTTTTTATTTTTTACTTGAGAGTTATATTTAAAATTTTATTTATTTTTGTTCTTTGTGCTTTTATTGTATTGATATTGATGATGTTAGTAAAAATAACTTATAAATAGGATCGGAAGAAGTATGCATTTGAATTTCTGTTATGTGCAAGAAAATTTTTATTTATTCAAATAATAACTTTTAATATTATGAAAATTTTTTACCTAGATGTATTTTGAAATATTAGAAGTAGAGGTTTTCAATATATATAATAATTGTTTCACTATATGCATTTAAACTTTAATTATATGTAAAAAAATTTCATTTATTTAAATAATATCTTTTGATATTCTAAATTTTTTTTAATTTAAATGAATATAATATGTTGTTATTTAAATATCAAAAACATATATTCTGATATTTTTTCATAAAAACATGAAAAAATATTTTAAAAACACAAATAATTATTTTAAAAATTTATTTATTTTTTATGAAAATATTTATAAATATTTAAAAAATGTATATGAATATTTTGAAAATAGGCACCGCCTTGTATCCGCTTGCTTTTATAATTTATTTATTTAGTTTTGCCATCACATCCGTCAATCTTATGTGACTACATCGAATGTTGCCAGGTGCGGGGAAATGGTTTCTCAAGTCTGAACGTCGGATGCCCTGGCCTTGACTATTTGTTATTGGTTCCCAGTAGGCCAGAATTGACAGTACTGTGAACCGTCTGCCCATTTCATAATATCCATTTTTCTTTTCACTTTTCCAACAGTCCAGAACAAGGCGCTACCGGCCCTGGTGTGGGTAACCCACGACATGAAGTCAATCAAATTAATGTGCTTGAAGATGCCCGAGGGTGAGGACCTACTCTAGTCCTGTCCCTTTTTCGGCCTCCAAAACTCAGACTATGCGTTCTCTTTTGTTCTTTAAAGTGTCCTCTTTCATCACTCATGAGCGAGCCGGAGCAAGCTCATATTGCAGTTGCAAGAACTCTCATCAAATGAACTCGTCCCTTGTGATAAAGCGGAATCATTCCTTGCCTGACCATGAGCAAGCTTAGATGAAACATCTAATACTATAACATGAACATGATAGAGAGGTTGATGGGACGACACGGACGAGATATGGAGAGAGGGTAGGTACTGCCAGGGGCATCCAATGAATGGTGATCAGAGAAACATGGAAGAGGGGACACATGCTCTGCGGCGTTCTTGTTCACTGCTGATATGACCACTCCTCACTCTCTGTCTCTCTGACCTTTCGGTGCCCCTGCTCCTTTCATTTTACCCTCTCCATTATTTGCGAATCCCATACACGGGCCCTCATCATGGGCCGGGTACAAACACGATCGGTTTGTGGTCGTTGACCCGCTTGGACGGCGCCCGGACTGAGTCAGAGTCATGGCTCCAGCCTCCATGGGAACATCGAGGCATTGAATGATCTCCGCTGGATTCGAAACCTCAAGGACAGGTAGCATTCTCTGTGAAGGGATTCCTCGCTGCTGCTTTTTGGACTAGAAACTTGGCTTTTCTCACCTCAGTATTCCCAAATGCTGCCGGGATTCGTTCCTCCTTTAACTTTCATCTCCAGATCCTCTTGTCTCTCTGCTCCTCCCCCTTTCTCGGGCTCTGTGCATGGAGCAGCATGACACCCCCTAACGCAAACCCACGCGGTTCCTCTGCCTCAAGTGACATGCTCAAAAGTGCAAAACACGACGTAACCATTAATCAATGCCCCTGCACCTTCCTTGTTTGACTCCCGCTTTCTCTAACCACGATGCGTTTCAACACTGCTCTCCCGTACGAGTCCATCTTTTGACCTGCATATATTTCTTTTTTGGCCCATCGCTGCACTGGTTTCTTCAAATAACCAACGCTGCCCCTCCTTTTTAAATGCCAACAAAATTGAGCAACCTGTTTTTTTGTCCCGTTCTCTTAATGCGGTTTAAAATCACAGATTGCCACTGCATGCAGGACAGTGTCCACCCGACAAATGGAGGAGCTGAAAATCTAGTAAAGCTCACTCTGTTCCCTTGCGCACTTGGATCGATGTTCTCAATTTCGTCTTCCGATCGCATTGACTCGGAACCAACTATGAACCCCCAGATGATTAGTTTATTTATTTATTCAGCACTCTGACCGAGGGATAAATCCAATCACGTTGCAAACGTTCGAAAATAATCAACTGATAGTTTCATTTTGACAGAACACGAGTCCTTGATCTCCATTTTTTTTTCAGTACACACCGTTTTTCTTGCCCGTTTATTCCAGTAATTTAGTAAGAGCAATCCCGATTAATTGGGCCCCCGATTTTTTGCGATGCCCCGACATTATTTGCCTGGATCAAGCTTGTTACCTCAATCAGCTTGATTGACGAGATCGGTTCGAGTTTCAGAACGGTGGCAAGACAATTAAAAAAATATAACATCTTTAAAGCTGCATGTAAGAATAAGAATAATGGCGCTGATGTTTTATTTGCAGGTGATAGCGAAGCAGCGAAATCCCAAGGTCAAAATGATGCGGTAAAACACAGATGGGCACGCATACTACAACAGGCGCAGGGTAAAAGCAAAAGTATGGGTACCGAAAATATGGAGCTGACCGGGGAATGGGAACATATCTACGTAAAATTTTTTGATAAAACAAAAGGCAGGTTGGAGGCTGAATTCAAAGCAATTAAGGGTTTCTCAATACTATTGTCAGTACCCATTTGGCGATTTTGCCCGGTACAGGTAATTCAGATGGCGATTCAAAGCAGAATCAATATGATTTGAGAACATTCTTCTCCCCTTGCCAGTATTGAGTCGACGCGAGAAACGCACCTCGCTCGTGCATCATAAAATATAGTTCAGGACGGGCTCTTGTTCGGTCAAAGCTTCGACTGCAAATCAACAACAGATCCTGAATAGGGCTATGCACAGAAATATAAATGAATAACTCGCCGCACACAGTTAAGGAGTTCTCCCCACATATCTTCTTCACTATAAGTGAAGGCGGCCACATTGCGCTGATGTCAGAGGGCGAGCGAGTGGGGTGGGAGGCCAAGAAATAATAGAGTATGCATGGCTGTAATTCAGGTGTTAGGTAGCTTCGATGTATAAGAAAAAACCCTTCTGTATATGATGCATATGGCAAGGCTAAAGCTCTTTTGTTGTCTGGGAAGTGACCAAGGACAATGGGTGGGGCTAGCAGGGCATAAAACAACTCAACATTATGACTTACATGATATATCAAGCTACGTAGCTAGCTGCAAATGAATTAATCCTTCGTCGAACTGGTACCTTGCAGGCACTGAGAATTTGTAAGGAAGCCACATGATAAGGGAATCCCTGAATAAAAGGGTTAAAAAGGTGTTCGTATTTGGAAAGTGCATTAACCAAACAATCGAAATATCAAGCGATGTCAAAAATATTGAGTTTCAAATAAAATGAGTTCCCACGCTCCTGTATTTCAATTCATTTAAATGTAAAGATGTAAATTGAAACATAATAAAATAAGTCTAATTAAATAGTGTGCATGAAATTACAATAGGTAAATTCATGAAATAAACTAAACAGAAAGATAAACTAAGACCAAAAACTAATGATTGATAGAACTTTCAAGAATTTCAAGGTGCTTTCATGTCTCTCTCTCTTTGTTGTTGTTCATAATGTGTGCAGGCTATGTTGGCTATTTGTAAATGCTAGCTTGTGTTCTACAAATATGTGCGAGTGAAGGTCACAATCTTGTGAGACTTGGGACTCATTTAGATCATAGTCTTGTGTAAGGTAATGGTCCAACTAAAAATCCTGTGTCTTAAAGGATTCAATGACTTGTGCTTATTTAGTTAAGTCATTTTATCATGATGTGAACTGGATTTATCATTATTAAATTTTTTTTTGTTGGGCCTAATGCCTTTCCTCACTCAGCCCAATTCTTATTATAGTTGTAATCTTTTAAATAGGTGTTGTTTCAGTTTTAGTTCATAAAGAAAAAGCAGAAAACAATGACACCGGTTTGTTGTTGCCCCACCCTATTCCTCCATCATTCCATATCCTGAAGAAAAACCGTGCCCGACGAAAAAGAAGAATAAACTATGATTTGACAGATTCTTGTGGCGCGCTCCATTTTCAAGAATTAAATTATCCTACCTCAATTTTCAATCACCAACTGAATTTAACTGTAATCGCAGGGACCCTTGACGATGCGGAGATTCAAAAGGTCGATGGCATTAGCCGGGTGGGTTTATGGCTACTGGGCTTTGAAACTGGGCATTGGGCCTTTATCGCATGCTGGTAGGCTGAAGGGGGATGACGATAATTCAAGTGACCTGTCTTTCAAATGTCATTTGAACATGATCCGTCAGAAACAATCATGCATCAAATTAAGTGGGCCTCCTCAGAGACCTCGCACGTGGACCGAAAATGTCTGGCATTACACTAACACGATGGATGTTTTCAAATGAAAGTCTGGCCCAGATCCATTACCCAACATACGGCATCCGGCATTCTGTTGACCCGGTCCTAACCCCAATTAAGTGCTCGTTCGTACGCCCCTTCATTCCACGCGGGAATTTGCCGTCACGTGACTCGTGTGATGGATGACCAACAGTTTGCAGTTCTCGCTTTCTCGGTCTGCACACGATGAATGATCATCTCTTCTTCTCAATTCTAATCTGTCTTAAGAATATATCATCATCACTTTGCCATGATATGCATTGTCCTATACACGTTAATCACATCGAAGTTTGTTGTCCGCGAACAACAATTGCTGTAGAGTTAGTTAACGCTTGCTCGAGATGAACTTATTTAATCAGTACGTGGAAGCTAGCGGATTTGTCCTCAGTTCAGATTTCGGAACAAATGAGTATGTGGTGTAAAATAGAAGAGGGAGAGAAATAATCTGATCAACCCGCTTACGCTTTAATTTCTCCCCATTTTGGGTTAAGGAATGTAAGGCCGATATGTCCTCTTGCTAGTTCTCACATGTTGCTCATCTGAGTGGTTGACCTTGGCATTAATTATAACGATCATAATCTTCAAACGAGGATTAGAAGACGGCAAGCAGGATATTTATATACATTATGCCCTGCAGGGTGAGTTTAGCATATCATTGATAATTAGGAAATGATTAGATATAGACAGGAGTGCATGATTGAAAGGTACTGGTCCTGAAGCCAGCAACAAAATATTCTGATACAGAAATAGAAAGAGACAATTCCGAAACTAAGGACGGAAGTAGGACACAAATTACAAAACCACTGGACCAAATTATTCACGGGACAGAGATGAAGAAATGACCTCACAGGAAGGGAAGGCAAATGTATTATAGTAATTAAATTAGATGCTTATTTGCACCTTCCTCAGTGCTTTACTTATACCAAACCCACACCCATCACCCTCTCACATCTCCACTCCGATCTAGAACCTCAGATCTTTCTTCTTGGTTTCCTCTTCGTGATGATGGACGTCAATAATACAGTGGATACAACCAAGCGTCATACTGGTACTGGTATACACCACGGCTTGGATTCACGGAACCATCACCACCATCCCCATTTCCCCTCCGAAACCATTCTCATTATCATCGTAGCCGTCGCCTCGGGTTTGGGCTCCTGTTTACCATTTTTCTGGTCATATTCATGCTTCGTCGGCTGAAAGGCTCCCCCAAGAATTCAACTTTACATGATAACAGAATCGGAACGGCTCTTGATGACACAAGTTGCAGGTTCATGGCTACGGCGACAATGAACTTGGGTTCTAGTCCAGGTTATTACTTTCAGTTTCAAACCCGATGCTTTTTTATCAGAACATTAAAACTGAAAGCTAATTAGCTTGACAACTTGGACTGCAGCCGTGAAGGGAGGGTGTCTTAGTGGGGGAAGTGTGGGCATGAGCAGTGCGGGAGGACCTAATAAAGTAAGAGGAGTGCAAGTGTTCACGTATAGGGAGCTACAAGAGGCTACAGAAGGATTCAGCGAAGCAAACGTGATTGGAAGCGGAGGATCTGGTTCGATCTACAGAGGAGTCTTAAGTGATGGAACTTTAGCTGCAATCAAGCTGCTGCCAAGGCAAGGTAGGCAGGGGGAGCATGCCTTCCGAATTCAGGTGAATATAATCACTGCACTTTTATTTACCATACTCTTCTATTTTATGTCCCTTATTCTTACTTGCTCTCTCTCTCTCTCTCTCTCACCCTCTTTTCCCGGCACATATTTTTGTCTTTCTTAAGTGAAGGATAAAATTCTGTCCCTTCTTAAAAAATGCCATCATTTTTCGTCGTTCTTAAGCGAAAGCTGTTGATTGATCAGGAAAATCGAGAACACTCGAGGTAAAGACAAAACCAAAGTTATTTTGAAGTGAGAAAGGAAGACACAACCAAAGTTATTTTGAACACTATGGCAACCTTCTAATATGTAACTGCCTTGCTCGATCACGAGAATCTTATTCTATTCCTGGATATTAAAATGTCGGAGTGGACAAATGAATTATGGAGTTTTAGGGACCAAGAAATGGGGATGCGAGTGCCTTATCTCAAATAATACAACTCACGTTATAAGCTGTATTCCAATGTTGCACATGGGGACGTGGACACTAGCTGACAAGTTCCTTTTCGTTTTCTTTTGTTCTTTCTTGTTGTCTTCCTTTGATTTGATTGGAGGTGGACATGCTAAGCCGCTTGCACTCTCCATATCTGGTGGAGTTACTTGGGTATTGTGCGGACCAGCACCACAGGTTATTGATATTCGAATTCATTACCAGTGGAACACTGCATCACCATCTCCACTCCGGGATCAGTCAAGTTAAACCCTTGAACTGGTGGCCCCGCTTGAGGATAGCCCTTGATTGTGCTAGAGCTCTTGAATTCCTGCACGAACATGCGGTCCCGCCGGTGATCCACCGCGACTTCAATTGCCACAACGTTCTACAGGATCGCAACTTGCGCGCCAAGATCAACGCTCAGATTTCCACCCCCGTGTTGGGGACCACTGGATATTTAGCTCCAGAGTGAGTCTCTGAATAAGCACCTTTCCTTATCTTCGCTCAAGTTCATGTCAAAAGAAAAGAAGCACTGTGCACATGCACACAGTCACAGGCAGCCCGTAATTGAATTTAAATTTCTTCACCATCATTACGTTTTCTGAGAAGTAGGTTCAATGATCAATGAACCTTTATAGGTATGCGTGTTCTGGGAAGCTTACCTCAAAGTCAGATGTATACAGCTACGGGGTTGTTCTCTTGGAGTTGCTCACAGGACGTGTGCCAGTTGATATTAAACGACCTCCTGGAGAACATGTTCTTGTCTCCTGGGTTAGTGAAAGCAAATTGACAAAATTAGAATTGTGCACATGGATACATGTAATACGAATCGACATATACGTCTCTTCGTCTTTCTGTAACTTTGACGCTTGTTAATATTGCTAGGCTCTTCCGAGGTTAACAAATAGAGAAAAGCTGGTGGAAATGGTTGACCCAGTTCTGCGAGGACACTACTCGAGGAAGGATCTGGTTCAGGTCAGCTTGGTTTGGTCATTACTTATCATCACCATTATATATCGTAGAACAACTTATATTAGACTTATAATTAAATATTTCATCATGCATCAAAATACTAATTGCTTTATGTGATTTGATGAACAGATAGGCGCAATTGCAGCCATGTGTATACAGCCAGAAGCAGAATACAGACCGCTTATGACAGATGTCGTGCAGTCGCTAATACCACTAGTCAGAAACACAAATGCAAGTTCATTTAGTTCTCCAAGACCCCAGAGACAAACATCAAGTCCAATCCATTAACGAACTGTCGTTTGAATAATATTTTGTTCGGGTAAAGCACCAGCACGGGAAACGCACAGGTGCATGTGCTTCCTGTTAGCCACAGTAGTGTCAAATTTTGCGGGCACGTTCACTTCAACTTATGGAAAAGAAAAATATATGGATCGATAGTTCAATCATGCGCGCGTAAACTACAGTCATTTGCATTCTACAAGCACATTATTTTTTCTTGATTCTAGAGCCCTTTTTATGTCCTGTTCCAATATATATATAAACTCAGCTGCGAAGTATAGCAAAATAAGTATTTTGATGCGAGGCAAATTTTGATGCACAAGGAGGAAGTCAGAGCCGAGCCCAACACATTGTGTCTAGCGCTTAGAGGTAATGACAGTGGAATAACTTTTCGATCCCAAAAAAAAAAAAAAAAGAGCGGCATTTGGAAAAGCGAAGGAGACAAAGGAATATTGTTGAGGCTTTTGAATCCTTTGCAGGGGGCTGACGGTAGAAAAGCACAAGAGGATCAATTCCAAGAGGCCGGTCATATCAATGGTTGTCTTGGCGATAAAAAGTTGGAGCAGCGGAGTCTCAGAGTGCGCGCGCGCGCGCGCGCTATCAACTTAACCAGCAGAGAAAACAAAAACTCAAGGAATAATATCAAACTAATAGAAACGCGGATGGGTCTTGAGTAATAAAGTGTGCATTGACATTATGGCGCCCAACAAATCAATTATAAAAAGGGAACTTGTAATGATAGGCCAGCGTCAAGGAGCACTTTCTATATAATTTTGTTGCAAATGAATTGATCTTGAAAGTATCTAACACGGGAACCATTAAAAAAAACTAAATTAAAACAGGCTTGGTGCTTAAAAATTGGTTAATAGATGTAAATATATAGGCAATACAGCTAAAGAAAAATTGATGGAATAGCAGCAAATAAGTGTATTGATCTTCAGTACAAGCGCAACTTATATGTTGCCCACACATGATTTAGCCTGAAAGGGAGGTGGGTTTGTCAGGATATGAATGGCTCGGTTTAGAATTAAGATGCATAGGAGGTCTTGAGCTTTGCTGGGTCGCGCGAATTTCTTTTCTTTTTCTTTTTCTTTAACTTCCCAAAAATATCCCCTTTTCACACGCTTTTCTTTTGATTTTTTGTGAGCCCTAATTAGCCTCCATGCAATTGCACGTACGATGTGCCCATGTGGCATGACCGGCTGTAGATTGAGAAGGCACTCATCAAAGTTTTTTTTTTAATTAAAAAGCTGAATAAAGAAAAAGTATTGGGAAAATTTCAATGAGAATCCATTGATCCAACTCAATTTCAATCAAAACCCTTAAAATTCTAAAATTTTACTATATATGTAGGAGATTGAAATGAAATTAAAGAGCTGATTGAAACAATTTCATTGTTCTTAGTGAAATTAGGTGTATAAACAACTTGTATAAGAAATAATGAGTGTATGAAAAGTATAAAAAATAATGGGTGTATGGAGAATAAACAACTAACGTAAGTGAAATTTATAACTCTTATTAATAATATAATACTACTATCAATTTGCAACTCTCATTTCATCTTATGTTAGGGATAAAGAAAAGCAGTGGTTGCGTTGGACTAACAGGAGACCAGCAGGAAAGATAGATTTGTGGTTTCAGTGGAAAAATCACCTTAGTTCCCCCAACCATTGCTGAGTGAGTTAGTACTATTATAGATGGGGCTGTTGGCTGCGTGGACTTAAGGAAGTGTGTATTCTCTCGGACTGTACAGAAGCGATTTCGCTAATTTTAAGAGGATGTGATATCCACCATCCGTATTACTGAGGAAGCAAGATCCTCAGTACTTCATCAGGACTGGGACATGGTATTAAAACGTGTATAGGGAGGAGAATATATAATGGTAATCACCTCCTTGACAAGTTCTCTCACAACTTAGATTCTAATTTTGTTCTTCTTGATCAACAACCATCTTTTTT
Organism: Prosopis cineraria; assembly: GCF_029017545.1. Classification (NCBI taxonomy): domain Eukaryota; kingdom Viridiplantae; phylum Streptophyta; class Magnoliopsida; order Fabales; family Fabaceae; genus Prosopis; species Prosopis cineraria. The sequence goes on from NW_026555334.1 coordinate 46,851,306, forward strand.
AGTAGAAGATGGTGGCTGATAGAGGACTGGTGTCTTCTGTTTCTTTATTGGCCTGTTGCCAGTGTTTCTTCTGTGAGTTACTTTTATTAGCAATGATATCCAGTTTAATCAGAAAAAGGAATGATGCTGTAAAGGGAACAGGGCACAAGGAACAATTTAAAAAAGTGTGCAATGTAGCAGTAACGAAGAAAATGGCGAAGGGTCCTCATTGAAATTTTCATTCAAAAAGTATTTGAGCAATTTCTGTCGCATGTTTCTTAATTATTTGTGTCTGTGTAGCCAATGGATTCGGCACTGACCACCATCCTGGTCGATTTGACGCCCAACAGTCAATTCCAAGTTTCTCCGGAATGTGATATATGTTTGTTTTCGGTTTGAATTCCTAACGTGTTGCTTCCCTGCAACAATGCTTCATTTGGCTTTTGGGCTTTGGCAATAAGAAATGCAGTGTCAACATTCTTTTCCTGATGCCTTCAAAAATGAATAATAATAGGGCCCTCAATTTCTATTTGCACGACAGTATAGATATCTAGTTACGTTGTCCTTAGCTTAGAACGCCCACATCGACCTCATGAAACACAAGTACACGTGCATATATAACTTGTCAAATATAACAGTATCAATTTGGGCTTTAAATATTATTTATTTTTTTTGATCCTCGTTATAAATTATTTTTATTAATCTCATCAATATTAATGTAAAAAAAAATTAAAAGAATAAAAGTGCGTAAAATTTCAAATATGTATCTATATAATAAATATAAAAAATGACTCATGTTAATTTTTCTCTCTCATAAAGGATAATTTTAAAAATATTTTTTAACTATTATTTAAAAAATTGTATTATAATTTATAAATGAGATCAAATGAATGTTCTAAAACATGCTTTGTTAATGGGATCAGAGGGGGTACTCTTCAATCTACACGAATTTTACCATTATATATTAATTCATTAATGTTCTATAGATATCAAATCATTATAAGAAATCATATCAGTATAAGTTACGGAAAACAAATGGATCAAGGGAATTTAATTTATTCTTGAAACCAGTTTTTCAATTTCTTAAGATATTTTTATTCTTCGCTATATTTTTAAAACAGTAATCAATTTAAACTGAGTTTTTGAACTTATCGAACCCGAAAGTACTAGTCTAATAAAATTGTTTCAAAAATATAAAAATAAAAAGTAATGTCAGACAAGATTTTTTGATCCTCCTACGCGTTCTTGCCGTTGTTTCAAAAGGGAGAAAAAACTCCGTCGCTACTGCATTTTCCCCATAAACTCAAAATTCTGTTACCGTATTCATCTTGGCATGCCCCTTTTTAAAAATGTTTTAGTGTCACACTTGTGAGAATCATCCTTCGATCCCTTACTGATCAACCTTTCTGATATATTACATTATTTCCTGTACGTTATTTAATGACATTCTCTTCTATTCTTGTGTCAACTTCCCCAATTTGAAATGCGGCTTTTAAAAATCCGATGGGACTCAAAAAAAGAAAAAAGAAAAATAAAAATACGCTACTTCAATGCTTTACATATATTCGAGCTATCACAAGTCAATTAATATTATCGTGCCAATTTCTGTATTATTATAGTGCTGGTTCATTTTTGGGCCAATATTATCGTGCTTGTTTCAGAGGTTAATACTCGATACAATGATCACATCCTTCAGATTAATTAAGAGCATTTTAATTACATTACTCAGAACAAATCAGCCCAACGATTTAGACATGAATCGAAATCGTGGCTGAGAAAAAAAATCTGAGGGTGAATTTTACAAGTACCTGCTGCAGAAGGAAGCGGAAGGTCTCAATTTTGTGCACTGCTGCACCGTGTAATGAATCCAAAACTCAAAGCAAAAGGAATTACTAAACCGGAGGCCGGGCCGAGTCCACCGCCAAGGGTGGCATGATGGGGTCGGCGGAGGTCTCTTCAACGGCGGCACTGTTACTAGCCACCTTCGGCGACCTGATTGATGACGCCCTCACTAAGAACGGCGGCGCCATCGTGAAAACCCATCGGTCTGATTTAAAACCGCGGTCCAGTCGCCTCGAAAACCTTCCCCTGCTACTACCCTCCCCTCCGGTTCGATATCCCCTCCTCGAACTACTTTCCCCCGGCAAGATTACCAAGCTTGTGGCCCGATGAAATTTCTGATTGAGCAGCCTGTTCCTCACGTCCGCCGGCAGTCTCAGAGTGTACCTGTCGGTGTTTTCCCCCGGCTGGAGCAGCGAGTGCCCAGTCGAGTGAGACCTCGCCCACCATACCGGCTGACTCGATCGAGAACCTCGCGCACTGTCCGGGTTCAGCCTCTGATTGAAACACCTGACATCGGGCTCGGCGGCCTCTCGGTCAACGTCAGGAGGTTCCCGAGCGTCGTTCTGAGATTCGACATCAGCGCGAGAGTCAAGCACGGGAGGTCCATGAAGGGAGTCGCCTGGTTGAGGGACGAGGTCGGCCCTGCAGACGGGGCAGGTAGTGTGGGAGGCCAGCCACTCGTCGATACAGTCAGGATGGAAGACGTGGTCGCACTTGGGCATGAGGCGGAGCGTCTCGGAGTCCTCGAACTCGTTGAGGCAGACGGCGCATTCCAGGGTACCTTTTCCAATCTTGTGAACCTTGACTGCGGAGTAGTCGAGAGTCGGGAAGGAGCGGATGACGGAGGGATCGAGGCCGCGAGGCTGGCGTCTGGATCGAGCGGCGAGGTTGGGGAGGGCGGAGCCGGAAGATTGGCCGCAGTGGCGGATGTAGAGGGAGAAAATGCCGGTGAGGAAGAGAGCGGCGACAAGAATGACGATGATGATGGCCATGGAGGGAGTGTAGGAGTTGTAGTAAGGGCCAGTGGGGCCAGTGTTATCGACCTGGGCGCAGGCGAGGGGGAACGGAGGAGGGAGGAGGAGGACGAGGAGGAGGAGGCGCATGGTGGCGGTTGACGAGGGATTGAAGAGAAGAATGAGAAGGAGGGGAAGCGGCTTGGCGTGTGACTTTTATATAACGGGGACTCCACTCCCACAATGGACGGAGCGGACAAGGCAGCGAGAAGGTGTGGGGTCCTCTGTCCATTGAATTCAGAGATTTCCAGCACGAACCTTCCAAGCCCAGCCCCTTTTTTTATTATTATTCGCATTGTCTATCTAATTAAATAATTATGTCATGTCATGTCATTCTTTGTGTAACGAGCAAACCGCCTATTTAATTAACAACCATCCAATTACTGACAAATAAAATTTAAATTCAGACTATCAAAAATGTTGAACTCTGATCACTAAAAATGTAAACCGAGCGATCCATTAATTGACCGTATGAAATGGGAGTGATGGTCATAAGTAGAAAAGATATTAAGCAAACATAAATAAATAAATAAATAAGCTAATTCCCAGGCACTGCTTTCACTCTTTCTATTTATTATATCCATTACTCTTCTACTTCAAACATCGCAATTTTAATCCTCACGAGCCGATCGACGACGACTTCCTTGCCCTTCACGTCATGATATTAATGAATTGATTAAAAATGGATGACATGGATGTGAAGTCGGGAGTAGAATTTGGACAATTAAAAGTAAGCAGTAGATCATGTCCCCGAACATTTGACTTCAATTCGTTGCTTCTTGCCCTGGCTATGCTGCGTAATAGTAACGTAAAATTATAAATATTCGAGATACTGATCATATGCCCGGGGGATAATTATTTATGGACGAGGCAGCAAGTTTACGAGGGCGTGTTGGAAGGGCCTGAATTCCAATACTCGTAAGAAATGATTAGAACGCGCTCTTGTAAAATTTCGTGCCGAATTTCCATATAATAGTATTAAAATATGCGTGGCTCTCAAGTTATGAAAAATAGTGGAAGACACATGCCAATGAGATGAGAATAAGATTCCGCTGGACGTTGGGGTGTGGTGATTATGCTGCGGTCCGGGAGTAGCAACGAATTGAATTGAATTGAATTGAATTGGATTCTCAGTCATTTCCCACACAGCATCTATCAAAATCAACGAAATAATAAAGCCTTCCAATCCCACCCCTTACTCCCGTAGCAGTTAGCCGCATGTGTGCGTGGCCGCTTTATTTACACACCGTACCCCGCGAACCTCCCTTCGCAATATATGTTTATGCTAGTGGGAGCATAAAATGCTAAAATTTTAAATCCCCGTGCTGGCAGGGAAGGGGATGTCAATGACCAACGATTCCCGGTCCCCTATAACACATCCGCATTCCGATTTTACGAAGTCAATTATTATGGCAGAGCTGACCGGATCAAAGCCAGAAGCAGCGAGCTGATTAAAAACGGAAAATTAATCCCCCAGTGCTTATAGTTTTTTAAAGTTTTTACTCAGGTCCTTATAATTTTTTTTATTGGATCCTTTTTTAAGTTTACTCTGTTTATAAATATGTTAGTCCTCCATGTTTCAAAGTGTTAAATAAGTGCTAACACTGTTAAAAAATATGTTAAATAAAAAAATGATGTGGCAGACATATGGGCACACGTTTACGAGTACGATCTAGATGGAAAATATATGCCATGTGTGAAAAAAAAATTTGTTTTGAAAATTACCCAAACATGAGGCAAATTGGCTCCCTTTGTGCTCTCATTTGGGGGCTAGGGTTCAGCCTTTAGATATGTGACTCATAGAGAAACGAAAACGAGAAGGGAGGAGAGACAAGTGAAGGGAGAAGGGAATATTTCCGTCGAGTGAGGAGAAGCCATGAATAGAGGGTGGAAGAGGGAAGGGACAAGTCAAGATCATCATCGGGTCAGTAGAAGAAGGGAAAAGGGACGAGCAAAATGAATCACAATCGGCATTGAAATCAAAGCATGAAGAGTGTACCTGAGAGTTGGAGTGGATCACTGTCAGTGTCGATGGGAGGGACATAGAGGCGGACAATGCAATTTCTTCAACAATGCAACTTCTTCAACTATGCGTTGTGATGATTGAATGGTAACTTCCTTCAATCTTCATAAACTCAATCTGTCTAGTACTTTATCTCCTAGTATCTATAACTTTCTACAGCTAGTTGAGTTCAATCTATCAAAAAAATTCATTTGTGGTCGCAAGTGGAATAAATATTTTGATTGTTTGATTCTTGCAGTTATACTTATTTGTTGAATATTTGATGGTTGGATAAGTATTCTAATCCTTTGAATATTAGTTTGGTTTATGTCTTTCAGGAATCTTTGAATATTAGTGGAATAAATTTTAACTATTTATTTTATATTTTTTAAAATCTATTCATTAAATAAGTTTGGATCCAATCAAGAAAACTAATAATTGGACGTTCTCTTGCCTCTAACAATCTACTATTAAAAGACTCTTATATGTTATTCATAATCATATTAGATGTGTAATAATAATTGAAGTGTTCCTTGGTCCAATAAGATGAAGGAAAAGTCACTAAGTGATCATATGTGTTTTTTGAAACTTTTTTCAACTCATTCATTATCCCTTCCCATGTTGATGGATAAGTTGCCTTTGTTGCATGAATTACTAATTCTCTTACTAAATTTATATTGGCATATAAGTGTTTCATGCAAAAACAGTGTTCAGCACCTTTAAGCAATTCTCTAGATGCTTGAACCAAACCTTGAACATTAAAACCAATAATTATTATATGAATAAATAAATAGAAATATGATAATTAAGGCACTTTAAATCTTAAAGTTATAATAATTACCTTTTGTTGGTTTGAAATAAATACTCTTTTTTTTTTTAGCCATGGTGTCAATGTCATCAAATAAATTTTTCAAGAACCATGTCTAAGAATTTTTCAACTACCACAACTAAAGGAAAATATTGTTCATTAAGGTCATGAGCAACAACCACTAATAATATACCACCATATGGGCCTTTGAGAAAACACCCCTACAATCTAGTAATTGGCCTACATGCAGCCTTGAAGCCATTTTTCACTGCTTCCAAATACATATACAATCTTCTAAATACGTGCAGATGATCTATATATGGCTTATCCATGATAAAACAAAATGTGAATCTCGAATTTTTTGGCTTAATTTCCAAACAATAGTCCCTCAAGCAAGTATATTCTTCTTTACAAACCCCCTCAATCATCTCTCTTGCAATTTTTCTTGCCTTAAAATGCATCGTTAATTGATGGTTAAGCCATGTAATCTTTTTTTATGGTTGTTTACACCTCTGACAATTTAATATTTTATTTATTTTGACATTGTCAACTATTTTTTCAGCAATTCACTCTAATGAAGCCCTCTTTGCATTGATTGTTACTCCACATGCATGCCTTAGATTCAATGTCTCTTTAGCCAATAAGTTAGGAAGTCACTTTCTTTGTTAACAAACATTAGCCAGCCACATCTTTTCACACTTTTCACTTTACATCTCTCTTTATCATTTTTTATATAGTCAAATGCATAATCATTCAACACAAAGTGCTCCTTTAAAGTACCCCTAAATTGTTTGATTGAAGTAAACTCCATTCCCAAAGTAAATTTGAAGCCCTTGCACATCTTCATTAGATTATGCTTGTAGTAATTTGTTATTGGCTTATCTTCATCTTCATCAATTGCGTAGTCTTTATATAACTCATCATCTTCTAGTTTTGATAACAAATCACTAATGTTCTCATCCAACATTGTAGAAGAAGGAACAATTTGTAAATCTGCATGTTAGTGTTCTAACACATTTGAATTGCTCCCACTACCTTGTCTCATATCCTCCATTATGTCAATGTGTCGATAAATTGATTGAAGCAATCATCTCCCAAATCTACTTCATCACTATCATTTAAGTATTCTAGCATTTCATCGCCACTCGCTCCTTCTATCTTTTCTTGATGCTCCATTGTATACCTAAGATTTAATACCTTAACTTGCATATTAGGTTTGAATTTTCTAATTTTTAATCTAAGACAATTTTTTTTAAAACAATATACTGATGGTCGGGCATTTAGACAGACAAGAGAATATCTTGAGACAAAACACAACTTTGGCCACTTCTATATATTATAAATAAATAGTAATTAGAATCGTGTGATGACCAAATGGGATTTTGCTTTTAATATTTCAAACCCAAAAAAAATGTAGACAAACTAAGAATAGCATTTGAAAAGTAAAAGATGTAGAGATTGAAAAAAGATGAAGCAAGTGAAAAAAAACACAATAAATTAAAAATAGATATAGTAGAAATTGAGGAAAAAAAGCATGTAGAAACCTAGCACGTGCAAGCTATCTGGATTAACCTTCAAGAGAGAGAAAAAATAATGAAGCAAGAAGACATTGATTGTCTTGCTAACTTTATGGAGCTTGACCATGATGATTTTATGTCCTTCTTCTCTACATTAGTATTGAAACTCGATGGAATAGAAGAAATAATGAGCTATACCTAAGTATGAAGCTTCTTGGTTATGCTTCTGCTTTTATGTCTTCAGTTTACACAAGTAGATCTAAGTTGGCTTACTTCAAAAAATGTATTTGTTTTTCTATGTGGATGCTTGGTCAGATTTGATGTGTAGAAAATTATCCGGTTATTTGTCACTTCATTGCTACTTAATAGTTTTTTTAACACTGTTAGCACTTATTTAATGTTTTAAATAGAGCTATCAATTAGGGTTGAGCTCATCGGGCTAGCCTTTTTAAGCCCGAAAATAACTAAGGCTGAGCCACTATTTTGGAGCAAAAAATGATAATTCAGGCTTAAAAGGTTAGCCCTTTTAAGCTTGAAAATAAAAGGGTTAGCCCTTTTAAGCTCTTTTATTATTTTTTAAAAAATAAAAATAGAAGATTAAATATATAACTAAAAGAAATGAACATATTAGACTTGTTCATCCTTCTACCATTCATTCATTAAGATTTAACTGATAATGTTAGTCGAGTCTAATTTTTATTGGTATTAATTTTGATGTTGTCATTTGATATTAGACATGGATATTTAAGTTTTCTTTATTTGTTGTGGTGTGAATTAATTTAAATTTATTTTTTTAAATTTAATTTTATGTGTAATAATTTTTTTAGGATTATAAATATATTTTTTAAAACTTTAAATTGAAAAAAAATAAAAAAAAATAGGGCCGAGGCCTTGAGAGTTGATCCTTTAGCCCTGAGGGTTAGGCTGAGCCTTGTAAAAGAAAATCTCAAAGTATAATTGAACTTATTAAAGCTAGCTTGTTTAGACCTTGCTTTTTTAAGGGTCGGCTATAATTGACAGCCGTAGTTTTAAATATAAAGAACTAACGGATCTAATCAAATAAATTTAAAGCACCCAATAAAAAGAAAAAAAATTATAAGGACCTAATTAAAAACTCGAGAAAACTATAAGGATTGGGGGATTAATTTTTCTGATTAAAAATATTGTGATTATGAGATGATGTAGAGATGAAGCATTAAAACCTACAAAAAAAAAAGGGAGAATGATAGAGAGTTCTTAAAAGGATCAATTAATTCAAGTTAAATCTCAAGTGTTAAATTTTAAAAATTTGCTACTTAATTTCTTAATTTTACAACTCTATTGTGATGAATTTATAACTTATATTCTAAATTTTAACATAAAAAATAAATTTTTTTATTCTTCAATTATGTTAAAATTTTAAAAATAAGTTATAAATTCATCACAATGTAGTTATAAAATTAAAAGATAGACTTGTAAATTTTTAGGGCTTGTCATTTGAAACCTAACTTGAATTAATTAATCCTTTTGGATCTCTTTGTCATTCTCCTGTATAAAAAATTCAAAGTTTGTAAAGTACAAATGTATTTTGGTGCTCTCACAAGTCATCTACTCTAACCATTTTTAACTAGAAGCAATGTTTATACTCCATTCGTTAAAAAAATATAAGTCATTTTTTAAGGGATTGAATGTTAAAAAATATAAAGTATTTTTAATTTTTTGAAATGTAATGATTACTTTTTCTTTTCAAAAGTGCCTTTATTGATGAATGATTTTATATTTATTATAGAGTATTTAATAGGGATAAATATGAAAAAATAAAGTTAATTTAAAAGTAAGTAATTATTTTATTAGATGTTGAAATTTAGTTAAAAATATTTTACATTCTTGATAGAGGGAGTATCATTTTTTATTTTTATAAGCAAAACAACAATTTTTAAGAATGAACATTTGACACAACAAGAACATAAAAGACGTATTAATCTGAAACGGGAATCAGTAGAAGACAGAGTCGTGCAACTTGAAGGGGTCAAGAGCAATGGAATTGATTATAATTAAGTAATCAATGAAGGTGATCAGGCCTGTCAAATTAAACGAATCATCACTTTGCAAATTTCGCCTATCTAATCATGACTGTCACTGCTACACGTGGCGGAAATTGTGCACAATTAATTCGGCCATCTTTATTTTTCTCATCTTGTATTTCATAGAACCAAGGGATTACTGTTTTTTTTTTTTTTAATTAGAAAGATGTTGCGCATCCATCACATGATTAAAATACACCACCTTTTCTAAGAGTTCAAATCCATGACTTAAAAAATATTTGGTTAAAATATACTTATAATACTCTAATTTTATATAAAATTTTAATTTAATCTCTTAATTTTATGAAGTATCTTTTTAATCCTTTAATCTCAATATCATTAATTTTAAATAATTATTTTTTATGTTAATCATTATTATTTTTTAAAAAATAAACTTAATATGTTGAGAATATTTTATCAATATTTAAAAGTTCAATGTAAAAATTTGTTGAGATGAAACTAATAGTGCTAGGAATAAAGAATTAAAAAAACATTTTATAAAATTAAAAAATTAAAATAAAATTTTGTATAAAGATAAATGATTAAATATATACTTCAGCAAACAAATTTTAAAAGTTACTGATGGACGTATGATAATTGAGGCGAGGAATCAGCCCGTCCGTCATCGTGTCATTGTTTTAGGAGATACTACCTCGAATATTTGTTGCAAGGTATAGTATATGCAATCATGAGGTATAATGATTTTTTGTTTTTTCTTGTTTTTTTTTTTACTGTTATGTGAAATTTTATTGTTTTGATGGGAAAGGGAGTGTAAAAACAGATATTTAAACTAATCATTTAACGCTGAGTTGTGAGGTTTTCCGAATATCTATTCATTCATGCAAGTGTTACCTTAATTACCCCAACCAGGACATGTGTGAAAAGGAAAAACTATATAAAGTATGTTGAGTAGACATGTCGAATAGAACTGGAGGAAGGGCTGAGAAATATCGTTCCACCTAATAAGGTGTGTGCACAAGAAGTATCGAGGGAGAAGACCTGCTTGTGTGAGGGTGAATGTGATGTGATGTGGCCAGGAACGAGCCGGGTCAAACAATCTGCGAGCAACTCAGGAGCTTGAGATTAGATGTTGAACTGGATGGCCAGTCAAACTGAATGAATATTTAACTGCCTTTTCTTTCTTGTTTTTCTCGGAATATGTCCTGTGGATATTTGATACATTGAGAGATTAGAGGGAGATAGAGCGTTGACTTTTGAATAAATGGAAGGGTACGGCTGGGGAGTCCATGCATGGCCACTCTCAAATTCAAATGAAAATAATGACCGTTGAAACGGTCTGCTGTATATGGATATCGTCCTCCCTTCTTTCCTCGCCTTCCAGAAGCCGATCCTTCTAAAATGATGTCCGCGCTTACGACACCCCTTCCACGTTTAATTCCCAGCCTTACCGCTTCCATTCCTTATTCTCCTTCTTATATCCAATGATCTCCTATTCCAGATATTTGCCTATACCATCAATCAAAACTTGGCTCTTCTTCTTCTTCTTGTTATCATCATTTCTTCACAAGGATCGACTTTGTCATGGGTCACTTTTCAAAATATATATATTAACACAATTTAATCTTGTTTACTTCGTCGTGGTTTATGTTACAGGCAATTATTTTCCTATTCGACTGATCCTTCTCCTTCCCACGATCCTATCATTTTTACTACTCATGAAACGCATCAACAAGTGAAGAACCGAAGAACGTTCCAATTTTTACTGCTTAATTTATCACATCCTGGACTAAAAACACACACACACACACACACACAGATAGAGAGAGTAATTTGGTGTACTAGTGGAGGAATGAAAGAATGTGCCATGGTGGAGGCTTCAGCTCTCGATTGCCACACCTAGAGCTGTGCAAACGGGTTGCAGGCCAGCTTTCCATGGGCTAGCACATTAGGAGATTGGGTTGGATCAGTCCGCCAAAATAAATAGATTAGAAAAACCTAACTTAACTCATACATTGACGGGCTAGCGAACCTGTGAGCCAACCTATAAAATGTAATTTTATTTTTAGAAATTATTTAAAAATTATAATCAACATATCATATATATAGATAATGATTTTCTCATGTTATTTTTTAAAATAAAATTTGAATATAAATCTAAATTATTTTTATCAACTAATTTATATTTATAAATTCAATTAATAGATCTTATGAGATTAAAAAATAATATATATTTAAAATATTTATATAAAAAATAATAAATAATTAATTTACAAATTATAATAAAAATTTCATTTGCAAATTATAAAAAATATTTGCATAATCTTTCAAATATAAAGAATATGATTGAGACTCATAAATTATAAATTTGAGAAATATATTCATTATTGTAGATTTATAAAAAGATATATTATGATTGAAAAATAAATTATTTTTTTTTAAAAATAGGCTAACCCACGAGTCAGCCCGTTTAACCCACGAGCCAGCCTGTTTTAACCCGTCATTTCTAGCCCAACCCATTTTAAAAAATGAGTTAATTCTTTCAATCCAACCCATCAAAAATTGTGAATTAAACGGGTTAGTCTGCAGGCTCAATCTATTTTCCCGACTCCACACCTAAGCCATGGAGTATGAACTCAATGGGACACCGTGTTAAACGGCTGGAGACGAAGAGGGAACGGCTCAAAATTTTTGGGCTGAAAGTGGGCGCCCCGTTTTTTGGGTCAAGATATTGACCGGCTTGAAGCCCCAGCCAGACCAGTGAGCCCAAGTAGCTAGTGGGCCTCTCTTGCTTGAGAATTTCGAGCCACAGCCTGCTACGATTTGAGTTGAAATAGATTAATTTCTCCAGCGAGACTCGCCCTTCTTTCTTTCCTTTTTCAAAAATAGAATATTCAACCATAATTTATATTATTAATTTTGATGATATTGGAATCGTGGAGTTCAACACAACACGCACCATTTAGTAATTGAGGGTTTTGTTCCGGTACTTCTCCTGGTGTGTACGGTCTGGTTTTATATAGAGCCCACGGAAAAATATTAAGCAGTAGCTAATACAAACCACAAGGTGTTCCGGCCAAAAAAAAAAAAAAAACCATAAGGGCTATCACACATATATGCCTTTTTACTAATAGGAATACATGAACAAATTAAAGAGATAGGAGGGAGAGAAAAAGTGTTAGAGGTGGGGTGGGGGGAAGACGCAATAAGAACAAAAATGCAAGTTGGGAATGTCAACTTCAGAATGGACCCCAAGAAAATAGCAAAATGAATTGGAGAGCGGACATGAAAATCCGAAAATGCTTCGTCTAGGTCTCCCTTTAATTAGGCCTATGTCGTTTGGAATTTTGTTTAGGTTCAAAGCAACCATTATCGCCATCATTATCATGATGACCAATTTGTTAATTACTAATTCAACCCTCTCTTATTATTTTATTCCTTTTCCACACACTTGCTTCCGCCAGCTGATCTCAGACAACAACATGATTGAAGAACCTCCAAAATTATTACAGGCCACTGACTTAATAACTGATACTATGGATTGCAGGACAACTAGAAGGGAAAGAGACATATGACAGTTAAGCTAGCATAGCTTCTTAGTTAATTGGCACAATTATTACGGGAGAAACAATAATAATCACAGGCATATGTTATAACTCATTGTTGTGTAGTTGGGATTCCCCTGTTATTTGATCCCCTTGTCATGATCGGCACCAGTCATTACCACCTAGTTCGGATCCTCCAACTTCCTCCTAACTGGGATGGTCCTCCGCTCGTTTCCGTTAATTATTCTCGGCGACAAATTACCTTGTAGGGATGATCATGGAAGTTAATGAATGCACATTCAAATAGTTGGAACTAAACTATTAATTAATTAATGGATGCATTGTAATATACTAATGCGTAATAATTGTACAGTTTGGTGTTGTGCGTGCGTGCATGCATGTCGAATAGCTATGCGGTCTACATATACATAGGAAGCTATAGGACGTGAAATACTGAAAATATCTTCACACGAAATGACAATGGGAATTTTTTAATACACATTAAATCGCGGGGGCCTCGTCTCAGAACTATCTTCCAACCACGTGTTATGTGACCTTCCTGTGATTGAAAATTATTTTAAAACTGTACACGAATATCGATAGCGTTATGGCTTTCATGTACGTGTGGGCGTGTGGTCGAGTGCTCATGACTCATATTGGGTTATAAGTATTTGATAATGCGTGTTAGACTGGGACAGGGAATTGCCTTCATGCACAGCCTGAGATAGTTAATTGGATCACGATTTGTCTGCTATAACTTAATTAAATAAATATAAAAAGAAATGGGGTAGATGCAGGGAGGGAAATGCATGCCATTTTCTTTATTCAGGAAATAAACGATATATACGTATTAGGAAATTAACGAAAGTCGTGAGTGAGGAATGCGAATGGATTCTAAGATACAGATAAAGAGAAATATACAAGCACGCATATAAAGAGTACACGAATACTTACTTTATAATGACCGTTCCATTTAGATATGAAGTTCAGCTGGCCGGTAACGACGCTGATGAAGGAGAAGGAGTCATACAATATAATATATGGCTCTTGTAAATGTAGTGGATAATGAATATTTATAAAGATAAACATAGGTACCGGATATGTTTAAATGGAAGCATTGATTAAGAAAAAACAGGAGGAAAAATATATTTTCGCTTGATAGGAGTAGAAAATGAGAAAGAAAAAATGAGGGAGGAAAAACATACAAGGCACCAGGGACACACGTGTATATTTATACTCCCTTCGACTCTATTTATAAATCACATTTTAAAAAATTTATTTAATTTCATTTATAAGTTATGGTATGTATTTTTAGATAATATTTAAAAAGTATTTTTAAAATTAACTTTTATGAGAAAAAAAAAGTAATATGATATTATTTTTTAAATTTTTTATATAGAGATATATTTAAAATTTTACATATTTTTACGAACCTCATCAATATTAACATATATAGTTTGTGTTGAGAAGTTGTCTTTAAACAGTGCGGAGAGATTTGAGAGTAAAAAAAACAGGCTGTTTCAGGAATTAGGATAGACCCGGACAAGTGAAAAAGCGTAAAGGAAGGAAGTTGATGCAAACTGTTGCGCTCATGACTCGGTTTGGTGCCCGCTCCTTCATTTCCAGTTCCCTCGCTTGAATATATATATATATATATATATATATATATATTTTGGGGTTTGGTTGTATTTTTTTCTTTTGATATTTGTTGAGCGGACACGTAAATAATAATGGGTAGGATAAAATTGAGTCGGGGCAGGCAGACAAGGGCACAACAACAATATTTGGTGAAAGGAGATCTAGTTTTGCAGGAACGCGAGGGCAGTGGAGGCCCCCACCCACGCTTTCCGAGCCAGCCAGCCATTATATATATATATATATATATATATGATCAGACTAGCTCCCTTGCTCGCTCGTTCATCACATGAATACCAGGTATACCTTGCCCATTGGCTTCCCACATATTTGATTTATCAATACTCAACAGAGAGGAGAACTGGGAGGGAAGGGTTGGTGATTGCCTGATTTTATTTCGCCAATCATCCCCTTTCATTCTCCCAGCTCCGTGGCCGTCCATGGGGGCCTGGTCACACGTGTACGTTCCACGATCAATCTGGAGAGGTGCTTTTCCAAACACGCCCCGACAAATCCCCTCCTTTTACGTCCAATCACACACAGTTTGCCATCTCCGTTGCTGCTCCTTCATATATGAATTCCTTCCTTTGAGATCGTTTTTCACTTAGAGTACACACATCAACACGCTTCGGCCTTCAGGGATGTTGATAGCCTTTCCCTTCTTGATCTTGCTATTGGCTCTGACGCATCGAGTTCTAGAATTTTAACCTCTTGGATGTTGGAAGTTCATGGATGACTATGTATCCTATAAAAAAATTATTTCACTTTTTAACCCTCCACGAGGTTGTGGGCGAGGGGGGATGAAGGGGGTTGCCACCCCGTTCCTAAAAATCAAACTCGTGTCTCGCTTTTTTGAAACCAAATTTCCTGTATTTGACTCTCTTCAACCCTCGCCCGTCATTCTCCTCTTCTTATCTATGCCCAGATCATCACCAATTTTCAATTCTCTCCTCTATTTCAAAGGTTCATTAGATACATTAAGCTGAGTAAATTTATAGTTACCGCTCCCCCTTTCGTGGACTTTCATAAACAACTACATTATATCTCAACATTATATATACAGTTATTGATCTCTTGATGTTCTTGTTCCCTTCTATGCATGCCCTCTCTCATATTTCAACATTCACACTCATACGCTTACTTTATTAACTAAGTCTCTTTCGTCTTGATTAATTCTTACATATTAAAATCGACCCTTGTTAGGTGAGTGAACTGAACCAACAACTCAAGCCTGCATGGCCTGCTGATCATATGCATAATGGGATACCTTTTGAGAGTCTTAAAACAGATTGCCATTGCGTGAGATGTAATGTAATGATGTCTTGGAAATAAAAATGAAGGGTGGCCTGCTCACACCTGGAGATGCCAAAAGCCTTGAGAAGAATCTGATTGGAGGCGAGTGAACTTGTCACTATAACAAACATAATATAATTAATGATAACAACGAAGCAAAGGTATTTGGGACAGTGACGTAAAGAAGGTAGGTGGGGATATATGTTGCGGGCTTGGTCCAAAAATTTCACGATAAAAGCTTTTGGAATGGAGTTGATTTTGCCTGTGCATTAGGATATACATTTGTGGAATTAACAAAGTTTCTCTCTACCTTTTGCGATTGATTTCTCTGGCTGAATTGGCTTCGAAAACTGACCCGTGTGTGGGTCTGCAGGTTCATTGGCAACACATGATTTTTTGCGACTGTGCGGCTCATTATTTTCTCTGTGGCGCAGACATATATACATAATATGTACTGGATCTTGCTCTTTTTCCAAGTTTAAAGAATAAAGCATTGATTATGAGGACCCACCAAAGGCATGGTTTCACATGATGAAAGATTTTAAAGTGATAAGGTTTTTTGTCACTCAGCGCCATCCCTGTCAAATTTATCACTGCTTTTTTATGCTTCTACAGTTCACAGTGAAGTGAGAATAAAGCAAGGGCTTTTCGGGGATACCCCAATCCATCTTTTTATTAGTCGTAGGACAAAGCGAGTTTGCCTTCTCCGCCTCTTCCTATATCAATTCCTGGTACGGTCTTCATATAATGGATTGACACACCCAAGCAAGCATTTTTTTATGATTATAACTCCCCTGAGAATTAGCTTGTCTCTCTCTCCGTGTGTGTGCACAGTAATACTCACGCGTGCACTGCATCTCATCTGCACCATTCTATCATAAGTTGATTCCGCAAGGCAGCTGTGCATTTTACAATTCATTCAAGTGGGCCACTTAATGGTTTTTATATCAGAGACTAGTGTTAATATATAGTTTATGTATAGCTAGATGACCGGGTAATGAAGCTTTTAGATCTAGTTTTGGAATTTGGATTGATGGTCCCTCACAGACGATATTATTATAGCTATATACTATCCTGAAATCTTGGAGCACTACGCTATACTTTAGCAGTATGGTCCCTCACAGGCAATACTATTCGGGCTTGGGTTTAACCCTAGATGAATATATATAATTTTCACAGTTTTGGATTTCCTTAGAATTTGTATTGATACAGTAGTGATTGAAAGGTTAATTAATTATGATGTGGTGTCTCATCATTTATAGGGTGATGATCCATCCCTGCTGTTCTGTACACTGCTAGAATATGAGTGATAATATAACGATAAGCATCGTGTAATTATTGAATTGCATAAGGGACAAAACCAAGAGTAGACCACTGGGTTTTGTTCCGTCGTTCTAGGGCAACAACAAAATCTGAATCCTTGTAATTAAACCTCATTTGTTTCTGTCTATGCACATGTACGCTCATTAACCACGTAAGATGCAGACAAGATTAAGTTTCCTGTATTTTTATCGAGATTCAAATGAACCGAACCTTTCCCTCCACTCTTCAGCCCAACTTGCATGGCAACGCCGCAAATCAGTTAAGCCATTTCACATATAATAATTCGACCCATTACATTAAGTCTTACTAGCTAGCCAGTTAATAAATTAATCAAAATTAATTAGCGACCTTAATTTGCCTACAAAATTTGGAAATTGACTCCAACCAGAGATTAAATGCATGTAGTCCTGTTAAGTCTTATATATATATATATATATATATATAAAATTCCATTCGTGACAGTATATATTTGTTGTAGCTAATATATTGACTTGTGCAATGAAGTGTATGGATTTGAGATATTGAACCGGCCGGCCTAATACCTAAATAATGGCCATAGCCCTAACTACATCCACTACTTATTACTGATTATATTGTAGTTTAGTGTGGATTTACCAACTCTGTCTTCTATCTTTGATCCTCTATCAGGTCGAATTTCTAATATGGACGGTGGTCGCTTGATCATGACACTGCTAGTCATGTTTTTTTAGAATTAATTGATAATTGATTATTTGACCTACCTGGCTAAATTAAAATATCATCGCTAGCTGATTAATGCAGACTTCACATTCATGGTTTATAGTTGTACATGATGAGTGCCTGGGTTTTCGTGTGTTCGTATTCCACGTACACAAATAATATTTGACCTACCTCTGGTATGCATGTTTATTCTCGGGCTCTGCACTTTAGTTAGAGTACCGCTAGTTTTATATGCGTGTGAAACGAACAAAGTCGAGATTATTACTAATTAATGTGCACAATAAGGTTGTCGGTAACGATGTTCTATAATAGTAGCATTATCAACGCCAGCACTAAGTTCTCAAAGTTTTCAATGTTTAATGCTCCTATATATGAGTAGTTGTCATTGTTTAATCATGTCCCTCGTCTTCCATGAAATTTGACAATCAATCCCTTGTGATTTTAAAAACGGAAATATATACAACATTTTTAATAACACAGCTGCTTTTGGCAGGCTGTCCTCTAGAACTGGAAATATATCAATTCCAATCACACATATCCACATAAGAACAAATATATTATACATATACTAGCTCATAAAATATGACAGATTCTTGGGTAATAAGGTAATATTAGACGGAATTTTTTTTTATTATTAAAACATGTGCACCTTGGTACGTTCAGTGTATATTAATAATAACTGGGACAAGACAACTCTTCCCAGTTCAGGTGATGTATACATTACATAATATCATTCCCAAAAAGCCACAAACAGCACTGTCTACTAATGATGCCTATTATATTAACTAATATCAGTATTTAAATATGCAAACCAACAGTATAATTAAGGGTATAAGAGGCCCCCACTTACAAAAGGACAAAGGTGACAAGAGACGGGCAATTTCTCATTTGCTACAGTACTTAAAAAAAAAAACAAGAGCACCTTAAACCTAACAAATTAGTAATCGTACTGATGACCACTGAGAAGATGCTGTCTTCTGTGTATGAACATATTATTCTTTGTTCTTTCTCTAGGCTAATAAAAGGGCTCATCTAACGGGACTAATTAATTGTCATCAATACACTTCATTATCAAGGTATCTATTATAATGTAACGATATTTTTTATTCATTCAATGTTTAAGTTCCAGTTAAGTCTAATGTTTCGCGTGATTAGCTTTAATTTGGAAAAAACTTATTTACATAGCCTTATATATTTAATGTGCTTGTTTTCAATTAAATTAAGACATATGTAAATATTTTATATATTATTTATTTTATAATAAATTTTTGCTATTAATTTAATTAATATATTAAGTTCACTTGTGATAATTTAATTGGGCATAAGTATATTAAGTATAAGGCTATGTATGTAAGTTTTATCTTTTAGGTAGCCAAAACTTTAAACTTTTGATATCAACACTAAAACTATTAGCTATAAATAATTAATCAGTTGGGTGGCACGTAATTGCATTATTTTATCCAGCCTCAAAAGAACTGGGAGCACTCATCATCATCAACGAACTCAGAGTGTAATAATATATATATATATATATATATATATATATAGTGCATATGGTATATATAAGTCCGCTCTTTTTCTATACCTTGTGCTTATTGCTCCTTAAGTTTTGTCACGAGAAATTTTCAGAAAATTCAGAAAGCCGTAATAATCCGATAGCATAGAGACTGGTTATATTATAAATTTATAATCATAGAGAAATTAGGAAGCCACGACGGAAAACAAGTTGCATATTACATAGTTGGAGTGATTTTTGGGAGTTAGGAACATAGGGCTTCCCTATTGCGGAAGGTTTGGCAGCTAGTGTTTGTTTTGAAGCTTACGGATTCTCTGCAAATTTCTGACTGCTGCTGCTCACTCTCTTTTATCTCAAATGGACAAAGTTCATAAGCTTTTTCTCTCTGAGGAATCTCTGATCTCTGAAAATATGTATATCTCTGTGTCAGCCTTTAATTTCTTTTCGAGTTTTTCATCGGAACATGTTCGCTTCTGCCTTCCCACCCCTATTATTGCCCTAATCGCGATCGATCCCTCCTTTTGTCTTCCAATTCCTCCTCATGCTCCTTCATACTACAGCTTCAAACCAAGCTTTTACGTGATGCAATGGCAGCCTCAAAATGCAAATTAAAAAATATATAATATACTCTTTCATGTTAAGTTATTTCCAGTTATTTTTACTTTGTCTTGTACCACGACAGAAAACACTGATACCGCAGAAAAGCTGTTCCCTAGTTGCTGATTCACATGCTATGCAATTTCGTCTTCACTTACTACTCTATATATGGAAAGGATATAGATAATGCAAACGAAAGTTTGGGGGAGTATGTCCATATATATATATATATAGAGAGAGAGAGATGTATATGTAGAGAAAATAGTAGTCATTTCACAAAGGGGCATCCAGAGATAAAATGAGATGGCTCACGAGAGCAACTTAATAATGGCCAGCACGGGACACGACAGGGAACAGGATGCAACTCTCTATGACCACAATGATTAGCTATTGCTATAAGCTTTGATAAGGATATGTCCATATCTAATTACTTTAATTTCCATATTTTCCGTAAAAATAAAAATAGTATTTCATGTCAATTCGTGGTCGTTGATTTATCATGTAAGAGAATCAGCGACGGAAAACCTAGAAAGTAACGCATGCTGTTGATACTGGTTAGGAGTTCAAAGCACAAGCATGTCATTTTACATACCACACTCCGAGCACAGTCCTTAATTTTCTCTGTTTTTTTTTAATATATATATTTGCTTGTTTCTTAATTTATTCACATAAGTTTCTGTTGGAACAATGATTAATAAAAATAAGAATAATAATAATTTCATTATATTTCACGTGCAGGAGTACTGTCCAATGTGTAAGTGAGGGTCTGCCTTTATAAGCCGAAAGAAGTGCTCCCAAGGAGAATCGCATCTCGGTTTAGTTGTATAGTTTATACTTCTGAAATCTCTCTCTATATCTATAACTCATCACCACCAGATCTAGACGTGAAAAATTGAGTGTTGTATTTATGTGCCTCCCTGAGGGAGAGAGAGACAGCCAGAGCTCGATGGCGCTGGAAGCCGTGGTTTTCCCTCAAGACTACCCATTCGGCTATGGCGCTGCCAAGGATCTCTATCCCCTCTGGCCCTTCCACGACGATTTCAACCTTCACAAACAGGAAGACCACCACGACGGCTTTCTCAATCTTCTTGACGACCAAACAGAAAATTATGGTTTCGGAGACTGGACTAATATTTGCTCTTCTGAACTGCATCTCCCGAATCGCGCGTCCTCCGACACCAGTAACAACCCGACGCCCTCGTCGGAAGCCCTTCAAGCGGATTCCTCGAATTCTCGTCCCAAGAGACGCAGGGCAAGGACCCGAAAGAACAAGGAGGAGATCGAGAACCAGAGAATGACGCACATTGCAGTGGAGCGCAATCGAAGAAAGCAGATGAACGAGTACCTCTCTGTTCTTCGCTCTCTCATGCCTGACTCCTACGTCCAAAGGGTACCTTTTGATTTCATTCGTCGCGTATTTTGCAGGAGGCAGGGACGGGGTAATAATTTCGTGAACTGAATGATTATGCAGGGCGATCAGGCGTCTATAATAGGAGGGGCCATCAATTTTGTGAAGGAGCTGGAGCAGAGGCTGCAGTTTCTGGGGAGCCAGAAATCTGAGAAGACGCCGTTCTCAGAGTTCTTCACGTTTCCGCAGTACTCGACGAGTCCGAGCGGGAGCGGGGAGAGTCCGATGATGACGGGGGGGGCACCGTCGGGGACGTGCATCGCAGATATAGAGGTGACGATGGTGGAGAGCCACGCGAATCTGAAAATAAGGTCAAGGAAGCGACCGAAGCAGCTGCTGAGGATAGTGTCGGCGCTGTACAGCATGCGTCTCACGATCTTGCATCTCAACGTGACCACAACCGCCGATATCGTGCTCTACTGCATCAGCGTCAAGGTATGCACATAGATATCTCTTTCTCTCTGGGGTGCTTGTTTTGAGGTGGTGAATTCAATTAATAATTGATAACGGGAATTTAATTTGGGCGGGAGCAGTTGGAAGAAGAATGCAAGCTGGGATCGGTGGAAGAGATAGCAGGAGCAGTGTACAAAACGCTGGAGGGGATGGAACAAGAGTGCGGGGTGCAGAATCAAGACCCGACTGGTGTGGGGTATACATAATTTTGTTAAAAGCTGGGGCGAACGAGTGATGAATCAAACAAGTGGGAGTTGAGTCTCATGGGAGAGGGAGGCTGTAGGAATGGGGCTGGAGGCAGACACAGAAAGCGAGGGTTGGTCAATTCTGTTGTGCCTGCCTGCCTTCTTTTCATGGTGGTAGGCCCTCATCTTCGCTCTCTTCTTCAATAAATTCCACCTTCCAACCCCCCCACCCCTTTTTCTTCCCTCCACCAAAATGTTCATTCTCATCAGCTTCTCCCTCTTCTCCTCGTGTGAATTCCAAATCACTCGCGAAATATAATTTAACTTTTTTTATGTTATTTTATATTTTTATTCATGTGTATTATCAATCACTGATAATAAGTTGAGGATTTTCAAGTATTAAATTATTTACTTTCTGAATTCAAGCATACTTAAAGCACGCGCGCGTTTCTTTTCTTTTCTTGAGAAAAATAAATTTCTTTAATTTGATGGAGCGTGTGGCTCGCTGACAGCAAAACAAATGGCAGCCAGATCAGCAGGAATGCCGAGGTCGGATTACACGGAGGGAATATGGTTCAGGAGTAAATCAAATTAGGGATGAATAATGGAATCGTGCGTACAATTACAGGAGTGAATGAGGAAGGATGATTAATTAGATGAGCTTTTTTGTGGAATCATGATTTGACTCCGAAGTGACCGTTACTGTTGCGAGATTAAATAAGCATAAAATTAGCAAAAAGTTGGTAGATTTGCAATATAGACGGGGGAATTTATCTTGTAATCATATAATTAAAAAAGTTGAAATAATGACACTCTTCTTTGTGCTTATGCCTCATAGTTTAGTTAATGGGGGCAGTCAGTGATTTGCGTGACTCGGTCCCTACCTCCGGCCACTTGGCACCGGACAGCGTGCAAAGAGTGGGGTCGAGGGAAAGGCGAAGATAATTTGAGCCCGCGGCGGGGTCCGTCCATAAAGCTTCTGCGAAGCTAGCGGCCGTTTCTCCCTTGTCCCTCTTTAGCTCGGACACGTTTGGGCAATTAATTTGAAACGCTACCCTTGTTGGAATTTTAAAGCACGCGCCGGAGACCCTTTAGTTGCAAATTTTGAAATTTCAACATTAATTCAAAATTTTAAGGATGACAGGTTTGATTTAGATCGTTTTGGGCCCACCACATATGTGTATTATCAGGCGGCAAAAAGTAGGTGTTCACGGGACGGGACACGGCCCGTCCCGAGAAAAAGATCGGGACTGAATTTTGGTCCCGTGTCCCGTCCCGTCCCGAAAGTCGTCCCGTCCCGTTAAGAGTCGGGACGGGACCGGGACAAGATCGGGACGTCCCGCCGTCCCGATAAATGGAATAATATCGAAAAAAGATCTGGATAATAACATTCATTAAAATTTTAAATCATATAATTTATTAAGTTTAAAATCAAAACAACACAAGTACATAAATAACAATAATTTAAAATCAATTATTGAATTATATTAATCATAACTACACATTATAATAATAAATACAAATGATCTTTATACTATAAGATTAGTAACAACAGACAAGTCAAACATAACATCAAATCATTGTTCTTCTACTTTAGTGAAGATGTACTAAGCTAATTACTCTTCTAAAATTATAATTGATATAATTAATATAAGTATAAATTATATTAATATAATTAATATATTTAAAATAAAAAATAATATATATAATATTCGGGACGGGACGGGACGTCCCGATGGTAATCCCGTGTCCCGTCCCGTCCCGAACCTCTTTTCTGTCCCGTCCCGTAAAGTCTCGTCCCGATTATTTTCGGGCCGGGACAAGACCCGTCCCGATATGATCGGGACGATACCAGACCAATCGGGACGGGTCCGGACTGAACACCCCTAGTAAAAAGTGTAGAAAAGCAAAAGGGTCAAAGAAGAGGCATCATCTACTCGGCGACTTGCTAGTTGCTACTACTTCAATAGGTGGAATTACAGCCTGCGACCGCCAACGACTGATTCCCCAGACCTAACCCTTCTGTCCTCATCCACCTCTGCGTACTATTGTATCCACAAATTTCACATTCTTAAAAAAAAAAAAAAAAATCAGCTGAACATTCAATATATTCCATATTCAAAAAAGAAGAAAAAAAACCATTTTAATTATAATGCCATGAATGTAGTAGTTGTTATTGAAAGTAAAAGGCTGCATGAATCAAAACTGAATGACTAAATTAAAATGGAAAGAACGTGGTTGCACAAGGTACTGAGTCAGCATTTGACGATGCTGCCGCTAACACAGTATGCGTGCTGGGTGTAGCATGGTGTACGGGTAATTAGGAGTGCTAATTCATGATGCAATTATTTGTTTACATTATATATCGTCGTGTATCTGGCACCTGCAATAATTTTTGCAATTTAGCAAGACCCAGTAGGAGATCCAAGTGGGGGCCGGATCCATGATTCAGATGGAAAAGCAAGGTAAAGAGCAAAAGTCAGTGGGGCCCTTGAAGTTGTACGATCAGTTCACGGACGAATCACTACAAATTTAATGAACCTTCATTTCTGCTGGTGGGCTTATCGAGCATGTTCTGCAACAATAAAGTTATACGGATCCATATTGATTCTTGAAAGCACCGGCCAGAAGCCTCTCTCAGTCTCTGTCTCTCTGTTTTTGTTTTTTAAGGGATGCTAACTAATATCACACTCCTATTGGACTTGTGTTGTTGACAGCAAATTCAGTCGCTTCTCCCTCTTTCCTTCTCTAAGTGTAAGCATACCATTGGAGGTTTGATTAATAAAATCTGATGATATTTGGACGATGTTTTCTGAAATTAATTATGATAATTAAAGATATTTGGATGATTTTTCACCATCCATTATAAAAAAAAAAATACTCAAATGTTAAGAATTGATTCTCAAATGGATAAAAAAAAATAGCTTCTATAAAATAAAACTTTACAAAATTAAGATTGTTTGGATAAATTTTCGTAAACCTATAATTTTGATTCTAGAATTAATTTCAAAATCCTAACACATTATTCCTTACGTTTGAAAACTATATATGGCAAAGTGTTAGAAACCATTATGGATACACACTTTCCTCGTTATATGTCTAAGATTTTGACAACACATGGATTAGTATTTTTGTATTGAATTACACGTGTTTAAATATTTAGGCCACGTACACTCCTAACAGGGCTGGACACGGCCGGGCATCACTATAGCCTGGCGCCCATCCCAATGTGTATTTTTGGTCAGATTTGGCCCTACTCAAGCAAAATATTTTTTGACCTTTCGTGTGAAATTAATATTAGAATGAAAAATAATAATTTCAAAAACTATGCATAATTAAAAATTATTCATTATTTTTATATATTATCAAATTAAAACTTACTTTAAAAAATTACTGAAAATAAAATATTAAAAATATCAATAATAATGTTAAAAACAAGATGATTCTTGAAATATATTAAGGAATATAATATTATAAAATAATTATTTTTTATTAAAAAATTCAAAAAAAAATACACATATATTTGGGCAAATACTTAAAAAAAAAATAACATAAGGGTAAACTTAAATGGTTTTTGAGCGGATCCTTGTGCAATATTCTTGGAATCTTCTTCTTTGGCTAGGTAATCGTCTTCTATTCTAGCAATATCTCTCAAACCTAGCTTCTTCTCCCCCTCACATGAATTCATTAATGACATGCTGGAAAAATTCTCGTGACTGATGAGAGATGCAATATACAGCATATATGCGCAGGCTCTGAGAGGCTTGGGAATTTTCTCGACGCCCCATGATTGCGTAATGATCGATACCCATATCCTTTGCTGCTGGATTGCTTAATAAT
This sequence comes from Prosopis cineraria, assembly GCF_029017545.1. Classification (NCBI taxonomy): domain Eukaryota; kingdom Viridiplantae; phylum Streptophyta; class Magnoliopsida; order Fabales; family Fabaceae; genus Prosopis; species Prosopis cineraria. The sequence continues at coordinate 46,876,982 of NW_026555334.1, forward strand.
AACATTATTTTAGTTTTTGGGGTACAGTGTCAGAGAACTCACATGAACCGCGGAGCTTGGGCGTCTCAGCGTACGTTGGTCTCCTGCATCGTATCGTAAAGAAGCTCCGCTGAGTGTTTTGTTTTAGAAGATTCCGAGTCCTAAACGCCCCCACCCACCCTTCTTTTGTCTTTATCTTCTTGTTCTCTTCTATAGCCCTCACCACTTTCCAGGGATTCCAATTCATCTCTACCTCTAGACTTAAATATATCCTGCCAGAGGAAGATGTTCAAGGCAAAGTGTTTATTATATATATATATATATATATAATAAACACTTTCCAGGGATTCAGATTATATGTATGTGATTTGGATCTAGCTTGGGGCTGAATTCCTGAGCAAGAAAAAGAAATATATATACAGAACAAAAAGGAAAAAGCCTGGGGCAGAGCTATCAACGTAGAACAATCACGGATCAGAGCAAAGCAACAGGAGGACCAAGTCGCTGGAAAATCAAAGATGAATGCTTTGTGAAAAAGAAAGAAAGTGAACGTTGAATATACCCTCTCGCTACATATGAATGACTAGTGTTGGTCCACAAGTGACATTATTCTACTTCCTTTTAGATCAATGACACAATTCATGATGCACTTATTCTTTTCTCAGCATGATGATCAAGAACTAAAATTATTCCCTTTTCACCCATAAAATCGAGAGAATCTTGTAGAGTATAATTGAGCAAAAAAGATGATGGAGACGATGGCCAACTCGAGCCGGCCCAGATATATTCCTTTCTCCATCCCTCTCTTTCCCTGCAAGTTTACGATCTAACAGCCCATAGTGATCCGGCCCGGCTTGACTTCCTTCTGTCTGACACTTTTTTTGTACCTCCCCCATACAAACCTTAACTCGCAAATCATCACTCAAATATTTGGAATACTTCCGAAAAACAACCAACTCTTTCCATTTCATAGAGTAATATTAATTTCTGACAATGAGAATTTTCTCGAGGAACATACGGTGGTCGAAATTATATACTACGTGCAACCTATACCTTACCCAATAAAAAGTTACTTGCATCTCTAACAACACACAAAACATTTCCAACTTTGACATCACAGAAACTGACAAAATTTCACTGCTTGGACAGTAGACACAGCATGGGTGTAAGCTTTTTCATGCAAAAAGTTTTCGTTGGCTACAATTTTCATGTAAAAAGCTGCCATCATTGGAGCGTCCTTCTTACTTTATTGGGTCAATCAGTCCTTGGTTCTAGCGAACGCCTTCACGCAAAAGCTTGAGGCTCCTTCTGGAACCTCCATCTCACGTCAGCACAGCATTAAGTGATTCAATCCTAATTTTTTTTTATAAAAACACTTTCATTATTTTTTCCAGTAAGCACAAGTAGGCCCCAGTAGAAAATATTTTTTCTTTGAAATGCTGAAAGTAATAGATAAGCTTTCTTAACCTCATTTATAGGAGTAATGTTTAAAAACTTTTCATGCACTGCGTCTCTAATCAAAATGGAATCATGGCTCTATCGTCATAGTAATACTAAAAACACAGTAATTTCAATTAAATAAAACAAAGGTTTTAAATTTATAAGAACTGATAGTTGGGCCCAATTAGGAGAGATACTCGTAAGTAGTTTGAGAAAATTATAAAAAAAAAATTTAATTAATAGAGGTCTTTTCGTAGGTTCGTTCTCCATCAGTGTCAGATCAAAATTCAAAATCATTTCACGACTGGCCAGAAATTCATGTTATATCTATTTACACTGAAATGATAAAGATGAGCAGTATAACTATAACGTCACGAATTATACCAAGAATATTTTCCGCCATTTTTTTATTGGCCAACACATTAAGGTTACAACTGCAAATTTCGAGATTTAAGCATGCGGTGTCTTCTTAGACCAAACGCCTTCTACTTTTTCAGACTATAGCGTACAACCTGGTTCTCGAATCAAAGGTTTTTTCTCCCTTTAGAAAATATTAACATTTAAAATGATAATTTACAACACCAATGGGTTGCCCAACAAAGGGGGAAAAAAAAAAAGCAACCACCACCAATGCATTTCATAACAATTTTTTTTTTTTTGAAAAATACGACACATCTTTTTCGTTAATTTATTCAGACTCAACAGAATGGGCATCAGAACTGTTGAGAGGAAAAGGAAAAAAAGGGGGGGAAAAAGATGCTCACAGGCCACAGTTCTCTTTAATGATGGGAGAAAGGTTCAGTACATTCTGTCATTGTTCACGAGAAAGTACACATGTTTATTCTCTGATGACATAAATTTAAAGGCGTAGTGATTAACTTACACGAAATGGTATGACAACAACTTGCACTGATAACAGAAGCAGGCTCGAGGAAAACACTTGCAGTGAAAAATTCAAGATGTACCTTTCAAATCTGATGGTGGGTGAAGGTGGGTATAGGTACACCAGACTGCGCAGTCAACTTTTTATAAGCAGCTTGCAATCTCTTGGTCACTGGCCCCACTTCTCCATTGCCAATTATGCGACCATCAACCTTCACAACCTGGACCAGGTATCAAAACAAATTGGCTATAATCATCAGATTTTTGTGTCTCATCTTGATAAATGATAGCAGCAAATGGCATGAACCCCGAGTAGAGAAATGGGTTACTGATGGACACTTTTATCACGTAATATATAGCAAACTTCATTCAGGCAAACTTCAATCTATCAAATATAAGGGTACTTACTGGGCTTAGTTCTCCCATTGTTCCTGTTGTCCATATCTGCAAGGAAGCCTCCGGGTTACAACTCAACTTCAATTTAATTGAAGCCAAGAGAAGAAAAAGGACCTAATTCCTGTCAGATTGGTAGGTCCTAAAAGAGTATTGTTCAGCATGCTTAGCCTATCCCCATGTAATCAAGCATTGAAGAAAATTTTAATTTTGCTAGGTATTACTAGCCTGGCCACCAAATTTCAGCAAGCAATTAAGAAAATTACAAAGTTCGTTTTCATATTTGGTCCCCAAACAATGCCTGTATACGCACCAACACAACAAGAAATAACTAGCAGATATTCTGAAATCATAGATGCTAGACATGAACCTCATCTGCAGTATGAACTTCAGACAGACTAATTCTTCGCTCCTCTAATACTAGCTTCTCCATCACTACGAGATCCATCACCTGAGAAAAAAACAAACAATCCAGCATCTTTTGACAAAACCTAATCTTTTCAATCTTTAAATTCATTTCAACAAGTTCAAATTATATCTACAAAAAGATGCCTTTGCTACTAAATAAACAAACGTATTGTATTAGGGTCGTGCTGTCATAATTGGACTTTGGTCTCATCATCTATCAGCTTCCTCGTGGGATTTTGTGGGAAGAAATATATTTTCTTGTATTATCAGAATAATGTGATACAAAAGTATTTATACACCAAGCTAGAAGACAAGATAATTAAGACTAATAAAGCTTAGTAACTCCTAATAAAGAGAAAACAATATTTACAATAATCACAATATCACCACACATTCCATTAAATTAGATCATAGATGCTAATCATGTCCAACTTATTAAAACAACTTTCAAATGCAGGCTTAAACCTCTTAGTCAAAACATCTGCAACTTGAAGATTGGTAGGCAAATAAGTTAGACATATGATTCCTTCTTCCACTTTTTCTCTGATGAAATACCTATTTACCTCCACTTATTTGGATTTCTCATGTTGTACAGGATTTAGAGCCTTGCTTGTAGCTGCCTTATTGTCATAATAAAGGTTTGGTGGTAGGTCCACTTTGACATGAATCTCTTCCAAGATTCATTTCAACCATAACTCTTCCATTATTTCTTGAGCCAACACTCTTAATTCAGACTCAGCACTACTTTTAGAAACAGCTCTTTGCTTTTGACTTTTTCAAGTAACCAAATTTCCCTGCACAAAGGAACAACAACCAGATGTTGATCTTTTATCAAGACGAGTTCTTCTTCCTCCCCCAATCTGCATCTGTGTAAACCTATGGTTTTGTATTCTTCTTTTTAGAAGAATAACTGATCTGTTAGAATAATTCTGGGTAATAAAGATTAACAAGAGAGATGAGAGGGAAAGGAGAGAAGAACAGAAAGGTTGGAGAAGGGTCGGAGAAGGGAGAGATGAGACAGAGAAGAATTAGAGATGCAGGAGAGAAGGAGAGATTGAGAGGAATTAAGGAATAATAGGAACTTGCATAACACACGTGTGATTATTCAGAATCCCTTACAAATCAAATGTCTCATTATTTATAGACTTCACACTCACACTCCCCAACAACTAACTCCCAATAATTGTCATTTAAATCTAAACTAACCAAACTAACTAATATTTTACAAAACTATAAGAATACCCCCCAAAAAAGATCTTTGCCCTTAAGGATCATTAATAACAAATTGAGGAAACTTTTGCTGCAACTGATGTAGAGCCATCCAAGATACTTCTTCATTAGGTAGTTGCTTCCATTTGATCAGTACTTCAGTGATAATTCGTCCTCTCTTCCTACGAACTCGCTTTTGTAGAATATTTTAGGGTTCCAAAGCTGGAGGTAATTCTGGCCAATCAAGAGGTGGATGCCTTTACTTAACTTTAGGATCAGGACATAGCTTTGATAAAGAAACATAAAAAGTTGGATGTATTTTGGATTCAAAGGGTAGTTCTAACTTGTAGGCAACAACATCTATTCGTTTAATGACCTTGTAAGGACCAAAATATTTAGGAGCTAGGCTTTATGTACTCCTTGCAGCTGCAGAAATCTGTCTATATGGCTGCCACTTAAGGAAAACCCATTGACCAACAGTAAACTCTCGGTCTGTTCCATGAGAATCAGCTTTCTGCTTCATCAAATTGGCTGCCCGATGAAAATGATGCTTCAAAACAGCCAACATAGCTTCCCTAGCCTAAAAAGTCTTGTCTAAAACATCCAAAACAGAACTGTTAGGCAAATAAGGACAATGAATAGGGGCTTTCTGACCATACAAAAGTTCATGTGGAGTCGCTTTAGTGTTGTATGAAATGTGGTGTTATACCACCATTCAGCTTGTGACAAACACTTACTCCAATCCCTTGGTTGCTCCCAACACATACATATAAAACAGGTTTCTAAGCACCTATTTAGAACTTCGGATTGCCCATCTGTTTGAGGGTGATATGCAGTTGAAAGTTGTTGTTTAATTCCCAAAACTTGCAAAAATTCCTTCCAAAATCCACTCACAAATATAGGGTCACGATCACTTATAATTTCAATAGGTGCACCATGTAGTTTATACACATTATCCATAAAAAGTTGTGCTAAAGAAGAAGCTGAATAAGGATGAGTAAGAGGAATGAAATGAGCATACTTACTCATTTTGTCAATTAGTACCCATGTTGTGTCCTTACCATGTGATTTAGGAAGTCCTTCAATAAAATCTACAATAATACTTTCCCAAACTCAACTATGAATTGGAAGAGGTTGCAACGGCCCGAGAGGGGCAACAGCTTTATACTTACAACAAGCACATGTATCACATTGTTTAATGAAATCCTCACATCAATAATCAGCTTTCTCTACCAAAATAATGCCTTTATTATGTGGTAAGTGGCCTGAATTCCAAAGTGCCCTCCTTGAGGACTAGAGTGCAACCACTCCAAAATTTGTTATCTCAAACTAGGATCATTTCCAATCACCAACTTTCCCTTCCTTCTTAACAATTCTCCATCCCAAGAAAAATGCCCCCACATACCATTATTTCCTTGAGTTTTCTTCTGAATTTCCATCACCATAGCATCATCTTCCCAACTACCCTTGATTTTTCCCAATAATTCAGGAGAAGAAGTTTCTAAAACCATTTGCATCAGCTGCTGTTTGGGTATTCTAGAAAGAGCATCTGCAACAGAATTTTCATTTCCCTTCTTGTATTGAATTTCATAATCAAAGCCAGCTAACTTAGAAATCCAAAACATCTGAAAAGTTGTCTTTAACTTTTGACCAAGCAAATACTTCAAACTTCGCTGATCTAAATGAATTAAAAACCGCTGTCTTTCCAAGTATTGATGCCAATGGAGTATACAGCCAATACTATAGCCATCAATTCTTTTTCATATACTGGTAGCTTTTGATATCTTTCAGCCAAGCCCTTGCTAAAATAAGCAATTGGTTGACCCTCTTGCATTAGAACAGCCCCCAATCCTACTCTACAAGCATTAGTCTCCACTACAAACTCTTTTGAAAAGTCTGGAAGGGTAGGTACAGGGGCAGAAATTAGGACTTTTTTAAGGTGATTGAAGGCCTCTGCAGCTACTTTTGTCCATTGAAACCCATTTTTCTTGAGGAGAGTCAGTGGCTTGGTCAATACTCCATACCCATTAATGAATCTTCTATAATATCCCACCAACCCTAAAAAAACCCTCAATTGCTTGATATTCTTTGGTTCAGGCCATTCAGCCACTGCCTCGACCTTTCTATGATTAGTTCTGATCATTCCCTTGCTAATCAGATGCCCTAGATATTTTACCTCTGTGGTAGCAAAAGCACACTTGCTCTTCTTTATAAAATAACAATTTTCTCGTAAGATAGAAAAAACTTGTTTAAGATGCTGCACATGATCTTTAAGATTAGCACTGTAGACTAAAATATCATAAAAAAAAACCAAAACAATCCTTCTCAAGTAAGGGCGAAAAATACTTTTCATAGCCCCTTGAAAAGTGGTTGAAGCATTAGTTAAGCCGAATGACAACTAACCACTTATAGTGTTTTAAAGGCTGTTTTTGATATATCTTGAGGTACCATTCTGATCTGATGGTAACTACCCCTCAAATCTAGCTTTGTAAACCATCTTGCAGCACTCAATTCATCAAAGAGGTCTTCTACCAATGGAATTGGGTATTGATTTTTCAGTTTTTTTGTTTAGTTCCCTATAATCTATGCACATCCTCCAAGTGCCATCCTTCTTTTTGACCAATACAATAGGGGCTGAAAATGGGCTTGAGCTTTCTTGAATCACCTCATTAAGTAATAATTCCCTCCAGCACTAAGTCGTTCCCCCAAGGCTGAAAATGGGCTTGAGCTTTCTTGAATCACCCCAGCACTAAGTCATATGTATGCAATTCAAGAATTCTAAAATCAAAAGAAAATTCTAAACCTTGCATTCTCCGCTAGAATCCTTCCCAAACGCTATGCACTTTAAGCTTTCTTCCTCTAGCTACTTCTACCCAAGCTTCATTGGTTCCATCAGGTTGCCACCCAAGTTTTTTGGCCACATTAAAGTCTGAAAAATCATGAGTGCTACCACTAGCAATTAAGATCTGAAGCTGCCTCCTGCCACAGTATCCTGTGGCTCACATGGAAGAAATCCCATCAACTCCCTCTATTGCATGAATAGAAATATTAGGCCTGTCATCTTCCTTGTCTTCAGTAATTTCTTCCAGAAGAGCATCTTCTTCTTGATTGTCTTGAATTTCCAGGAAGTGGAGTTGTTGCTTTTGACGTTGAGGACATTTATGGTCTCTTAAGAATTTTTCATGACAATAAAAACATAAGTTTTTACTCCTGTGCTCTGCTTCGTCCTCTGCAGAAAGAATTTTGAGCGGTTTATTAACATTTTTTTAGTTAAAAGAAGAGGCTTTTGAAGATAAAGATGTTGACTTTCCTTTCCCTTGGGTCCCACCACCGATCAAAGCATTTTTGTATGATGTCCAAGTGTTCTAGTGAGAGGCTTGTGTGGAAGAAGCTACCGCTGCCACCTGTCCACTATTCTTGTGCTGACTTTTCTTCTCAGCTTGCTTTTTTAACGTGATTTCTTGCATTCTTGCCAAGCCTCGTGCTTCTCTCATGGTTCTTGGTTTAAACAACCTGACAGGTCTTGCAATCTCTTCCAATAATCCAACCAAATATTCTTCTGATAAACTTAGTTTGTAAGAGATGGTGTCAAATTTATCATTATAGTTAGCCAAAATCCCTTGATGTTTTAGACGCACCAAATCACTCATGGGGGTCTCATGAACAGGCCCAAACCAATCCTTCAATTCGTCGATATATTCTTCCTAAGTGGGTCGCACGCCTGCCCACGCTTTCTCGTACGCGACGTGCCACTGGAATGCTTTTGGGTCAAGATGCATGCTTGCAATCTTGACTTTTGATTCTTCGGGGGTCTTATCAAGCTCAAAGTAATGCTCACACTTCAGTATCCAGCCCTCGACATCCTCTCGGGTGAATTTTGGGAAGTCCATTTTGGTGAATTGCATTGGCCGGCGGTACCCATGGTGTTCGTGACCTTCGCAACGATGCAGTTCCTCTATTTCTTGGTCGCGATTTTGACAATGCCCATTGCGTCCGTCCTCGTCATTCCCCATGCCATGCTCACAATCACACATGAGCATCTAGAACTGGTTCAAAATGCCTTCAACTAATTCGGTCAAGGTATCTACCTTATTAAAATTTTCTTCCAGTCGAACCACACGTTCTTCCATTTCTTTCTTGATTTGGTTTCGGGTGTGAACCATGTACTGCAGACAATGAACATGAGACAAGAAGTAGCCAAGGAGCGTTTGCTCTAATACCATTAATCTGTTAGAATAATTATGGGTAATGAAGATTAACAAGAGAGATAAGAGGGAAAGGAGAGAAGAATAGAAAGGTTGGAGAAGGGTTAGAGAAGGGAGAGACAAGACAGAGAAGAATTAGAGATGCGGGAGAGAAGGAGAGATTGAGAGGAATTAAGGAATAATAGGAACTTGCATAATACTAATGTGATTATTCAGAATCCCATACAAATCAAATGTCTTTTTATTTATAAACTTCACACTCACACTCCCCAACGGCTAATTCCCAATAATTGTCATTTAAATCTAAACTAATCATACTAACCAATATTTTACAAATCTATAACAATAACCTTTTACTAGGAGTACTTTTTAGATACATCAAAACCTTGTAAGCTACTTCCATATTCTTCTTCTTTGGTTTAAACATGTATCCCTCATTGCAAAGGCAATATTTGGTCTTGTATGGCAGAGATAAATTAGCTTCCCAAGAAGTCTCCAATATCTTTTTTATCAGCTGCTTCTCCTTTCTCATCGTCTTCTTCAATCTCATAATCAAGATCATCTTCTTCTTCTTCTGACTTCCTTATTCTTCTTAGGCTTCTTTTTCTTTAGAACTACAATAGGAGTTTCAATGGCCCTACATCCTAACATAGCTCTCTTTGACCTTGCAACTTCCATCTCAAGCTGCTGACATTTATTACCTTGAATTCTTTTCCTAGAGCAATATTCACTCTTGTTATTTCCCTCAAGATAGTCTCCTATGAGAATAATATCATCAACATATACAATAAGGATGCACAAACGTGTGTTTGGAATAGGCATCTTGGATGTTGTTCGGAATTGCAACTTTATCCAAATTAGTGACAAATGCTCAGTAACTCGGAGAGAAAGCCTTGTAGGGCATTTGCTTCTATATTGGATGTAAGGTACATGAGCGAGGCTATTTCTTGAGAGTAATAGGTAAAATCAAGATTAGATTGATCACTCACCCGTTGAGAAATTTTCTGAGGCCATTCAAGAGCTACCGCTAGTTCTGACTCGTTTGGTGCTTGAAGTATAAGGTGCTCTCCATCCTTGGATTTATGCTTTCATAAGTAAACTAACAAGTCTTTATCTTTCTACTTCTCTACCTTTCCCCTTGCTTTTGAGTTATCTTTTGTGACCAGCACAAGAGATGGTTCTGATGAGAGTGATAGTGAGGACAATGGCTTTAGTAATTGTGGTAGGAATGGCTCTACTGTTGTAAACTAGGAATAAAGGAGCATTTGTCCACCTTTATTAGTTTCTTGTTCTCAAATTTAAGATTCACCTATACACTCCCCCTAAATAGGTATGTCTTCATGAAAAGTAATATCAAGGCTTACAAACGTGTGTTTGGAATAGGCATCAAAACATCTATATCCTTTTTGAGTAGGAGAATAGCCAAGAAAGATGCATTCGATAGCATGGGGACCAAGTTTATTGTTTTGGTGGAGATAAACATAGGTTGTGTACCTAAACACACGAAGAGGAAGATTGGTTTCAATATGACATGTGGACAAAAATACTTTACAATTTATGGAGAGGACTATCAAAGGAGAATATATGACTGGGCATTCAGTTGATGTGATAGGTAGCAGTTAAAATAACATCCTCCCAATAAAACTTTGGAACATTGAGTGAACATGAGGGCCCTAGCAACTTCAAGGATATGTTTATTTTTCCTCTTTGTAATCCAATTTTGTTAGGGTGTATGGGCACAAGAACTTCGATGCACAATACCATGCTTGTAGAGGAAAGCACTCAAGGATTGGTTGAAATATTTAGTACCATTGTCCATGGGCAGGACTTGGATGCTTGTGTTGAACTAGGCTTTTACCACGGTAAAGAAATTGATAAGCATGGAAGAAGCCTCGGACTTTTCTTTTAAAAGGTAAACCCAACAAATATGAGTATGATTATCAATGAAGGTAATAAACCACTTTGCTTTAGTGTGGTTTGGGATATAGGCCACTCCCCACAAGTCACTATGAATGATAGCAAAAGGCTTGGTGGGTATGTACAGCGTTCTAGGGAAGGATGTTCAATGATGCTAAGCAAGTTCACACACCTCACATTTTACATCACAGTTAGGTGGGCAAAGGGATGGGAGCAAACGAGATAGGCAATGGAAATTAAGATGGCCCATTCTTTGGAGCCATAATAGGACATCCACATCTTTAGAGTTCGATAAAGAATTCCCTACACTAGTGGCTTGTTGGTGACTCACTCCAACATCTTCAAAGAAGTAGAGCCCCCCACACTCTAGAGCATATTCAATCGTCATCCTTGATAATATATCTCGAAAGGCATAATGAGTTGGGAGAAAATGAGCACAACATTGAGATTGCTTGGTGACTTACTCTAACATTGAGATATAGAATTGCATACACCGGTGGCTTGTTGGTGACTCACTCTAACATCTTCAAAGAAGTAGAGCCCCTTACACTCTGGACCACATTCAATTGTCATCATTAATTATAGATCCTGAAAGACACAATGAGTTGGGAGAAAATGAGCACAACATTGTTAATTGGCTAACAAATAATAGGTTGCAAGCTAATTCTGGAGCATGAAGGATAGATTCCATAATTATAGAGTCCAAGATATGAATACTCCTTGTTCCAGCAATAAGAGCAAGAGATCTATACGCAATTTTAACTTTCACATTCCTAGCACATGGAACATCAGTAGAAAACTACTGATGACAATCAGTCATATGATCCGATACTCCAAAATCAACAATCCATAAAGGTTTAGTTCTAGAGGTTTTGAGGGCTTGAAGAAATGTCCCCTTTTGTGCCACAAATGCAAATACTGATGGTGAAAGTTGACTTCTAATTACCGAGTCAAACTCAACATTTCCAGGTGTGAGGTTGTGCTTGATCAACACAAATTTTTGACATATAACGATGATGCCACCGCAGATCAGATTCACCAAGCCAAGAGATATCAACAATTGAACCAGTAGCTTCATCCTTTTGAATGTTCCCTGATTGTTTAAGCTCTCTCTGTCTGTCTGGCAGCAAACAAAATCAACATCTTGGAGATAGAGCCAGCCACACATTGCCACATGTTGAAGAATGGGGGCTAACACTAACTCAGGTGATGGCATGTTTGGGAGCCACGCACTGCCGCTCACCATTAAATTCCTAGGAAAGGCTAATCGGCAATCTCTAAACCCTTCTAGGAGGGAAGTGAGATCTAAAGCCTTACCATTAAGGAACTTGCTCGCACATTGAATAGTGACCGAAATCAAACAAACAAGTGCGCGTCGAAACCCTAGGTACCCCTTGCTCTGATACCATATGGTATTTTGAGGGAAGAATTATACTTTCTTTTATTGTCAGAATAATGTGATATAAAGTATTTATACACCATGCTAGAAGACAAGATAATTAAGACTAATAAAGCTTATTAACTCCTAATAAAGAGAAAATAGTATTTACAATAATCACAATATCACCACATTCCCTGCTTATATGCTACATCTAATTATCATGGCATTGGAAAGAAAAATATCCAGAATTACATAGCATATCTAATTATTCATCCAATCCCCAATGCCAATCACATAATTGCACAATATTTATTTATCTTCTTCATTGATATCCCCTTCCAAGTCAAAGATAAAATAGTTTAGACAGGTCTCAACCATCCATGTCAAGCAACTGTCATAAATTTACTTCATTTGAAGCTTGGTCTCTATAATATTGAAGAGACGAAACTAGGCCTCCAACCTGAAATTGTTATGATAATAAATGAGAATTTCCACAACTTACAGTTGCTCGTGTAATACCAGGCAGACAGTAATCAGCATGTGGTGTCAAGACACGGCCCTTTTTAACTATGAACTGCACAAAGACCAAATATTATCCCAACTGTTACCAGTCAATACTTGCAATCTATTATTATCTGTTCTAGAAATCCCTTCCATAGAAGGGAAAATAGAAGAGAAAAGCACATGAACGTTCTTAAATAATAAAACAAGGGGATTTGTCACCTTTGCGACTGCAAGTTCAAGATTAACCTACACTATATTTACGATACTGTCATCATGTAGGAAGATTCTCTGTTCTAGAAATCCCTATTACAAAATTAAAAAACACAAAATAAAAACATGTGATACTTAAACAATGAGATGAGGGGCTCTGTTACCCTCTCAGACTGCAAATTAAAGATGAAGCTACCTTATATTTACTATATTGTAGCATCTTGTTGCATTGGATGATTATTTTACATGTTTAGAAATTGAATGTTCTGCTAGAGTTTGCTGACTAAGATATGACTTTACTGATTGTATGATGACAGTAATTAAGGCTGTAAGAAAGGGATGTAACATGTCGAGATTTCCGTCTTGTCTTGTATGGTTGACCTATAAATGCATGGTTCTAAAATATGCTGCCCACTTTTCCCGCAAAGGCTTTTCCTTTCATCTTCCCTCATTTCACAGCATTCTTAAGCCATGCAATGAGTTAAAATGATTTGTCATCACCTCAACCTTGTAAGTAATAGCATAAAATAACCAGAATGATTTAAAAAAAGAAAAAGAAAAAGAAATCTGCCAGTTAAGACAAAGTTGAGGACATACAATGTTAGTTGCATTGGTTTCAGATACATAACCATCTTTGTCGAGCATGATTGCATCATTTGCATTTGCATTATTTCCTTCAATCTGCACCAACGTTTTTGTGAATTGTAACATCCATCAGAAATACCCATAAGAATGACACTTAAGCCTGACAAGAGTTCTGAAACAGTGTATTCTATCATGCTAGCATCTATGAATCAAATTATCACACATGGTAGTAAATCATCAACACGTCTTTTGCATATGCCAAATAACACACTTCTCCCACTAGAAGCAAACAAGGATAACTAACAGATATATTCACTCAGCAACCATCCTTGTTACACTAGTAGATAATCCAGAAATAACAATAATAGTAAGGGACAACTACAAAATATGAAATATTTCCAAGGCAAAAAGGAAAATACCTTTGCTAGTATGTTATTAAGAAGGTTATTGTGATGAATCTTTGAATCCAGATTCTGATCAGAAAACAAAAAAGGGAGAGAAGACCAAGTCAAATGGATGTGCTAAAACAGTATGCCAGTCACACAGAAAATGTTGCCATTGAATGGTTCACATTCTATAACAATATCCCATTTTAGCTAGCACTCTGCACTAGCAGCCCCTTCCTGCTCCTACGCACTCGCTCCCCTGCTATATTTGTCAGGGTTTCTTACAATTTGCCCCACCCTCTGCCAGCTCATTGATACAGAAGGTACTTTCTATGGTCCACAATCTAAGACAGAAACTGATATAGAAGAATAATTCTGAAAGAGAGAGTAGAGAGAGACAGGGGAGAAGAACAGAGGAGAGAAATTCAAAGGGTTGAGAGAGAGAGAGAGAGAGAGAGAGAGAGAGTGACTGAATAGTGCAAAACATTATCACTAGGAAATCACAGATGGAATTAGAGGTATTCATCTATAGATAGGTTTCTAACTCTCACCAACCCCCAACGGCTATTTATTATTTCATCACTAACTAACTAACTAACTAACTAACAATAGCAGCAACTACTATTTCCATATTACAATTATATAACAACAAACCCCTCCCAAGAGACTGTTGCCCTCAAAGGTCAAGTACACAGAAAATTGTAACAAACTAGACCCCAAAGCATCTTTAATTAAATTGCCTCTGAACCAAGTCAGAACAAGAACGAGCACCACTGCCAAGAAAGAAACAGAGATGTACGTTCTCATCAGTAAAGTAAAAGGTCACGGTGATTGAGTCTGGAGAACATGCATAAATAGAGAACTTAGAACGGATGGCAGACTACAACCACTAACTATGAAACCTGGCTCTAATACCACTGATATAAAAGAATAATTCTGAAAGAGAGAAAGTAGGGAGAGATAGGGGAGAAGAACAGAGGAGAGAGATTCAAAGGGTTGAGAGAAAGAGAAAGAGAAAGAGAGACAAAGAAGAGTGACTGAATAGTGCGAAACATTATGATTAGGAAATCACAGATTGAATTACGGAGGTATTCATCTATATATAGGTTTCTAACTCTCACCAACCCCCAACGGCTATTGATTATTTCATCACTAACTAACCAACCAACCAACAATAACAGCAACTAATATTTCCATATTACAATTATACAATAGAAACAATTACAGATGATCTTTTCTCTTCATAATGAGTATAAAAATCAGAAGCTCACATTTGGTGAATTTCGACGAGTTGCAGCAGTCACAAGTACTATACCATGGGTATTATCATAAACAGGGGGCTTCCATTCAGCAAGCACTGCACATTTGAAAAATATAAGTGGTGAAATAAAATAGCCCATCCACTTTAAGTGCAAATAGTCAATTAATTAATCTTATCAGGTCCATTGAAAATTTCAAATTGATGCAGAAAATCTCTTTCCATATTGATAGAATATCATAGGTATACTGTTAGGATAGAAAGAGATGAAGAGAGGAGAAGAAGAAAGATAGGTAGACGAGAAGGAGGGAATAGAGAGACGAATAGACGAGACGTTCTGAATAGTACGTTTATTAAAATGAGTTCAACAACAACACTGTGCATCTGGACTTGGGTATTTATAGGGCTGGACTATTAGCCTAAATATTAGTAACAGTACTGACCCATTGAAATAACATTTATACCCCTGCCCCAACTAATTCCTAATATTTTCATATCATATACAGTGAAGGGAAAGGGATTTACCAATTAATGTGCATCCATAACGATTGAATGCTGGGCTCATCCCAGATGTAACCTAGAGAAGAAAGTAATATAATTCAGCATGACTTCAGAGGAAGGTGGACCAAAGAGTCACATAAGATTAATGGTTTTATAAATTAGGTCACCAATTAAATAAACAAAGACTACCATTCAGCTTATAACATCAGATTCATTCATAACCCATCAAATCATTAAACAACAACAACAACAATAAAAGGAAACTTGAAGCACAGGGCTTAAGGTTTCATCAGTCTTGCTAAGTTGTCTATACTTCATCCAGATCCTAACCTGCCTCCGGATATTAAATTTTGTGAGAGAGTAAATAGAACCTTTTTTCCTCGTGTCAAAGAAAGCCGAATGTGTGAGTTGTCAAACATCCCATTCCTAATCAGTGTTCTGAAGATTGCTTCCTTAATCTGCAATTTACTTTTGCAGCTACATACATTACAGTGAACTAAACAAGATCTAGTACCATAACACAGCATAGTAAGATAAAGGCAAGGCTGCAATCCAAGAGAGATTTAAAAAATTGTTGAACAAACTCACCTCATCTCGAGTTGGAACGTTTTCAAAAGCCAAAGCTTTTGCTGAATCAAACATCCTAATGTTAATCATGGCATGTCAGATGAACAACAGTGATGGAAACCAAATATTTTCAAATTACTACAGTTTCACCATTAAAATATAGCTTAGTGAGCATGGAATATAGGATCTTCAGCTAATATATATCCACACTCAAAATTGAGAATTGATGAGAATTGAAAAAAAAGAAAATTTCCCAACAAAAAATTTCAGTATTTTATGTGATAATTATATCTTCTAATAGCACACCTATTTAATTTAGAATGCAAAAAGACCGAAGAAGTATTTTAACAGATCATGAGCACATGCTTTCAAATCATTCTTATACCATAATTCTTTGAAGATGGCAGCAAGCAAAATCTTTTCAATCCTGTGCGACCAGCTATTTGAGGGTTGGCTGACGAGTATAATAAGTCTTCATCACATCACTTACAGTAAGAGACACAAATATAATCTTTATGGTGTGAGCTTAAAACAGTTGTTTCTGTTTAGCAGATCCCACAGTGTATCCACTGAGTTTGAGTAAAACGCAGGTTTCTTTCATGAGATGAGGAGCAAAGCAGAAACATTAAATAAGAAGAAAAAAAAGAGCAAGTTTGTCTATATAGAATCTTGAAGCTCCCTAAGAGTGCAAAAAAATTCTTTACCCTACCTGTCTTACCAAATAGATTCTCAACAGAAACCATCTCAAAATGCCAGTTTTAGCACATAGCACTCATACTAGTAACGTTCTTGAAGTTAATGATTTACTAATAGTAATATTCATTCCACAAATAATGTAATATCAATTATTTCAGTTTATGCATGTTTAAATAATCACTTAACCAGAGCTCAAAACATGAATGAATAAAATGTCAGCATCAAGAATCAACTTGTTAATTTATCAGCAACACTACCTGTCTAGATGTTCCTCAAGCTTAAAAATCTTTCCACTGTACACCCGAAGACCCTCCCAAACTGAATCACCACCTTGCACAACTGAATCAAAAACAGAGACCTGATGGATATCGGTAAATATTAAAATCATTAGAATGTGTGCACAAATCATACAAATTAGATCCTTTATTTTATTTACTGACAAGACACGTTAAGAGGTCAATCAAACCTTTGCACTCTCGCGTGGCACTATCTCATCACCAACCCACGCAAGAAGTTTCTCATTTGCAGGAACTGGAAGATCAGGTGGAGGTAAAGTAGGGGTCAGGAGGGATGACTTTTTCTTCACATGTCGCCGAAGCATGTTGTAGAGGGGTAGACTTTGCTCCAGCAGATCATAAAAAGAAAAGGGAAATGGCTACAAAAAAGTTAAAGTATAAAGAATTCCTGTCAAAATACCTAATTCTATGTAAAACAAAAAACAAAAAAACAAAAAACTGTCTTGTTTTCTTCAAATGAAGAGGCCAGGACACCTTGCAACAGAAGCTGAACTGGAACAACAACAAACCACATACCTGAGGATACTTGCTTGCTTTCTCAAAACCAGTAGACTTATGTACTGTCTTATACCACCAAGGAGCCCACAAGCCATCTATTGGTTTTGGCCCTGCTTCCCACCTGGCAACTTTAAAATGTCAACATGTGATGCATGCATGTAAAATAACAGTAGCAGGAGAGTAATTATAAACATTACGAAGGAACAATAAATTGTCATTGAAAGAACGGCATTGCACAAATTTACAATGGTTAAACATCTCAAAAACAAACTGTCTAGAAGAAAACAAAGAAAAATAGACAAAGGAAGACAACAAAGGAACAGAAAAAGTCTGGACTGGCAAATATCAACATGATAAGATGGTGCAGATCAGAGATAATCATCATATTTCATGTTGAGTTTTAAGTCACTAATTTTAATAGCACCTCTAAGAAGTAGAGGGAGAAGGTAAGCTTCAATTATTCATGTAGATCATCCAGCCACCATTAGCAACCTTTCATTTTCTAGGTGGATGTATTTTTATTGATAAAATTCTTCATCTGGGGAGGATGGAGATAACGAAAGTAATGCTAACTTTCCTAAGAGATAAAAAAAATTCTACATACTTCAGCATTTCAGGTAGGAAAGGAATGTCCAAATCATCACAAAGACCATGTAGTGTAGCCTGCAAGTCAACAAAACTATGTTATGCATGTGCAACATAGCTAAAAAGTAAGATCTCTACATATATCAAGCTCACTTTATAATGGAAAACATGTGAAATCGAAATAGTAAAAGAAGACTCTCATTCATTAATTTTTTTTTTTTAATTCTAGTAAAGAAAATTGTCTATGAGAATGGTAATGAACCAGCACAGAATAACAACAATTTTTTCCATTAGTAACAAGCTCAGCACTGCTAGCAATATAAAACCACAAAATTCAAGCTAAAATTCATAAAACACCCTTAAACTTTTAATCCATGTCAAGATAATCCTCCTAACCTTCAGAACATGAAAATGGACCCTCCAAAACCTGAGATTTTGTGCATCTAACTCCTTGTTGTTTGTGAATTTGTTGTGGAAGCGAGAACATTAGTAGGTTATTTGCACATAAAATTTAAAAGGCTATCTATACATAAAATGGAGTTTTGGAGGCCCATTTAATCAAACATCAACTTTTCCACGCAAACTTGGATGTTTGAGGGCTCCATTGTCTAATTTTAGACATTAAGTGGTGATCTGCACAGGCCTAGAATGTTTTGCATTCTAGCCTAAATATTAAACTAGAAAATCATTAATTGGACAGAGTAAGATGTATTTTAACATCATTCACACAAGCGAAAATTGATTATTGATTGCAGTTATACACAAGAATTCTCACTAATGTAAATTGAATTGACAGTCAAATTAGAGAACAATATAAGTATTGAAACTAGGCAATTATATATCAATGGGTAGCATGAAATCTTATTCATGCTGTCATGCATTATTTAATGATAACAATTAAGCATGTTCACAGAGCTTGAATACCTCAGGATCTTCTTTAAGTTCTGCAGCATCAATAACAGGTGGTGGTTTTCCCCTTTCACATAGCTCGTTGTATATACAAACAAGCTCTGCCAAACCCAACTCAAAAAATGATGCAGGCACAACTTTGTCAAAGGATGGCTGGACACACAATCAGGTCAATCATACAAGAAAAATCAGCAATCAGCCAGAGACTGCAGATAACCCATGTAAGCCTACTGACATTACTAAGATGCATACTTTCAATATCTCTTAAGCACCTCTCAAACTTGAAGCTCATGGTCTGGTATGAGATAGCACAGCAGATACAGAGGATTTTGATAAACGAGAAATAAATGGGAAAAAAAAACTTTTTAAAAATATACATCTTACCAAAACGTCAAGAGGATTTCTTATCAGAATAAAGTGCTTTCCTTTCTTCAGCAGATCATCTGTCAGGCCTTGTATCCGTTGCTTTGCAATATGCTGGAGGTAACAAGTAGGCGTAAAACTTGGAAATAAGTTAGAGATGGGATTATTGTCAACCATTATAGTCGTTCTTGAGAACTATTTAATTCACATTTGGAGCAACAGATACAGAGATAAGTTTTAAGAACAGAGTAATTTAATGATTTAGTCTTTAAAATATCACTTACTCTCAATTTGGTCCCTTAAATATAAAACCTGTCAATTTAGTTCTTGAAAGATCACTCTCCTCTCAGTTTGAGCATCCTCCATAAAAAAAAGTCTATCAAAGTTAGTTTTCAAAACATTTTCCTCCAATTGGTCCCTCTACTAGGTGAAAGTGGGATTTTGATACAGCAACGCCAAGGTGACTTAAATATTAAAAATGATGTTGATTTTATATAAGAGCTAAATTTCAATGTGATAGAGAAAAACAAAAGCCATGGCGAGGACCACTTTAATTAAGGAAAATATTTGAGCGCCAAATTTGAGAAGAGAAAGATCTTTGACGATTTATATTTGGAGAGCCAACTTGATAGGTTACTCTTTTGGACTGAATCGTTAATTTACTCTACCATACAAGGTATAGCTAGAGAAGATTTTAGACATGATTAAAATGGGTATATATGGTCTTTGTATTTGATATACTGAATCAAGAATATAAGTTTTGACTAATTGATACAGAAGATTCAAGATTTAGATAATTAGTGTATTAAATCACTTCCATAATAAGTAACAATTCCAAACCAGCCAAAATAGTTGTTCAAGAAACTGCTCCACTTCTGCATCTATAATAAAGGAAGTGTTATTTGCTAATTGCATATCTTGAAAGAGAAGTTCTTTACCTTACAGAATTTATACTTCCTACTTCCTGGACCATAAATGATGTTCTTTATAACTTTATTTCCATCAGATTCCTGTTACAATTGGCACATCAACATTTCAATGAAAAGTGCAGGGAAAGCATTAGATGAATTTTAGAATTAAATGCGTATCTTCAGTTAAAAAGTGAGCCTGAAAAATTATGAAAATCAAATTCCTTTTTATTACCGAAAATTAACACCTTGCCGAGTGGGACAAGGCTTGTTATTGTTATTGTTATAAAAAACTAGTCTTTACTATCTCATGCAACTAATTAGATATCAGTATCATTCAGCACATATAATTTATCTAAACGAGTGTAATTAATGTTATTACATTACCATAAAATTTTGAAATATAATTGACTAGTCATGCCAATTATTTGTTAGAAGTAACTTGCAAAACGTGGATGTGATGAATCAATACATCAAGGATTGGTTGAATAGACAATGACATTTTAATTAAAATCCATTTAGAGATTGTGTTAATGGCAAGTAATTGACATTACCAGATGCTTACCAATATCCTGATAACCTAGAATCTACGTAGAGCTTATAATTATTTGTAAAAATGAGAACATTTTATATTCTCAAAATAACTTAGAAAATTGGCTATCATCAATTTCAATATAGACGGATTAGATGGCTTTATTTATGTTGATGCGATACTTTGCACAAAAGTTTACTATTATCTTCTATGCTTATTAACCACTCCCTCCAGTCCCATTTATAAGGCATGTTCTAGAAGGTTCATTTGGTCCTATCTATAAGTTATGGTGTGATTTTTGAGGTAATATTTGAAAAATATTTTCAAAATAATCCTTCATGAGCAAAAGAAGTAACATGACATTACTTTTTATATTTGTTATACAGTGGCATATTTAGAATTTTACACGCTTTTATTTCTTTCTTTTTTTTTTCATTGGTATTGATAAAGTTGATAGAAATGACTTATAAAAAGGACTGAAGGAGTATGGTTTTTTATTTTCATTCTCCTTGGAACTTCTTTTTCCCTGGTTGAGATCCATCTCCTCATAACAACAGCACTAATCCATAATGTAAGACATGATAAAATGGAAATTCTCCAGCTCGTTATTGTTATTGTTGTTATAGAAAATTAACAATTAAATCAACTCCATGCAAAACCATGTTGGCTGCATGAATGCTCCTCAAACAATACACCGCAAGAGAATCATCTTAATTCTTTTCATCAAGCGTTAGGACATGAGGAGCAAAAAATTGCAGAAACATACCATTTTGGACAGTAGCTCTTCTCTGTAAGGTCTGCTGAGACTTGTAACTCTTAGGAAATTTGCATAAAGGGGCTCATCAAGCACTTCCATGTCATCCCTCTAGGTCAATCACGAAATGACACCCAGATAAGCACAAAATCAAAAAGCTAGGAAGCTCCAAGTATTTATCAGCTCAGAAGCAAAGCAAAAGGTATTGAAATTTTATGTTCGGACCCAAAAGAACAAAGCTGTAAATCTCCAGCAAAGCAGATGAAGCATCTTGAGTAACTACTTATGGATGAACTGCCTCGGTATTTATTTACTGCTGAAGTGATACTTGTGCAGTCAAACAGGGACGCATGCAGACATATCATAAACATAACTTGGCTTTAAAAAATCATACATATAATCCCAATGATTTAACATCAATATATCATAAACATAACTTGGCTTTAAAGAATCATACATATAATCCCAATGATTTAACATCAACGTTATATAACCTAACCAATTCAGTGCCAAAACTAATTATATATTATTCTTGCCAATAACCATTCAAACCAATTCTCAGAGGAGTAAAATTCAATCTCGAAAAAAGTTCCTTCCCCCCCTCCAAATCTTCAACAGCAATGCTCTATCAATAACTAAGAGAACGATCCATCACTCAGTCAGCAAAATCTCCTCGTCGTCATATACTGCACCAGACTAACAGCCGTTACCCTTCTCAACGAATCCACGAGTTTCCAGTTGCCAAATACTGATTCCAAGGAAAAGGTTAACCCATGCCCAAACCTTGGCAAGCCAAGGAAGGACTAAGCGATGGTGTGAAGAGTTACAATTACCCAAATTAGACCAATCTCAAATGAGCAAAGAACACATCTATAGTATAATTACCAAAACAGAAGAAAAATTAGAAAGTAGAAAAAGAAGGGCTACCTGAGCAAAAGAGTACATGAGACTAGTGCTGAGGGACCTTGGAGCAGACCAGGAGTGAATCACCTCCACTGGATGTTCATTTTCCGCCATCTTTTGCTGACGGTCTTCACTCACTGTGATCTGAAATGGCTTAAGGTGACTATCAAGGGCTGAACCAGAAAGGTAAGCGAGCGAATCCGTGGAGGATAGAAGTTAGACAGTCTGCTGACATATACATCAGAGCAGCAAAATGAAGGAAAGACGAGAAATCGGCACCCGCCAACGTGTAAACCAATTACGCATGCAGAGGAGCAAAATGAAGGAAAAAAATTAGGAATTGGCACCTCTCAACGTGGACCCACTCCTCATCTCTCTACAGGGAATTCCGTCAGGAGTAGATTCTCATAATTACTTTTTCATCTCAAGAAGGAATCCGGATGTTCTGCGAGGTTACATTTACCATAGTCAAAGACGTGAGAAGGACAGCCTGTAATTTGGTGACATCCGAAAAGTTTGTCTTGAGCCACCATACGACATTTTTTTCCCCAATAATTATCATTATACGTTTGAATTAAAAAATTTATAAGATTCAATTGAAATTAATAAATTAAGATTAGGAAAAAAATATGTACTTATAATATGATTTATATTTAAATTTTTTTTCAAAAGTTATTTGGACAAATTGAGATTTGTCTGGATGATATTGAAATGTATAATAATAAAAATAGACAAAAATTTTGTTGTATACTTTCTTCGTTAAAAAATATTAGGCATTTTTTGATAAGTTGGATGTTTAAAAATATAAAGTATTTTTAATTTTTTGAAGTATAATCATTATTTTTTTAGCGCGCCTATTGATAATGATTTTATATTTATTGTAGGGTGTTTAATAGGAATAAATATAAAAAAATAGAGTTAATTTGAAAGTAGGTAACTATTTTATTGGAAGGTAAAATTTAGTTAAAAATATCTTATATTTTTGAATGAAGGGAGTATATTTTTATGACTAATTTTTTATTTTTAGAAAAAATATTAAACTCAAAATTACAGATTTTCGAAAGGTAGAATTAAATGATGATAGTGATCAACATGAAACATGTTACATGACCAACAAACAGTCGAAGGAAGATCAAATCTAAGGCAAGGGATCAGACAGCATCAACATGGTAGATGAGCACACTCATGAAGGCAAAGGAGGAGAGATCAACCACTCAAGAATGAAGATTGAAGAGAGAGAAGATAGATAAAAAATTTAAAAAGTATTAAATGCTTCCCAACATCCAATGCTAGACTTATTGCATGGTGGAAAGCTCCCTCATATAGCTTTAACGAAAATACTCATTCTCCCATAAATACCAATTCATTTTTCTAATCCAAATAAGAGCTGATGGACTTTTAATGCTGCAACATGGGTTTAGGCCACCATAAGCTAGGTTAGGATATTATCCAAACATAGCCTAGTATTTTGAAAAACCACACAAGATATTAAACTAAAAAAAGGAGCTACTCTCGATTTGCATGATGTAGTTAGGAAACGAGATTGTAATAATTAAATAAAAATAATATTAAATATATATAATGTATATAAAAAATAAAAGGAAAATTGCTAAAAAATTTCACCACAAATTTAGTTGCTCATGAAGACTTAAAAATTTTCTAGAATGAGGTCTTTTGGTGGCATAAATTAAATGCTTAAAACGACCAAAATACCCTAACCAAAACCTCTCCTCTATTCTCTCGACCAACCATCACAATCTCCACCAATGACTTCTACCTCTTCATTATCGAATGATGGTGAGGCGCAATGTTCATCAAAAAGCCCTAGCTTCATGACTTCAAGGACCTTTCCTTACCCTTTGTCTTTAACCTTAAGACCTACTTTGATTCTCCCGTTGTATTTAATAAAGTTGCCCTAGTTTACCTTTAGTGTTTTCATGAAAAATGAACAAATTTTTAGAATAGGTTTTTTTCATAAAAAAAAATAAATTTTCAAAATAACTATACATGTTTTCAGAATATTCATAAGTGTTTTCATGAAATATGAGTAAATTTTTAAAATAACCATATGCATTTTTAGAATATCCTTTAGTGTTTTCATGAAAAATGAATTAATTTTTAGAATAACCATTTGCATTTTTAGAATATCTTTTGGTGTTTTCATGAAAAAAGAGAAAATTTTCAAAGTATGTATTTGTGATCAAAAACAAGCTATTGGATTTCTTGTTGATTATTAATCCACGTGCCATCCAATCTCTTGATAGAATGAACATAATTCTTTATCCTTCTTCTGCCAACAACAAAGTGAAAATACTTCATATTTCTTTATCCTTCCAAATGCCATATAATTTTATTGGCTCTTTGTTGCCAGAAACTGTTATCACAATCATAAACAAATTCAAGTTCATGTTTTTTCATAGCTAACTCTTTATAGATTTAATCGTTAAGAGATACATCTGAGGTTAACTTTTTGTAAATTTAAACAATTTCATTTTCCAATTTCTTTGCCTTTCATTTGAAATTCCCTATTCTAGACTTGCTCCAACTGAGAAGAGAAGATAACGTTCTATCTAGTTTAGCCTTCAATTTAACGCTCAATGGTCCATGAGTAGGTTGGTTATAGCTTTGAGTGATAACATCTTGAAATTCATCTAGATTACACTAGAATGATTCAAACCTTTTTAGTTGTCCTTGACTATGATGTGTGTGATTAGAGAAAAAAATTGGAGAGTGATCTAATGTAGCTAAAGCAAGAGTATCTACATTTGAATGAGGAAACTTTGATATCTACTCATAATTACAAACTGCCAAGTCAAGCCTTCCCATTACATTCGCAATACCTTTCCTCATGTTAAACCAAGTAAATTTAGGCCCAAATTCCTTGATTTCTTGAAGTTCAGCAATCTCAAGACAATACTTAAAATTAGCCATTCCAGTCAAATGCCTGACTAAACTTAGTTTATCTTATGAATTTAAGACTTGATTAAAGTCACCCAGTAGAAGCTAAGGTTTAGATATATTTCTTGCAATGTTAGTAATTCAATCTTAAAAATAAATTTATTTTCAGATTGAGGCAGGCCATACATAAAAGAGACATATAGTTTATTCATTTGAGCATAATTTTTTAGGAATACATGGTTGACAAAAGGGGTACACAGAAGAATATGAACATCCACACAATTATTCCAGGCTAATATACTGCCTCCTCCCTTCCTAATAGCATTTAACCCATGATAAATTTCAAAACCTAATGATCCAAACTTACTGGCTATAGCAACTAATTCTATTTTGGTTTCAAAGAGATAAATTAGATCAGGAGTAAGAGTAAAATTAGCTAGTTAAGCCTTTGAACTGCCACAGCCTTCCCAAAGCCATGACAATTCTAGCATAAAAGCCTCATGGCCTATTAGGAAGGTTTTCAGATATAGCTTCCCAAGCCTTAATAAACTTTAAATTAGTAGAATCAGCATTCCTTCTCTTTTTTGAAGATTCATCCATAACATCAAGGGCCTCTACAAATCTCTTCCTATTAATATGCTCATATAGGAGAAGTTGCAAGTCATCCTCTACTGGGTGAGCATTAAGATTGAAAGATGCAAGTAGATCAGAGTTAGATATATATGCAGCCAAGTAGGTGAGCTAACAGTAAGATTGGTTACGACTTCAACATTTTGAACAAAGGAGCTATCCAGATCCCCACTAGAGGAAGAGTTTCTAAAAGATTTAAAGCCAAAAAAAGCTTTCTCCTTGACATGGACAACATCATAAAGGAAAATCAGCCATTAGGGGCTATCCACCATAACAACAGGAGAAAAGGCCAAGCATCCATCTTTCTGAGTGTCAAAATATAGAACATTGAAAGATTGGAGAACCTTGTCAAAGGCCTCAATGTTAGAAGGTAGAAGATTCTAACTATACTGTTACTAGCTAAAATTCTAGACCAGCAACCCAAAACCATCAATATTCCAACCATATGTTATACAGTTGTTTCTTCAAAAATTTATCAGAGTATCCGGATGGGGGGCCTATCATTTAAAAGAAACCATTTGAAGGATTTGATATGTTCTGGGTCATCAAAGTATGAAATAAACTCCTTTGATTCTTGTTGCACTTGTTTAGCTTTCTTTCTTGACTAAGCAAAGAGCTTTCCAGTAAGCTCATCCACATGTGATTCAATGCTATCTAAACCATTATTGAGCCTTCTCTTTTTAAATTTTTTTTGAACCAATGGATTGTAGAGGTTTATGAGTAATCACATGTGTATTAGAAGGAGACTGAGGTGTCACAGCACGAGGAATATTTTCAAGTTTGCTTTCTTCAACTTTCCCTTTTCTTATACAGTCATCCAGGCAAAATCCCAAAGCTTCCCCCAAAGGAATTCTAATAACAGTGAAAAAAAGGTTGAACCTTTAAGATGTTTTAAGCCTCCTGAGATATCTAGACGACAGCCTTAGATATATTTTCCTTAATTTAAATACCAACCCTTAGTGAATGGTTTAGGAAAGAGCCATACTAATCCTGAAGAACTACATGATCATCAACAATGAGCTTGCTAACCATTTCATTAATGTTGTTTCAATCGTTCAAGGGAATATTTTAAGGAAATGGTTGATTATCCTGCTGAGGAAAGGCAGGGATTCTCATACCATCTTGATGTGGGTCTGGTGAGAGATCAGAATCAGAAGAGTCACCTTCATCAAGATTGAACATAAACAAATTTAGGCTAGGGTAATTGATTAAGACATTTTCAGGCTTGGTTTCATAGATCTTATATTCTGACCTACCATGCCTAAAAAAGAGAATCCTAATAGAGCCTCGGCGTCTATTGTT
Source organism: Prosopis cineraria (assembly GCF_029017545.1). Classification (NCBI taxonomy): domain Eukaryota; kingdom Viridiplantae; phylum Streptophyta; class Magnoliopsida; order Fabales; family Fabaceae; genus Prosopis; species Prosopis cineraria. Next base: position 46,904,081 of record NW_026555334.1, read on the forward strand.
TTGAATCCACTCCTACCACCCTTTTAATAAATGCTTGGCTTTATTTAGGCTTAGAAAGTTTGTACCAAAGTTTATGATAGCACGATCATAAACACAATAAAAACTACTATAAGTCTAATAAACCGTGTGGGGACATTCCTGAATGGAGTGACCAATGACGTGACAGAAATGGCAATGACGAAAAACATATTCATATAAGCATTCAACTTTGAAAACATCGTCTAAGTCAAGATGAACCTTAGTGGTTTGAATCAAAGGCAGATGAGCGTTGATCATTACTCTAACTTGAAAAAAGTTGATATTACTAGAGTAGTCAGGTTGGTCTTGAACAAAAATAATTTCGTTAATAATATATAAGGTATTAGCTACCATAGAGTTATGGTATTCCAGAGGTAGCCCCCAGAATTGAACCCATATTGGAAAGTATCCCATGATTATCTCTCTTAGCTGCATGTTAGGATACCAATGATCAGCTACTATAAGAGAGTTCAAAACCGACTAGTGACCCCCATCCACAACAAAGTCCCTATCTTCCTAGTTCTTGAAGCTGAGGAGATAAAAGCAACCTATTTTCCCTTCAACTTTGAACTCATCATGAAAGAGCCAAATGCTGTGAAGCTTACTGTTCAAACTTCTAATAGAGCAAATATGAGCATCAACCAGGATAGCAATGGTGCATGATGCGAAAGAAAAACTTGGTCTTGCAAAAGCATTAGGTTGGAATCTTAAGGACGGTTGAAAGATGTGATCCATCATTGAAGGAATGAAAAGGCTAGGGATGAAGAAAATCATAAGCAGATGAAAAGAATGCATAAGGTGTAACATCTCAAAATTTAGCTCAAGATTAAGTTAATTAAAGGCAAATAAGTAATTTTAAAAAATATTTAGAGATAAATAATTTTAATTAAAGGATTATTATTGAGTTTATTTTAAAATAATTTTTTTAAAAATAAAAATAATAATATTATCATTATTAGAAAGAAAGAAGAAGAAAAATGAATATAAAAAAAAAGAAAAAGAAAAGGAAATGAGAGACAGACGTTGGTGTGCGTGTGTTACTGTGTGTAGTTTATATATATATTTTTATATATATGTAAGAAATGTAATAGAAGAAAGAGAGTGTGGGACCCACGCCCAAATTAAAATCGCGTGTTACTTTGTGTAGTTTTTATATATATATATAAAGAAATGTAACAGAAGAAAGGGAGTGTGGGACCCACGCTAAAATTAAAATTCACACTCTTTTTCATTTTTTCATTCATTTCGGCGTTTCACAGAGAGAGAAAAATGAAACAGCGTGCGCGCACGACAGGAGAAACGTTTGATTCAAGGCTCATAATAGAATATTTTAAATAAAATTTTAAGTATTTTAAAATTATATAAATATTTTAAATATTTTTAAGCATATTTTTTATTTAGTTTTTGATTTTGAGATTTTTAAAAATTTAGAGTTTGAAAGAGAGATGAATTTTTATAAATAAATATGGTTATTGAGGTTGTTGGTAGTATAATAAATATTCTAAAGTATTATTTTATTGATAAAATTGAAATTTGAGATTTTTGAGTTAAACTCTAAACCTTTATGGATATATTTTTTGTTAAATTTAAAAATATAAATTAATTTATTGATGTTTAAATGATTATTTGAGATAAAAAATTGATTATTATAGATATAAAATGATGATTCTAGGCTTGAGATTAGGTTCGTAATTTTTGGATATTTTTAAGTGTGAAATTTTGGAATGAAAATGAAAATTTTGATATTAAAAAATTGTTTGAAGGATGATTTTAGCCAAAATTTCAATGAAACTATTGTGAAGGAGGTTATTAAACTAAGTGGATAAGTTCAAATTAGCGCTATACAAAGGGCTGATCCGATAGGATTTTGACCTAACCCAAAGTTTGATCTTTTTCATAAAAAGACTGACTTAGGCAACTATTAGTTTGGTCTAATCTTGATATAGTCTAAAATTAAACTGGACTGGACTGGTCTAGTAAGACTAGGAGATTGGTTCCGATCTTATCCAATATTTCACTTTATTTTTTTTCTTTTCATCCGTGAAAGGTAGTAATTTATTTCAACATACTAAACCCAATCAACATAACAAAATTATTTATAGTCATATGAAATTTATCATAATAACAATAATTATAAATCCACAACAATCTTTAATAACAACAAAAAATATTTCAGTTACAACACAAAAAATTTAAATTAAACAATCTTCAACATGTTTAAAGTTTATTACATCAAGTTAATAACAAATTTTATCAATAAAAGGAGAAGATTGAGGTTGGTTAATGCTAGAATTTTGCTCAATATTCATGACTTTACAAGTATAAAATATAAAAAATTACTAATTATTATTATCAATTAACTTATTTTAATAATAACTAATAAATTAATTATAATTATATTAAATAAATTTATAGGATCGGACAGGACCAAGTGGTCCAGATGTTCAGTCTCTTATCTAGTCCAACCTAAATAAAGAGTTTGGTCTTTTTGATTATATTGGTCCTGAATGACTAGTTTTGTCCATAACAAACTAGACCAGACTATCTTAGGTTGGACTGGATCAATAGGACTAAAGAACTTTTGTATAGCCTTAGTTCAAATATATGAAATTGAATTTTAGAATCAAGAGATTAAGACTAAGGTCTTAAAAAAAATAAAAATACTCAAGTATTGAAATATGAGTGAAAATTTTATTAATAATATTATTAACACATTGAAATATGACTAATCGTAGATTAATTATCATTTCACATCATTCAAGCTTTAGAAAACTTTGAAAGTATTAATTTGAGTGGTAACCTTTGATCTCTTAAAGGTTGAGGTAACCGAAAAAAAATATATTTTATACATTTGTGTGTTAATTAATTATTTATATCTATGAAATAAATGATATATATATATATATATATTTACATATCCAAATCTTGAATTTTTTGTTTGTAATGCATATGTGACTTTATTAAGATTCTATAATTTATGAAAAAATTAATTATGATACATGTAAAGAATTTGAATGTGATGGCTGTTTGTGGAGAAAAAGAAATGAATATGAAGGCTTGCTTTGTAATGTGAAATATTAATATTAAATTTATGCTTTCATAGGATAATGTGACATGATTTGATTAATGAGATTGATAGTTGATGATGATGTACATAGACTTAATTATAAACTGTGGATTATATATGAAGATGAATTGTGTATAAGCATGTTGAGTCTCATATGATACTAATGTGATTTATATGGTAATATGAAAATTGATGCATGAAGCATGATTGAGATATGATGATTCTTGATGCTTGTTGAACATAAAAATTGAGGAACATGTGGGTTAATTGTGAATTACACATATGAGAGCTATTAAAATATATTTTCTCATAAGCATGATCATATGCTTGGAGTTTGCCTTAGTGAAGGGTTAGAGGTTGTGCAAAATTCATATAGTACTTAGATATTAATAGTTAATCTTAAGGGTTATAACCACTACTTACCTTGTAAGGTGCTGTAGCATTATTCCTACTAAAAGACTTAACCTTATTGGCTTATTTAGAGTTTTAGGTAAAGCTAATCTTGGGTCCGACACCCCATAGTGTGTGATTTGAATGAAACCTTGTTCATAAGTGAGTAAGGTTAGCCTCTCATGATATGATTAGGGCCTTGGGTAGTCTCACTACATGGACGATCTCTTTCAATTCTTGGCTTATGAATTTTTTGTTAGGGAAAACAAGAGGGAATATAAGGAAGAGATTAATTATGCACTTTATTATCATTATACCATTTGAGTGATTGATGGCTATTGAGACTATGATTGTAATTTTGAAAATGAGAACATGTCTTCAATATGTGAAAAATGTATATGTAGGTACTTGTGCCTATTTTGTACGAACATTTAGTACTTGTGGGCTACCATGCCAAATTTGTACTTGACTTTATTTTTAAGATTATTCACATGAGTTAGATATTAATGTGATTAACATAATTTTGATATGATTGTTTACATGGTTATCTTGATAAAATTATTAACCACTTGCATTTATGATTAATTATCATGCATTTATATAACTGAAATGTATCTTGATTATTGAATGGTTATACTCACCCCTCTCGTTTAACATATTACAGGAGCTAGCTCATTTGAAAAGAATAGAGGAAAGGAGTATCAGGCCAAGTGATAATAATCACATTTGTAGGCCTATTAATTTTATTTTGATATGTATATTTAATTTATGATATTTTTAACTAAGATAATATATTTTTAATCCACTTGTATTATAGGTTTTGTGTTGGATAAAAGTATATTTTGGGCCCTTGAAAATTAGTGCTTATGTTTATATTAGTGGGTCAAAATATTTGTGTAAGTGGAAATAGTTCTTATATGGATGATTTGAAAACTTAAATATTGTTATGGTCTCTCTTTGTGTTTTTATTGTCCAAGAGTGAGTAGTTGATATTAACTATATATGAATAAAATTCATGTATGTGATAAGCTATTAATGAATGGATGATATATATAGAATATGATGACTATGTGATAATCATTATAATAAATGTGATTGAGACCTTAGCCCCTGCTACCAATAATGAAAGGATTTGAGTAGCCAAGTGTTATGCTAGTGAATGTATATGTATAAATACACTATGTGGAGTAGGGAATAGAGATGAAATAAGGAGGGAAGTTTTTCTCCTATCTTGAAATGTATTTCTTAATGCTTATTCAGTCTCATGCTTTCACACATGTTTAATTGAATGATGTGAACTCTTGAAATATTTTAAAGACTTGAGATCCTTTTGTTTTAAGTAGTTTTTTAACATCCATGTTAATGACTTGTTTAGGATAATCTCTTATAAGATAATCCTTTTGGGTTAGTCGTCCTTAATTATCTATGGTTACTGTGATGATTTAAGTCCTAATTTAGGGCACCCTTACATCAGAAAGAGCAGTGACCAAGCAAACTATAAATATATCCATTTTCTAGCCAAAAGGGAGGAGAAGATGAAGCATTAAAACCAAAGATGGAAAAAACAGAGACAGAAAGAAGATTATATGAAAGCTATGTTTATTGGTTGTCAAGAGTACAGGTAGATGATCATAAATGAAGGCAAACCATGGACTAGTAGAAAGAAGAAAGGATCTTTTAAGAACAAGAATAACTTTCCCAAAAGCAAAAAAGATAGAGCAAAATCGAGAAATCCAAGAATATTAACAAGAAGACAAAACACCAATACCTAATGAAAAAAAAAGTAACAAAGAGGAGATTTTGTAGAGAATGATTAGCACTAAAAAGTAAATAGAATAGCACCTAAAGAGTCAGAGATGAAAACTCAATTGAACAAGAAGATCTACCAGATTTACTAAAGATAAACATAGAGAAAAACTCTTCTCATAAAGAGAAGTTAGAGAGTTTCTCTCACAAGGAGAGGGAAGAATATTACAAGAAAATCATACACATAATGCAATGTTTGATTGGAAGAAAAATATTTAAAAAATATATTTAAAAAGGAAATGAATTTTTTAGAAAAATATTTTTCCATATTTAAAATTCCACATAGTAAGGGTGAGGTGTAAATAATCCTAACTTCAATATTCTTCTGATGAGTTTTATGAGCAAGTTAATTAGTACATTTACCAAGTGATAGTCACATGATAAAATCTCTAGTCTTTTTGATATTATGAGTATGACAACCTTAATCAAGCTGCATTAAATGTTAACTTTCATGCCATCATCATTTCAACAATCAATATGGATCTCCGTTTAGTTGCAATTAACTTTTCTTTTCTCCTTAAAAAATAGGTTAAAAGGTAAAAATGTCATGGAATTTCTTTGCAAGCGACGCTTCGTTTCCAAAATTTTTATTTAAAGCAATGTTGCCTCAAAACTTTTAAAAAGTGTACAATGTCGCCCTGCTGTTTACTTATAGTAACATTAACTGTCAACTATTACTTTTGTAATGTTTGCCTTAACATTTTCAAAACACACCACAAACAATACTCTGTCATGGCAACTAGGGTTAGACAAATTCCCAGCTTAGACTACTATGATAGAAAAGAACTAAATTTAAATCATATTTCAAAACAATTATATGAATTTGAAATCCTAAGAAAATCCTTTTTGAGATTTGTTTAAGCTCAAACATATAAAAAATTAGAGTATAAACTAATCTAAAAGCATGGTAAATAAGCGAGCATAAAATATTATAACAGGTGCAAAAAGGGATTTTGTGCATTCTAGACAATCCACCATAGCTAGAAACCCTATGTGATGCAACAAAAAATCACTATCATGACAACTTGTTTCTATTGTCTTAACAACATCTTAGAACGAACTTCCAACATGTGTTGTTTCATCGTCTGACATCTGATCTAAGCGATTCAAGTGCCTACATGTAACTAATTAAGCTACCTAGCTAATTACACTGATTTTATGAAGAAAAAAACAATACACCATTTAAAAGATGGGCATTCAGGTATAAAATAACCACTTTTTATTTCAAAACAAGTCCAAAGGTATCTAAAGTCTAAGCCATTAAACCAAGTGCCCAGAGCCCAACCAATACTTGAAGCACCTCATATAGACCAATATATATCTAATTAAATAATTATATATTCAAACAACTACATACACATTTTGGCCAACCAAACCCCACATTTTGCATTAACAAAGGGTATTGCATCATTATTCATAAAACAGCATTCCATTGACCAAAATCCACTAGAAAAGTCAAATAATAATAATAATCATGCACTTGCACTTATATTTTGGCCTCTTAATATTATAGGCCAAAATACACAAAAAAAATATAATTGAACTCATGCAAGTACAATTAAGAGAATGATTGTTCTAAGTTGATAATGATGCGTGTGTGTGTATTCAAACAATACACATAATCAAAAATAATTGGACTATACAAGGAGATAATAATACTCTTATTCCTAAGTCAATCTGCATTTTCCTTTGCCTCTTAAGAAGCTTTCACCTAAAAAATTGTAACCACAGGGTGAGAACAATGTTTTGGTAGCTAAATAATCTAATCTATCTACAAGCCAACTAAGAAAGTAAATGAGCATGCAAAGCGGGATAATAAATAGTTAATTGATCAAAAAGCATCACAAAACATGTTCATATTAATTGTGAAATCTCTAAATTCTAACATAGTTTAACTGGTTGTATCAAAATTTATGAAGACAATCTTCTTTAGAAAATGAGATAAAATTAGAGTTATAAAATGTACAAAAGTATGAGACACCGATCATTTAGAAATTATTTAAAAGTAGTGGGAAAAATTGTAATTTACCAAAGTTATAGTTCATTCACTGCGACCAACAGTGCATTTGTCGTAGCAAACCTTACAGAGACTATCCACAGCAATGAGCCTCCCTATATAGGTCATTATGGCTAAGGCACCATCCACTGTGACGAGCTGTATAGGCATGACAACAAAGATAGATTTAGGAGCCAACTTTCGATAAGCTCTAAATCTTAGTCTGACGTTTGATTGAGGCAATCTAAATATCTATAGAGGATTTGAATTTGATGACTGTACTTAATATAGGCATTGAATACCTATACCATCTAAGCTATTAAAATCTAGATTAATAGTTTAGATAAACTCACTTATTCATTAATCTCAAGTGGAGTATAAGTTTATAACCATTGATTTGAATTTTAAAGGTTTAGATCATACGGGCATTCAGTGCCCATACTAAGTATAGTCATTAAATTCAAATCCGTCCATAGAAAGAATGACCAGAGAGCTAACTAATGGCATACGTTTCATTTCCAAATTCATTCTTACAAAGGAGTTGAACATCCAAATACACCTTAACCATTTTTCCATACTTTTCATAACATAAAGGTGTCCAAACCCCAAACACAATGTCATAAGCTCAGATAACCACTTAAATCATGCTAAAGGGACCTAGGATGACCATACAGCATGTAACATCCTAAATTTTTTAATCCTAAGTTTAGAGGTTAATTAAGGGTGAAGTGAAAGTTAGTGTGGGATTAGAAGTTTAGATGATTAATTGATATTTTGACTTGTTTGTATGTTGTGTGAGCAGATACGGGCAAGAGGAGTGCGTTTCAGGTCAAAGTAAGTGCACGTATAAATCTTACTGTGCCATGTGCTGTGGCTTGTGCTGCATGCACCGTGGCATATGGATCAAAAATTACCTTCATAAATTGTAAAATTTTAGATTAAGGACTTATACAAAATTGTGCAAAAACTTGGTTAATTGAATTGGTTAGAAAGGCACACTTATATAAAATTGTGTAAGGGCTTTAATTTGATCAAGAGAGTGAAAATTAACTTAAGTCTAGTTAAAAAGAATAGACAAGGAATTTAGCATCCCACAACTCTTAGGACTTCACTTTAAAAAGAGTTAAAACACTCTCATTTTCATTTTACTAGTTAATTAAGTTTTAAATTAAATTTGTCTACTTAGTTTAATTAGCTAAAGTAAATCAATTCTTAGTTAGTTTAGCTCACTAATTTAGCCTTAATTAACCTTAGTTAGCTTCCTTAGTGAATAATGACCTAGGTTGTCACTAGTACTATATTAATGTTAATTTAGCTATTTTGAAATATAAATGACATACGCTCTCACCAATACTCCGTGCAAGTAGGGGGAAAATACACCCCTTAACTTTAGAGAAAATTACAAGGAGGAGGTGGTATATTTTACTACTTTGCACCCTTTGACTTAAATATTTTGCACCTCTAGTCCAACTTTAAAATGGTTGGGTTCTAAAAGAATTTTAAATATGTTTAGTTGAAGCCCAAAAAAAATTAACCCAAAATTTTAAAATTATTAAACCCAAATATAAATTTTATTTTCCTTAAAAAATAAATTTATTAGAACATAAACTAATTTTTTAAGGATTAAGAGAAAAACTAACCTAATAATAGAGATAGAAGGATGAGATAGAGAGAGCTTAAAGTTGTCATTAGTCTGCACTGCATCTCATCGCGAAAGAAGAACAACTGAGCTTTCAAGCATCAGTCATCATCTCAAAGATTTGCTGCTCATGCTTAAGTCTGCCGAGTGCTGAAGGCTGAAGCTGAATAAAAAAGTGAGAGATAAAAAAATAGAAAGTGGAGGAGATAAAGAAGCAACTTTGACCGAGAACAATCCCATTCTTATCTTGGTAACGTCACTAACATGTGTGTCCTCCTTTCTTTCTTTTTTGGTCAAACTATCATTTCTTTCACTGTAGAATAAACAATTATTTGTAATGTTGTGTTTTGTCATTTAGTGTGGGGTTTGGAATCTTCAAATTTGACTCTAATTATACGCTTGTAACTTGCTGGTTTGTGTGCTTGCAAATTCTAAGTTCAAATTGCCAGACTAGAAAGAAAACAAACAAACAAAAATCTGATTATAATAATATGTTCACTCTTGTACTTTAGTTGTAGTCCCCTTTTAGTAAATTAATTTGTAAAATCAATACGACACATGCTTCTTGTGTTGTTTTTTTTAATGCTTTAATATTTTTAGATATTTTTTATTTAGTAATTTGAAATTTTTTAGGTGTTGAATAGAAAATGGAGATTTTTAAAAAAGAAATTACCATCAATTGAAGGACAATCTTCATCAAGAGCTTATGAATCAAATAGCCAACAACAACAACAACAAAATGAAATTAATCTGGAAGATTTGTTATTAGATCTAGGAAAAAGAATTAGAATTTCATCATATCATCCTAATGTCCAAGATAAAGTACATAGAGCATATTTGCAAAAAAAACCATGTCAACTTGCTCAACATAATTTTCCCCAAAGAAAAATTAAAAATTCTATAAAAAGATTTTGTCCTTCTTGATTTAAAGAATTTGGCAACTAGTTGGAGTATAGTATTGAAAAAGGTGCAACGTTTTGCTTGTATTGTTATCTTTTAGGCTTGACCATGGAAAGCAATTAGATGGTGATGTATACAAATTGGAATAACAAAGAAAAATTTGCATTTCATGTTGGAGGTCCTAATAATGCTCATAATATTGCTTGGAAAAAGACTCAAAATTTAATGAATCAAAATCAACATATTGAAGTTGCAACTTTTAAGCAATTTGAACAAGTTCGTGACTTGTATTGAAGACGTTTGAATGCATCAATTGATTGTCTCTGCTTTTTATTAAAGCAAGGATTAGCTTTTTGAGGTCATGATAAATCAAGTAAGTCTACCAATCAAGGTAATTTTCATGAACTTCTTAAGTTTCTTATTGACCATAATGAATCAATCAATCAAGTTGTTTTGGAAAATGCCCTTGAAAATAGCTGATTGACTTCCCATGAAATTGAAACCACTAATGCTATTATTCGTGATCTTGGAGATGAATTGTTTGCTATTATTGTTGATGAGTCACGTGATGTATCAAATAAGGAGCCAATAGCTGTTGCTTTGTGTTATGTTGATAAAAATGGATGTATTGTTGAGTGTTTTCTTGGTATAGTGCATGTTAAGGAGACTACTGCTCTGTCATTAAAGATAGAAGTTCAAGAGTTGTCATGCAACTTTGGGCTAAGTATATCAAGAATACGTGGACAGGGTTATGATGGTGCTAGTAATATGTAAGGTGAATCTAGTAGTCTCAAAAGTTTAATCTTAAGGGAGAATTCATTTTCATTTATGTGCATTGCTCATCAACTACAGCTTACATTAGTTGCAATCGCTAAAAATCATATTCAAGTTGCCTCTCTTTTGAATTTAGTAAATTCTATAACAAATGTTGTTAGGGGATCTTGTAAGCGACATGACTTGCTTCATGAAAAATTAATAGAAAATGTTAGAAAGGCATTGGAAATAGGTGAAATCTCTAGTGGACGAGGCTTGAATCAAGAAACTAATCTCAAATGAAGGGGCGATACTTGTTGGAGCTTACATTATGCACAGTTGATTAACTTGATATTGATGTTTTCTGCTATAATTGATGTTCTTAAATTATAAAAGAATCTGGAACAAATGCAGATCAAAGAGCTAAAGCCAATGGTCTTTTATGCTTGTTAGAGGATTTTAATTTTGCATTTACCCTACATTTAATGAAAAATGTCTTGGGTATTTCACATGAGTTGTCAAAGGCATTGCAAAGTAAGGATTAAGATATTATTAATGCAATGAACTTGGTAAACATCACAAATGAGCAATTACAAACTTTGAGGGATGGTGGATGTCTTTTAAAAGAAATTATTTTATTTTGCAATAAACATGACATTGATATTCCTAACATGGAAAATACTTTTTTGTCCAAAAGGAGATGGCATCATGGAAGTAAATCTCAAGCAGTCACAATTGATTATCATTATCAAGTTGAATTATTTTATACTGTTGTGAATATGCAACTTCAAGAACTGAGTGATCGTTTCACTGAGACAAATACACAATTACTCCTTAGTATGTCTTGTTTGAATCTAACAAATTCATTCTCAGCTTTTGATAAGGAAAGGTTAATTGAATTTGCTAAATTTTATTCATGTGAATTTTCTTTCTCTAATTTAATGATACTTGATAATTAACTTGAGACTTACATCATTGATATGCGAAGCAATATTGAATTTGTATCATTATAAGGAATTGGTAGCCTTGCACAAAAATTGGTGGAAACAAGAAAATATATAATTTATCTCTTAGTTTATATTCTCTTGAAGTTAGCAATGATATTACCTATTGTCACAGCAACGATGGAAAGAGCATTTTTTAGTATGAAGTTTGTGAAAAATTGATTGCGTAATTGTATAGGAGATTTATTGATAAATAATTGTTCACTGACTTATATTAAAAAAGATATTTTCCTCAATATTGATAATGAGAAGATTGCTTTATGATTCCAGAACATGAAGTCACACAAGATACAATTTTTAAATTATTAATTTTAAAATGTTGTACTCCCAACACAAGATCTTGGCACCACCACTACAAGTTATACATATTATTTTAGAATAAAACTATTTTGCACTCTATGCACTTACCTTATTACATAGTATTTTAAATTTTTCATTTTATATATTTCACTTTGTACATGCCTATTCCTCAGTCTTCAGGATGAAGCTACTAAGCAGCCATCTATGAGCTTCTATCCATTCACACCGCAAGTTTATGTATCCACCATGATTACGTCATCAGCTTTCGATTATAATTTTAAATGTGTTTTTTTAACTCTCAACTGCGCTGCAGATGTTTAGAATCAAGGACCCACAAGTCAGCGTTGATTTTTATTCTTAGTACACGAATGGGTAATCCCAAAGGGTGTAGAATTTCTTAACATCTTCAGGAGGCTTTCCCAGAATCGTAGTTTCTGGCTTTTGCCGCGGATTTGTAACATTCAGGGAAGTGCGTTTCGTTGGAACAGTCACATGCAACTGCGATGACGGCGATTGGGGCTTAGATTCTGATGTTCGAATATGAGATCGGATTTGAGTTGAAAGTGGCCTAACAGCCACACAGGGTTTAGGACGGCAAAGGCTTGGGAGTGAGAGAGATGAAGCACTTACACGGAGGAAAAAGAAGGATAGTCAAACTTTACGTTGTCCTCCCATGAATCAAACTTCAGTTTTCAAGGGGCAACATTTTTCAAATTTAACAGGACAAAATTTTATAATTTTTAAAATTTCTAGATAATATTATTTCAAAAAACAGTAGAGAATATTAGACACCCTTTACGAGAAAAAAAAATTAAGACATTTTTGTCTTTTAATCCGGAAAAAATTGCAATAACGAAAAAGACAAAAGGATAACACACCAATATAACCTAACCAACCAACCACATCTCCCAGGGACGAATTAGTAATGCCCTAAAACAAATTTTTCTTTGTCAAAATGCCCTAAAACATTATATTCGCAGCTTCGCAGCACCCGGTAAAACCAAACATACTATCCACCAAGTTCCTCATTAGATCCGATTAATAGTTTAACTCGCGCTATATAACTTCTTACTTAAACAAATCATATAAAATAAAAACTACGAAAATACTTGCCATAATGTTACATCCATAACTGCGCTGCTGGAAAAGTTTGACATAAGATAGGCGTCACGGATTTTTACATGAAGCATCCACAGCACCAGACCAGATAACAATGAAAAATTATCAAGTCCAGTAAATTTTGGGCAGCTAAAAATACATGTGCCATACGAACAATAGCAATGATCTTATACAAGCCTTAGTTTCCATCTACCGACTGCAAGTGATACGTAATAGTCTAATACTAGCTTCATTGTACGCGTGCATATAAGGAAGGAGACTTGCTGGCTTTAGCGAGCCAGTTAGGTCCACGATATCAAGTTTGGCCTGATCCACCAGAGAAAGAAAATAGCTAAACGTTTCGACATTCCGTACAACGCAAGCTATATAAGCTAGCGGAGCTTCCTTGGGCCCATCACCACTACCATAATTATTAATTGTCGTTCCTGCAACGGCAGATACGTCAGCAAGATCTTCACAATTACGTTGATTCTTATTATGAAGCTCACCATTTCCATATTTGCTGTTCGGTGCAAGATCACTTGCAACCTGTCTGCAAGAATATGATTTCGCATGGCTTAACAAGATGCTAATGACTCGAACAAGATGTGGAAGACTAGCCGGATCATAAATCACATCTGCACCCAAACTGATGAAAACAACAGCGGTAATTCGAAAATCAAATGAACTGGGCACGGTTAAAAAAAATGATAATAAATAAATAACTAGGCTCATTAAATCAGTGGTTGCATGGATTTATTAACTTTTCAGAGAATTGGACACAGATCAAGATGCACAGTAAACCTACAGTGTCAGTTGTTTTAGTTTTAACATATGCACTTCCCCTGTTATCAAATTTTAAGTGAGTGAAACTAAGCTCTAGTGTCTAAAAAATTATTTCTACTTTTCTTATTTTGCCCCCAACAAAGATATGTAGTTGGGCGCAAGTGGTGATTACTTTTCACAGGGAAATTGAGTCCTTTGGTTATTTATGAGGGGCTTTGATAATTCACACATTTTTATCTCACTTTTCTTAGCTTTTTAACACTTGTCTTGGAGCATTTTGGTTTAATTGAGTAATATTTGTGATTAAAGGGCAAGGAAATATTTTTATATAATTTTTGGGATTCATGACATATTTTTCTAAATTTTATTGAATATTATTCTTAAATTCCCTAAAATTAATTTTCTATTGATTTTATTATTTTATGTGTAGGTGTTACATGAAGAGAAGAGGAAAGAGGATAAATCAGGAAATCTCCCTTCCCTTCTTTTCCTTTCTTTTTATTTTATTTTATTCTCCATTTATTTTTTAATATTTTTCCTAAGCCATTCTTAATTCCATTGGACTTCATTCCAACTCCTCACCAATTCCACTTCCTATGCTTTCCACTCTTCTAATTTTTTCACATGGCATGTTATTTTTTTGTTCTTTTAACTTTGGAATTATCACCCTTTTTTTCAGTTCTCCAGATCTGGAGGGGGAAAAAAACTCTCTAAAAATCAAGTAAACATCACGCACTCTCCACCACATTAGATTGGAGAATACAAGTTCAATTCACTCACTCATCACTTGGAGAATCGCATCTTCATTTCTCTCACTCACTCTCATTTTTGGACATCATATTCTCCTCTCATCTCCAGCTTCATTGCTCTCATCGCTCCCTTCCATTTTCTGCATTTTTATCTCATCAATTCAAAATCAGAACCGATCATTCTCTTCTCTCCTCCATCTGCCACAAAACCTCCACACTTGTTCATCCATTATTTCTCCTTTAGCTTCTGCAATTTCCTCTTCTTAGTTGCTGCCATGGATACATTCTTGAGGCTGTTTGGTGATGCTTTGGACATGGATTTTTGTGGGTAAGGCTCTTGATTCCTAGGAGAAGGATGGAAGAAGCTTGAGTTCAAGGGAGCTAAATATTAGATCAGCTTTTACACAAGGTTGTTAAAGGCGAAAGGCGCACTTAAGGCGCAAAGCTTGTAAAACGCCTTAGGCGCAAGGCGCTAGAAAGGCGTGTGCTCAAATGAAGCGAGGTGCTACCATGTGTTGTAGTCTCTTGGTGTTGCTGCTCTATTCTAAACTTCCAAGGGATTATAATGGGTTCTCTTTTATAACCTAATCAGTATAAGTTGGGATTAAAATTTTCTTGAAAATTTTCCAAGGCTCACAATAATTTCACTATCATGTTTAAAATTTCAATCAAAGATTATTTCTTGTAATAAATTTAAATCTTTTCTATTATGTAATTGTCTTCTCTTATTTTGAAATTAAATATTCCATATTTGTTTTTATATCATTTAACTTTTCATATTTTATATCATATTTTAATGGGTTATGTATTAAAATATGAGCAAACTCATTGTCTTCTACAATATGTTACTCCATAGAAGTCAAGTGAAGTAGTCGGTGCTGTCCTTATCTTCTCTTCTTCCATACGCTGTCAGCATCATCCTCGTCAATTCCAATCGGTCGTTGTCTTTTCTTCGATAGGCAAACCCAGTCAGTCGTCCTCTTCACTTCTTCAATACCCAGTCCCAGTCGGTCGTCTTCATCTCTCCTTCAATGCCCAGTAGTCAATTATCATCTGCCCATCTTTTGTTCCCCTATTCTTCAACCTACTTAAACTAGGCACCCTCAGGCGTGCGCCTTTTGCTCATGCAAGGCGCACAAGGCGCTCTCAGGCGCGCGCCTAACTAACCCCATCGCCTCTCTTCACTTGAGAGGCGATGGCCAAGTTCAGCGCCTCGCCCAGGCGCCTTAGGCACTGAGGCGAGCGCCTTTTACAACACTGCTTTTACATTCTAGTTTCCTCTTAATTTCTTCTTGCAATTTCTCTATTCCTATTTGGATTTGTGAAGTTCTAATGTTGCACATAAAGTGTTTGATTAAATGCCTATGCTATTTTTGTATGAGGAGACTTGTTATTCTGTCATTTAATTGCTGGAATTTTTCTGCCAAATTTAAATTCAATGGTTAAATGCATGGTTGTATTGAATTGTTGAATACCTAAAGCTTAAGCAATTGTATGGTTACATGGTGAGGCTTTGGAAAGTCTTAACTAGGTTTAATTTTGGAACTGAATCTTGGTTAGGGGCTGTTCTTTGCTAATTGAATGGCTAATAACACAATGGATACTTAATGATGCAAGCCTAGCTCACTACATAATCACTAATGGCCAGGATTGTGTGTGGCTATGTTTGTTACGTTTGAGATAGCTCTTGAACTAATTTTTGCCAATGAGAGTATTGATTAGCAAATAAATTAATTGAATGAAGATTGCTTCTCCATCACACTCCTAGGGATCACGTCTCTTCCATTCTTGAACCACTTATTCACTCACTTTTCTTTTAAAGATTAGAAAATCATAAATACTAGTTAGGTTTTAATACTTTGCAAATTAGGAAACTAAGACAAACTCTTTTGGTACTATTTATACACTTAAAAAATCACTTTTCAATCTAACTCGTCAGGGATTTGACCTAGGTGACCACTAACTACAATAGTGTCTACTTAGTATTTTTTGTGCACATACGACTATTGCATTTTAGGCTTTTTTTATAAAAATTACACTAAACATTCATAGAAGTTTGCAGTATTTCTTACATCTGATAACAAAGGATTCCCCTAATTTGTTGCTTATATTTGATAACCGAGGGAGTATATTGATAAGAAGTGAACTGCAACACTCACACAATATCTGGCATGACATCTTGGAGCTTACTTTCTGATGCAGACTCCCATGGAAGGTACATGCACTTTACCTGAGATAGGTGAAAAGATTCAGATCAGGCAATTGCAGAGCCTTGATACACATGATTCAGACTACCTTTTCCTCTTCTACAAGAATATATTTTTTACTTTAAGTGTCCGAGTGAATGTGAATACAACCAAAAACAATGAAAATGGAACCTTTCCCCTTGTTTTGAGCTGCAATATCATAGGAAGCGAACAGTAAAAGAAGGAAACTTTTCCCATCCATTCCCCAAGAAACACTAATTTGTGTTCCCTCTCAAATGAGGGGTAAAGGCTGCGAGCACCAGACCCTTTAATACCATTGGACATTTCTATTTATTTCAATTTTATAACCTAATTTATTACGATTGTCTGTCCCAATTTCAATTTTGCTTAACATCTATTGAACTGTCTTACATGTTGGCTCTGAGTAACTTTTACTCCATTTCTTCCCACAATGTCAACTGCGACTTTATATTTAAATTTTCAAATGAAATTCTCTAATGCCTTTGATTTTAAAGCTTTGTTTTTCCATTTTCCTTAGCCTTTTCTGTTCAGATAGCATTCATATATAGAATAAATTATAAACAGAGAAAACCAATAACAAAGGGGCATAGAAGCATATCGTTTGGACTTGTTAACTCAAGCAATCAATCTATCAATCTAATATATAAAAAACATTCCAATTAGCAGTCATGCTCACCATGTTAAGGTTTTTGTTTCTTTCTGGCATTTCAAGTTCAACATTCAAGTGGTTTAACTCCAAATTGGACTTCATGTTGGCTAAAGTTGACAGGTCACCATCACTCAATATCACCTATTAATAGGCACGATATTTAGGACTTTGTGCTAATTAAAATTGACACTTGGAAATGTAGTATCACCGAATAGCCAATGCTACCCATATAAAATCCTTGGCACTTTTTGCTTGTCTAACATAAATTACCAAAAAAAAAAAAATTATATTCAAGAGTAAAAATTCCATTGATTGAAGTTATACGGACTGGGAATTTTAATTTCATTTGAGCATACCTCAGAAGCTTTCACATGAGCAAGACATATTCCAACTAAGCCAACTCCTGAACCAATCTGTCTCAAATGTTAGGTATGTCTAACAAAGCAGAATATAATAAGATTAGCCAAAGTATCTTGATGCAATATATGACATGATATAAAGTTACATCCAGAACGTGAAAAAACTCAACCAAAGGGAAAATTGATCTCTCCAAGCCTCAGAAAATGGAGATAACCATGATATTGCCACATTCATTTTTTTCCCCCAACAGCCACGTTCATGAACCATATATGATTAGTTTATGTTTGCTATAAGGTCATTACTACAATAGTTTAAAAAAAAAAAACACTCTTGAATATAAAACTAACCTCAAAACAAGATTTACTAGAAAATAATTCAGGATAAGAAAGTATTAACTCAGACAAGAATAGACTTGATGGCCATATCGAGCACCTGCAATGTCAAAACAAACAACAACTTCAATAAAACCTATGAAAAGCCATATTGATCAGTAGGATTTAAAGATAGAAAAAAAATTAAAAAAGAACACAATGAACAAAAATGCACACTCACAGTGCAAGGAGGAAATACACTCATTCTAAACCGAATCACTTTCAACACCAAAGAATAATTGCCAAATTACAAGTTTGATATACCAAATGCCACAAAATATTAAGATAACAATTGTAAAGCGTACCCAGTATCACCTTCAAGTATATTTAAAGAACACTGCAGTGGAAAGACCAGGACCCTCGAGTGCGGGCAACTTTGTAGATCAGAATAACCTAGTGAATAGTGATACCAGTTAACAACGGAATGACTTAAAATCTTAATGATGCATGAGCAACGTGGATTATTTTTTATTTACCATCAGGAAAAAGAAATGAGATTTTTTTGTGGACTTTTTCATCGCTTTTGACCAAACTGTTGTCCTGACCAAAATAAACAAGCAAGCAGACAAATATATCACCATAAACCTCTAAATGGACACAGATAATACACAAACCTAAAACACCCCCCCCCACCAAAAAAAAAAGCGAGGTTAAAAAAAAGACAAAGAAAGAAAGAAAGAGAAAATCTAAAATCCCCAACAAGGGAAAAGCACAAGGCCCAAAGATACTGCTTGAAGATCACACCTTTATTGATGTCATGTGGTGGGCATACAGTTCGTATAAGTTGTCCAATACACTGCCATGCTCCAACTCAACTTCAGTGATAAGTTTTTTCAAAAAATTCTTCAAGTACGGAGCATGAAATCCGGCCTGCATTGGTCATTCACTCCATTCAATCTTGACATCTCAACAAAGTTACCGAAAATAAATAAATGAATGAATGAAATGGGTGCAGCATACCAATGGACAATGGAAACGCAAGATGATCAGTTTTCCAGGGTTAAAAGAAGGGTTTAAAGGGTAAGAAGAGCATTGTGAATTTACAATCGAGTGAACTAAACCCTTTCATGTACAATAAAACCCTGCTATTTCCCGTTCCAAGGAAAACTAAGGTGTAAGAAAGATTTCAGGTCCATATATTGAATCTGAGCAAAGAAGAATCTTATATTGAAAAACTGAAGTAAAACGTACACGTTCAAACACGTTCAAATGAAATTGGGGGTCACGATATGTAAAAGATTGAGAACCTACAGCTTTGCTCAAGCAGTGATCCCAGATGAATTCTTGAACTTGCTCTGTGATTAAGCCCCCACCACATACCCTGCAATCAATGGCAATATGTTACTCATTCCAATTTGCTAACAACGAAAGCGGGTGAAAGTATTTTGTATCTACCTGGCACGGGAGATCAAGGAGTCAGAAGGTTCCATTGCCAGGAAAGCGGAAACCAAATGGAGGGAGGGATCATCTAACCCGTGCTCCTCCATGACTCGAATACAACACCGCCCTGCAAGTTTGCGGCTCCATGCCTAGGACCACAATGTTCTAATGACGGAGATCCCCGAATTCTGGGCTTTGAGATTTTAGCCCGATATCACTTTACCATGTTAAGCCCAAGACTTACGGTGATGGATTATGAAAAAGTGGACCTCGCCCAATTTTGTTATGTGATGGGATTATTTTGTTGTCTAAATTTCAGGAGCCTCAACAGTCAACAACTCAAGCGAACAACTTCATGACAGCATCCCTGGCAGTGGCAATAATATCAGGATGCGATCATACCATTACTAAAACATCAGATTCTATCATAACTTCATAGTTAGGCGTGCTTGAGCAAAAATAATACTAGGGTGAGTGATATTATGAGAAATCCTTGTGTTGGACCCCTCTTTTAACCAATGAAGGCGTGATGCAGTTGGTCAAAGACTTGGCCTTTACCCTACAAGGGTGAAAGTTACTGATATGAGGTACTTGTTGGTGGGCGATCAGTAATCCCTCCCAAAAATCTTCAAAGAGGTTGGGATGTCTGTCCTAGCCCTAGTAGGTTACCGGCATCCACCTTATCTAAACTTTTTCCTATCAAAAAAAAATTATCACCATGGGAGGAGGTCAGTGATTCTCACTCTCAACAATATTCTTGTTCATGATGAAGATCATGATTCCCTAAATGACACAAACTTAATTTTAATTCTAGAATCGATGGGCTATAAATGGCAACTCAATTTAAATTGATAAGTTTTTGTAGTTTTGCTTTTAAAGTCCTCTTGAAAATTCTGGCCAATCATTTCAAAGGAGTTCTTGATGATTGTATGTCTTCTGTAACATCCTAAATTTTAATTCTTAGACTCTTAAGAAATTAGTCAAGTTTAATTATGATAAGTGAATGATTTGATGTGGTATATAGCCAGAGAGATCTAATAAGTGTAATTGGTTGTGATTCCAACCTTAATTATAAGTTTGAAGTAAAGATGAGCCACCCGACATCAAAGAAGGAGAAAAATATGAAGGATTGTCTTTATGGTAAACAGATGATGACTGAAGAAAGAGAGCCTCTTTATACCATGCACCTTGACGCTTGCTGGCCAGATTTTTTGATAAAGAAACTCACGAATAGACAAAAAATCAGGAGAAATAGGAGAAAATGAAGAGCAAGTGATGAAGCTATGCTAGGGTTTGCCACAATAGTAGTTTTAGAGCATTTTGGAGCTAGTAACAACTTGAAGTAAGTTTCCTATGCCCTAATCTCCCTTTTTCTTCCATTTTTTTGAAGTTTTTTTATTATGGTTTGATAATGGAAGATGATTTTCAGTCCATATAAGTTATGGATCTAAACTCATTGACTCAAATAGGGTTACTGAGAGTTTTTTAAGGTATTTAAACATAAGATTAATGAGTTTACATGTTTTTATGGTTGTGGGGTCATTAATAGTCGAAAATGCCATTTATTATTATAGATATAGTTGGCTAGGGAGCCATAAATAATAATATAGGAGTTTAATGAAGCCATTGGAAACCAATGAGATTTAATGAACCCAATGGGTAAGCACAAGGTTGAAATTAAGGATATTAGGTATTTTCAAAGTGAAAATGTGAGAATGGAATTGTGTTCTTGACAATGTCAATGAGTTAAAATTTATTAATTGTAGATTTAAGCATTCAAGCACCATGTTTGGCTTGGAAATCAAGCTTGAAAGCTAAGCATTGAGAGGTAAATTTTTGACTTCTTAAAAGTTTGAAATAACTGGAGGAATCTTACTTCAGGTAGTTATTTGTTAATTGATTGTTAATTATAAAATATGCATGTTGGCATGTATGATTTGACTTTGAATATGAAAGCCCATTATGAGTCTTGACAATTGTTGAATTGTGAATGTACATGATGTTTTATTTTGATTTGAAATGTGAAATTGAAGTCAAGATGATTTTCAAAATCATGAACATGCATGTATTTTGGGATGAGAAGTGTGGTATGATGTGATGTGATTATTGTTTTATTGATGAAGAAAATTGATGATCTAGTAAAGAGAAAAATGGTTGTGAAAACATTATGGATGCTTACTTGAGTAGTGTATTAACGTGAGCCCAACATACTAATAATGGATAAATGAAATTGTGAAATGGGTGAGCATCACATATAGCATAATAAGTTAGCGAAAGTTTGCCTAAGGGAAAGAGTAGTTAGAATATATATGGTATTTTTGGCTACTTTCCAGTGCATAAGGGTATAGCATTATCTCATAGCTTGTCGAGGAACTAGAACCTAGCTATCTCTACCAAATTATTGAGGAGGTTGGCTTAGAGTATATGACACCCCAAAGATTCGAGAGTGAGGAAAACCATGGTTCGAGAGTGAGTCCTGTGATCTTTGGTCAGGTCACATCTCACAATTGATGAGTTTGGTTAATCTAGTCATACATATAGAACCTTGTTTGATGTTAAAATCCATGATTTCCATCAGAAGATATAAGGAGGGTATAAGGTAGTTTGATCATGCTTATGTATATGATGTGTCATATGGTTGTTTAAGTTTGTGATAAGCCATGAAAATAATTTGGTATTGTTATTGATAAGTGCCTTAAAGCATCTAACTTAATTCACAATGGTGCCTGGGACCTTCAATCAATCCAACCTTTAATGTCTAATACTACTTTATCTTGTATTAGAAATCTTCATATTCATGTACATTCATCTTCTAACTCAGTTGTGTGGATAGGTGCAAGGAATGGCAAATATGCCTCTAAGATTGGCTATAAACTTGAGTAAATAAGAGCTCACCCTGTCACTTCCCAATCCCGAGCACGTCTAATGCTTTTTCAGTGAGCCTTTGGAAACAAGTGTAGGAGCTAAAGAATCATCCAAAAGTCAAGCCCTTTGGAGGGCTCTCAATTGGTCCTTGGCAACCAAGGATGCTCTCCACTCTCAAAAATGTTCTACATATCCCATTTGTCTTATTTGCCACCCATACCCTGAAACCATCGAGCATATGATGTTTTTCCGCAATTGAATGAGGAGAATTTAGTTTGTCACTTACTTAGATTTACAATTAATCCCATATCAATATCATCATTTAAAAGTTGGTGTGGCCATTATCTGTCTGATAAGAGTCCTATTGGTGCATTTGAGAAAGCTTATATAGCCTGTCCTTGTTGGAATATGTAACATCCTGATTTTTATATAATAAAGAAATTGTGGAATTTAGGTTTTGAGGAAAAAAATAATAATAATAGGAATTTATATTATTTGAGGTTATTTAGAAATAATATTATGATTAGGTATTTAATTATGAATTTAAAAATTTAAATTTAAAACCACATAAGTAATATTTAGTTAAGATATAATACATAAATAATTTTTTTTATGTGTGTGTTAAAAAAAAAGAGAAGGTAGAAGGAACAAAAAAAAGGGGGGGTGGAAGGTTGTTGTTTCTAAGTCCCACATTGGTTAGATGAGGGAAGAGAAGAGGTGCCTTCATGTATAAAAAGGAGGGGGTGTGTGCATTAGGAAGCATGAGAGGCTAAGATGCAATTTAGAGAAAATTGCAACTTTGGGCCCAAAGGTTTGAATAATTAAATTCAAACCTATAGTTTTTTTTTAATATAATTTTGGGACTCACAATCCCATTTTTATATTATTTTTCTCTCTTCCTCTCATGTTGCTCGGCGTTTTCTCGCAAGGGGGGATTATTTTCTTTTTTCTTCAGGTATGTTCTAACTTTCCTGTTTAGATTAGCATTTAAAAATTTATTTAATTACAAAATTAATTTTATAGTTATTTTCTAAATAATATTAGCTTTCTAGTGATATGATTATTTTGTAGGATAGAGTAAATATTTTGATTAGGATTTTTCTATAGGATAGTTAATCTGATGATATGATGGATTAAAAATATAGGTTAAAATTCTTAGGGATATAGTAAATATTATAGAATATTTTCTTAAGGTTGAAACTCATGTTTAAGAATTTTTGAGTTAAAATCTAGATCTATATGGTTGAATTTATGTGGAATCTGAGATGTAGGGATAAATCTATGATTATTAAATATTTATTTAAGTATGAATAGGTATTTTTGAGGTTATAGAAAGGTGATTTGAGGCTTCAGGATAATTTTAAAATTTTTAATTTATTTTTGGATGAATTTTTAGAATGTAGAAGGATGAAATTGTGATACTAGAAGTGAATTGAGGATAAAAAAAAATAGTTCATTAGGGTACGAGAATTTTAGAAAAGAATTTGGGAAGTTAAATAAGGCATAAATCTTAAATTAGTGTTAATATGGACTATAGATTTAAGACTTTCTAACTCTTTAAATTAGAGTTATTTATTTTAATGTAAAATTAATATATAGTATTGTGAAATAATTATGTAGATTATATTGACAAAGATAGTGGTGAAAAAGGAGTTGTGAAGGGGAACTTGTTATTCAAGACACAAGGTAACCATTATTAATGTGTTGTGATGAGTGTGTTTGTGAATGGTTATGTGTTGTTTTGTTGTTTGGAAAAATTATGAATTATTAAAAATAAATACTGTATATACTTGTTTGAAATTATTGCCAAGTGGGTTAAAAATTTATTTTTGTTTATCATGATGAGATATTATTGTTCGGATATATTCCTGTTTGGATATTTGAATGATGCATGACTTGTCAGGGTATTTTAATGTATGGTGTTAATGGGAATTTCTGTTCGGTTAATTATTACCACGTGGTAAGCCCTCATTGGACCCAATGAGTGGCGTGTCGCTTGGTCCAACTCACCTTTGGCCGGGTGATTTGGCGTCCGAGCATGGTGAAAGGAGGATATAAGGTGCAGTCATGCAATTAAATACTTGTTCGGTTTGTTTGAAAATATTGTTCGGTTAAATGTTTTGTGTGCCCACTTAGCAATCGCATGATTAGTTACATCCGCATGCATCATTACATATTAATTTTTGGTTACTGAGACTTTTAAGTCTCATTCCCCGTGGTTAATATTTTTACAGGAGCGAATCCGGCCGAGAAAGCACCAGAGGTGTAATTATGGTGTATGAGACACCATCTTTTACGTTGCCTCTTATTTTGGATTATACAATGTATCTTGTGCCAACTTAGGACATATCTTGTCTATGGAGCATGTAAACTCTAATCCTTTTTATTAAATGCATTTATATGTCCAAGAGGATTATGTCTGTCCCTTTTGATTCATGACCTAATTTAAATAACATGCTATGAGGATCATGTCTGTCCCTCATGGTTCTAATTGCTTTTTGAGATATTTTAAGACCTGTGGTATATTGTCTTGGATGTATCATGGTAGAAATTTTTCTACCATGATAAGGGTATGATAAGGGTTCAATGAAAAAAAAAATAATTTCTTGAATTAATAACTTGTGAAAAATCGGTTTGTAAATTTGAGGGTGTTACATATTGGTATCAGAGCATATAGTCGGTTGGCAATATACATTGTTATGGTGCTTCTCATTGTATGGCCATGATATAGCTAGGCTAATTTTATTATTTATATCTTGTATCCTTTAGGAGGGGAGAGAAAATGCCTGTTACTCGTGGTAACTCAGGATTCCAACATGAGCACCTGCCACCGCCACTGCCAAATGAGGAGCCTGACTTGGCGGAATTAAGAATGCTTGTAAAAACATTAACAGACAAGGTTCAAGGATACGAACAAGAGTTGACGGAGCTAAAGAGGCAAAAGGTAACTGAAAATGGAGATAGGGCTCATGTTGAGAGTCATGTGGGGGAAGGCAGTTCCTCACATCCTGCCACTCTAAGAGATCATGAGTCTAGAAGGAAAGAAATTAGGCAGGAGGAACAGAGAGCCCCACCGACCATTACTGATGTGTGGGAAACTGTTAGGAAGTTTAACCCTCCTACGTTTGATGGTAACCTTAAACCATCCGTGGTAGAGGAATGGGTGAAGAGACTCGAATCCATCTTTCGAGTAGTCACATGCACCAGCAATCAAAAAGTACAAGTAGCATTAGTGCTCCTAGTGAAAGGAGCAAGAGATTGGTGGGAGACAGCAGGGCCCAGGGATGATTCTACACTCACCTGGGAGGAATTCAAGGAAAAATTATTCAGGCATTACTTTCCATCAGAGTTAAGGTCTGAGAAGGAAGCGGAATTCCATGCCTTTAAGCAAGGGAACCTCGATGAGGACACATTCATTGCTAAGTTTCAGGAGTTATCTAGATACTCCACGTACCTGCAGTATAGGGATGATTCCGAATGGAAGGCTAAGCGCTTATTGGAGAAGGCTAGACCAGAATTGAGGGAACAATTGGCTCATCTAGATATCCGAGATTATGATGAAATGTGCATAAAACTACAAGTAGTAGCTCGCAGTAAGAAGGAGGTTGAGAGAGAGAAGAGGGGTTATTCATATAGTAGACCCCCAACCTACCCTCGACCCACCGGAGGCATTATGAAGAAAAACCATCAGGGTTCGAGTAGCTCATGGAACCAAGGAAGGCAGAAGGGTCCATTTCAAAGGGGCCAAGGACAGAGGAGCTATCATAGTAGTTATTACGGGTCACAGAGGAGCCCAACAGTATCTACCCCTGCCCCGAGTACAGCGAGCTCTCAACAGTGCACTAAATGCGGGCGTCGTCATTTCGGACAGTGCTGGATCTGTTACATTTGTGGGAAACCCGGTCACATTGCAAAGTTTTGTGGGGACAACCAGGGCTCAAATATGAAGAACCCTTCCCAACATCCTACTGTCTCTGGTCGTGTGTTTGCTCTTACTCAGGACACCATGAACTCCCCAGATGCCATTAGAGGTAACATCAAAATCCTTCATCATGATATTGTTGCACTATTTGATTCGGGTGCTACACACTCTTTTATTTCTGAAACTTGTGTAAAGAACCTTGATTTGCCTGTGTGTATTTTACCGTTTGATATGAATGTGTCTACTCCTGCGGGAGAATCTGTGAGGACCGCTAAGGCATGCCTTAACCTAGTAGTCGAGTTTAAAAATAGGAAAACAACTATGGACTTAATTATCCTACCACTGAGAGGTATGGATGTAATTGTGGGAATGAATTGGATGGCTGCAAATGGTGCTATCCTAGATTGTAGAGAGAGGAGTGTGTCTTTATCTTCTTTGTCGGTGACCCCAGTCGAGACTCAAGATCATGTTTTCTTGTCGGCGGCGCAAGTTGATAGATGTATGAAGAAGGGTTGCCAGGCCTACATGGTTTTCTTCTCTATCCAAGCTGAGATTGATGAAGGCGTGAAGAATATCCCAATTGTCAAAGAATTTGCGGATGTATTTCCAGACGAAGTCTCCGGTTTACCCCCAAAGCGCGAGGTAGAGTTCTCAATTGAATTGGTACCCGGTACAGGGCCAATTTCTAAGGCTCCTTATCGGATGTCCCCTTCAGAGTTAGCAGAACTGAAAAAGCAAATCGAAGAGCTACTTGAGAAGGGTTTCATCAGACCGAGTGTTTCACCTTGGGGATCTCCAGTCCTTTTTGTAAAGAAGAAGGACGGAAGCCTCCGATTGTGCATTGATTATAGACAATTGAACAAAGTAACCATCAAGAACAAATATCCACTTCCGAGAATCGATGATTTGCTGGATCAGCTTGTGGGATCCGCAGTTTTCTCAAAGATTGACTTAAGGTCAGGGTACCACCAATTGAGAGTGAGAGCAGAGGATATACCTAAGACAGCATTTCGGACGAGATATGGGCATTATGAATTCATGGTGATGCCGTTTGGACTTACGAATGCTCCTGCGGTATTCATGGATTACATGAATAGGATCTTTCGACCCTATTTAGATAAGTTTGTAGTAGTGTTTATTGATGACATTCTTATTTATTCAAAGGATGAGGAGGCTCATGGTGAACATTTAAGAATCGTCTTGCAAGTTTTGAGGGAACATAAGCTTTATGCCAAATTAAGCAAGTGTGAATTTTGGCTCCAAGAAGTAAAGTTTTTGGGCCATGTTGTGTCCAGAGATGGAGTTGCGGTGGATCCTAGCAAGATTGATGCAGTGATGAAGTGGGAACAGCCAAAATCTGTTACAGAGATACGAAGCTTTTTAGGTCTAGCAGGTTATTATCGTCGCTTTATTAAGGGATTTTCGCAAATTGCGATGCCCTTAACTAAGCTAACTAAGAAGGATGCCCCATTTATTTGGACTGACAAATGTGAAGCTGCTTTCCAAGAATTGAAAAAGAGGTTAACCACTACTCCAGTATTGACTATTCCTGACCCTGTGGTGCCGTACACTCTGTACACTGATGCTTCTTTAAAGGGTTTAGGATGTGTTTTGATGCAAAATGACCGAGTGGTTGCCTATTCCTCCAGACAGTTGAGACCACACGAGGAAAATTACCCTACTCATGATTTGGAGTTAGCTGCAGTTGTGTTTGCTCTAAAGATATGGAGACACTACTTGTATGGATCTAAGTTTCAAATCTTCAGTGACCATAAGAGCCTGAAGTATTTATTTGATCAAAAAGAGCTTAATATGAGGCAGCGACGATGGATGGAATTTCTAAAGGATTATGACTTTGAATTACATTACCATCCGGGTAAGGCTAACGTGGTAGCTGATGCCTTAAGTAGAAAGACTATTCATGCTGCACATTTGATGGTTCATGAATATCATTTATGGAACAGTTTTCATGATGTTCCAGTAGATGTGATTGAACATCAAATGGCCGCACTCCAGGTAGCAGACTTTGAGAGCAAATTCTGGGAAGATCTCAGAGTCTCACAGCAAAGTGATGACTACTTAAGGAATATAAGGAAGGAGATAGTGGTAGGTAAGGCCCCAAATTTTACCATCTCTGAGGACACAGTGATGAAGTATAAAGGTAGAGTTTGTGTACCTAATGATCCAAGATTGAGGAATATCCTTTTAGAAGAAGCTCATAGGAGCAAATATACAATTCATCCCGGTATAACTAAAATGTACCATGATTTGAAGCGAGGTTGGTGGTGGCCAGGAATGAAGAAAGATGTAACTGAATTTGTTTCTAGATGTTTAACGTGTCAGAAGATAAAGATAGAACATCAGAAGCCAGCTGGAACACTGCAACCGTTAGATATTCCAAAGTGGAAATGGGATGATATTTCTATGGATTTCATCACTGGACTGCCAAGAACACCCTCGAGTAAGGATGCTATTTGGGTGATAGTAGACCGACTCACCAAATCAGCTCACTTTTTGGCGATCAAGTTTACCTCTACATTAGAGAAATTTGCTGAGATATACATTAAGGAGATAGTTAGACTTCATGGTATACCCTCTAGAATTGTGTCAGATCGTGACCCAAGGTTCACTTCAAACTTTTGGGGTGCGCTACAGAAGGCTATGGGTACCAGACTGAGTTTTAGCACCGCATACCACCCCCAAACAGATGGACAAACAGAGAGGACGATCCAGACTTTGGAGGACATGTTGAGAGCTTGTGCCATTGAACTACCAGGTAGTTGGGATAATCATTTGCCATTAGCTGAATTTGCTTATAATAACAGCTATCATTCTAGTATTGGGATGGCGCCTTATGAGGCCTTGTATGGAAGGAAGTGTAGATCGCCTTTATGTTGGACAGAATTAAGTGAGAGGAGTATCATTGGTCCAGAAATTGTAGAGCAAACCACCCAGAAGATTGCAATGATTAAGCAAAAATTGCTAACCGCTCAGAGCCGACAGAAGAGCTATGCTGATAAGAGGAGACGGCCGTTAGAGTTTGAAGTAGGAGATCATGTATTTTTGAAGGTTTCTCCAGTGACAGGCATTGGTAGATCCATTAAGGCAAAGAAATTGACACCTAGATTTATGGGCCCGTATGAGATCTTGGAGCGAATTGGATCTACTGCATATAGAGTTGCATTACCTCCACAGATTGCAGGTATCCATAATGTGTTCCACGTATCACAGTTGAAGAAGTACAACCCGGATCCCTCCCATGTTATTGAACCTGAAGAAGTAGAATTGAGGGAGAATTTGACCTTTAGATCCGAACCGGAGCGAATTGAGGACTTTAAGGACAAACAACTACGCAATAAGACCATCCGACTCGTGAAGGTGATTTGGAAGGGTGGAGCCCTAGGTGATGCTACTTGGGAGACCGAGGAGAGTATGAGGCGAGATTATCCACATTTATTTGCTTAGGTACATAGTTTCTAAGCTTATCTATTAAATTTTGAGGACAAAATTTCTAAAAGGAGGGGAGAATTGTAACATCCTGATTTTTATATAATAAAGAAATTGTGGAATTTAGGTTTTGAGGAAAAAAATGATAATAATAGGAATTTATATTATTTGAGGTTATTTAGAAATAATATTATGATTAGGTATTTAATTATGAATTTAAAAATTTAAATTTAAAACCACATAAGCAATATTTAGTTAAGATATAATACATAAATAATTTTTTTTATGTGTGTGTTAAAAAAAAAGAGAAGGTAGAAGGAACAAAAAAAAGGGGGGGTGGAAGGTTGTTGTTTCTAAGTCCCACATTGGTTAGATGAGGGAAGAGAAGAGGTGCCTTCATGTATAAAAAGGAGGGGGTGTGTGCATTAGGAAGCATGAGAGGCTAAGATGCAATTTAGAGAAAATTGCAACTTTGGGCCCAAAGGTTTGAATAATTAAATTCAAACCTATAGTTTTTTTTTAATATAATTTTGGGACTCACAATCCCATTTTTATATTATTTTTCTCTCTTCCTCTCACGTTGCTCGGCGTTTTCTCGCAAGGGGGGATTATTTTCTTTTTTCTTCAGGTATGTTCTAACTTTCCTGTTTAGATTAGCATTTAAAAATTTATTTAATTACAAAATTAATTTTATAGTTATTTTCTAAATAATATTAGCTTTCTAGTGATATGATTATTTTGTAGGATAGAGTAAATATTTTGATTAGGATTTTTCTATAGGATAGTTAATCTGATGATATGATGGATTAAAAATATAGGTTAAAATTCTTAGGGATATAGTAAATATTATAGAATATTTTCTTAAGGTTGAAACTCATGTTTAAGAATTTTTGAGTTAAAATCTAGATCTATATGGTTGAATTTATGTGGAATCTGAGATGTAGGGATAAATCTATGATTATTAAATATTTATTTAAGTATGAATAGGTATTTTTGAGGTTATAGAAAGGTGATTTGAGGCTTCAGGATAATTTTAAAATTTTTAATTTATTTTTGGATGAATTTTTAGAATGTAGAAGGATGAAATTGTGATACTAGAAGTGAATTGAGGATAAAAAAAAATAGTTCATTAGGGTACGAGAATTTTAGAAAAGAATTTGGGAAGTTAAATAAGGCATAAATCTTAAATTAGTGTTAATATGGACTATAGATTTAAGACTTTCTAACTCTTTAAATTAGAGTTATTTATTTTAATGTAAAATTAATATATAGTATTGTGAAATAATTATGTAGATTATATTGACAAAGATAGTGGTGAAAAAGGAGTTGTGAAGGGGAACTTGTTATTCAAGACACAAGGTAACCATTATTAATGTGTTGTGATGAGTGTGTTTGTGAATGGTTATGTGTTGTTTTGTTGTTTGGAAAAATTATGAATTATTGAAAATAAATACTGTATATACTTGTTTGAAATTATTGCCAAGTGGGTTAAAAATTTATTTTTGTTTATCATGATGAGATATTATTGTTCGGATATATTCCTGTTTGGATATTTGAATGATGCATGACTTGTCAGGGTATTTTAATGTATGGTGTTAATGGGAATTTCTGTTCGGTTAATTATTACCACGTGGTAAGCCCTCATTGGACCCAATGAGTGGCGTGTCGCTTGGTCCAACTCACCTTTGGCCGGGTGATTTGGCGTCCGAGCATGGTGAAAGGAGGATATAAGGTGCAGTCATGCAATTAAATACTTGTTCGGTTTGTTTGAAAATATTGTTCGGTTAAATGTTTTGTGTGCCCACTTAGCAATCGCATGATTAGTTACATCCGCATGCATCATTACATATTAATTTTTGGTTACTGAGACTTTTAAGTCTCATTCCCCGTGGTTAATATTTTTACAGGAGCGAATCCGGCCGAGAAAGCACCAGAGGTGTAATTATGGTGTATGAGACACCATCTTTTACGTTGCCTCTTATTTTGGATTATACAATGTATCTTGTGCCAACTTAGGACATATCTTGTCTATGGAGCATGTAAACTCTAATCCTTTTTATTAAATGCATTTATATGTCCAAGAGGATTATGTCTGTCCCTTTTGATTCATGACCTAATTTAAATAACATGCTATGAGGATCATGTCTGTCCCTCATAGTTCTAATTGCTTTTTGAGATATTTTAAGACCTGTGGTATATTGTCTTGGATGTATCATGGTAGAAATTTTTCTACCATGATAAGGGTATGATAAGGGTTCAATGAAAAAAAAATGATTTCTTGAATTAATAACTTGCGAAAAATCGGTTTGTAAATTTGAGGGTGTTACAGAATACATGGAAAACCAAATTTGCATCAATATGTAGTGCCGTTGCATTAAATCCTGTTCATGCTTTGAATGTAACCGAAGCTGTTGTAGAGGAATTCTAGTCTAGCTTGCAAATAGCCTACACTCCTATTGCTAAATCTCATGCATCCCACAGGCGTTGGCTTCCCCCCTTGAATTAGGTGCAGCCAAAATTAATTGTGATGGTGCATTCACTCCCTCTTCTGGTCAAGCTGCCATTGGTGTTATCTAATATGATCTCTTGGGTTCTTTTATTAAAGGTTGGTTTGAGCGAGTGAATGTAAAATCTAGCTTCATGTCAAAGCTTCTTGCATGCCAGAAAGCTGTCAATATAGCTTTGGATTTCAGCAACCAAAAAGTAATAGCAAAAACTGATTGCCTAGACTTGTTTAGAGCTCTGTCATAGATAGATCTTTCCTACTACCTAGTCTTACCATGGAATGCTTGGAGATTTGTTTAAGAGCCTTGAGTCAAATACTTTTATTTCCTTTTTTGTTTGTCAAATGTGAAGGCAAATTTACTATTGATTGGTTGGCAGCCTTTTCTTTGAAGGGTGTGGACTCAAATGAGTGGCTTCCTAGTGTCTCACTCCCTCTTTCATCTAACCTACTTAATGACTCGACCTGCTTGGAGACCTCTTTCTAGCAACCCATTCTTCAAAGAGATAGAGAAGGAATTGGTTAATTTGTTGGTTATCTCGTTTTTTGTTTCTCATTTCCTTCTTGAAGTCTCTACCCTTGACTCGTTACTTTCCCTTGTTGAACTTTGTCCGCACTTGGTTTGGATGAGTTTCCATGAATGAATGAAGGACCCTAATTATTTTAAAAAATAAAGTTTAAAATAGATCATATAACATTTACAATTTATTTTCAAAAATAATATTAAAAACTATTTTAAAAGACTTTATAAGAGCTTTCATAAAATGTTCTGCATAACTTAACAATAAGTTTTATATTTAAAAATAATTATAATCCCTATGATTATTTAAATTGAATTATTTAAGAAGACATTAATTTAATTTTTTAAACAAAGATACATTACATGCAACTTAATTGTCACAAAACAGCTTTCACATGTACATGTATGTCTTACAAGTGATAGGCACAAATGATCGAATAGTATACAAAATAAACAATTATTTTAGACAACTAAATACAAATTTTATTTCTATATTAAAAAATGGGGGTGTGGGACTGGGAGTGGATATTGGTGACATCCATACGAACGAGTAGCTGCATTAATTGTCTGGATCTGGAGGAGCATCCGCGGCTCCATTAGAGTCAGAAGGCGAAACAGGAGCGAATGGAACAAAACCCCTCCCACCAAATATTGGTCTCATATATTTATCGTCAAATTTCCTCCAAAAGTAGTGAACCGTCGACGTCGGATGACTTATCAGTAAACTTAGGCTGCTTCTCCTCCGATCTGACTGATTGTCGCCCTGGTTACTAGGACCAGCATTTTCAAGGAACAAGAATCTCAAATCCTCCGCATTTTCAGTGGATTCAGAAATCGCTTGTTTTGAATCCCTCAGCTGCACCGCCTGAATCAAGGACTTTGTTATGGAACCAAACACCTTCATTTGCAATGGGAGGTTTCATGTTAATACCATATTTGATCGTGCCGTGATGCGGTTCATATTTACACAAAACGAAACCCACCGCGGTACTGAATAACACAACGACTATGGTAGAGGTGATAACCACTGCACATGCTTGAGTGGACCCTCTCTCTTTCTCAAACTGCAATTCGAAGTAGCCCAGGTAAATGTCTGTCTTGAGGGTTGAACTTAAAAGGCATATAGTCTTTAAAAAGAATGAACTTGACATGACATCTACTAACCTGGTAATAACACAAGGCGATAGTCACCGCGCCTCTCAATAGGCCTGCCCACCATATTATAAACTGACATTTTTTAACATTTCATCAGAAATCAAATGAGGTCAACTGAGCTAACAACACGGAGAACTAGTGAATTTGAAGTACTAAATGACCTGCGATCGAAAATTTATTTTGGAACTCTCTTGTGTCTTGATGCAGTTTTTAATGTTTACAATAGGAAACACAAAAGCTGCCCTACCAATCAGCACTAACGCCATGAAAGTTGCGCTGACAGCAATTGAAGTCCCTACGCTGCTCCCAAAATATAGTAAGGCAACAATTTAGAAAACTTTTAGCGCACCACTGGCTCCTCCGTTAAAGTTAGAGAGTGAAGTAGAAAATCTGTTACCTTGCGTTACGGGTTTTCCATTAAAGTTACTGGCTGGTTTTTGCTTTAGTCAATATATATGAAATAGGAAGTTCTCAGTTACCTTGCGTTGCTGGTTTTCCATTTTTCAAGATCCAAAGCATCCATGCCAACATATACAAATATAAAAGTTTCTGCGATGAATGAGATAGTTGCAAAAGCATGCCTGCAATCATGAAAGTAGTTCAATCAGGCGCATTCACTAACTAAAGCTATCCAAAGCATCCATGCCAACATGGACAAATATAAGTGCAATCATGAAAGTAGTCAAAAAATAAAGTTTGACATAGTAAAGAAAAAGAAAACAAGAGAAGAACAGCTGTAATAGAATGATATGATTTCATTAAACTTTGCAACCGAACTTCCAATCTTATCCTTTCCTTCATAACTGGTTAACGATTAACATTAGTATGCCTTAACTAAAGGGGAGTTAAAGATCATTTCCTTACTTGGTAGTAATCCTTGAGCTTTCTGTAACGTTGTGCCATGTGTAGTGGGACATGACAATGCCACAAAAGAAAATTGTCAAAATCCCACTCAGACTCAAAAGCTGCAAAAGCCAGAACTTTTTATAGCTTAGAATTATAAAGCAAATATTAACCAAAAAAAAAAAATTTCAAAGCAAATAATTTCACTGCCTTGCTCTATGCTACTGCCATTCAGTAGGGAAAAGCTATCTCTATATCCTCTTGCACTTTTGCCAGTAAATTCTCTAATTTTGATTCTCTACTGTTATTTTTGTCTTACATGCATAAATTCAATTGCGTTCAGCCAAATATCATGATGAGGCTAAGATATAATTAGAGTGTGTATGAAGCTTTTTCATGTAACCTAAACACATAAAACACCCATTTTCTTTTCAAAGACGACAAAATTTTACAACTGCGTTTTTATAGAGGATATGGTTGAGGTACCTCAGCAATCATGTATGATAAATAAGCCATAAGCATCATGAGCGCAACTTCACGATCTGTAGAATGCCTGTTAATAAAAGGAAATGTGTCAAATAGCACAAAAAAGCTTAACATGATTTCATAAAAGTAGGTTACTCTTACTTGTGAGTGTTTCCTGTTGTGTTTTGATATTGAAAGTAAATTGCTTAAAAAGATTTCGTATTCTTTCAAAGCCGGATGAGAGCGGAGATCAGATTCCATTGCTAAAAGCTAGTGCTGTTTACATTACAGTTATACAGTGAAACAGAGAGGACACAACTGATGAAATCCGTGCGTTTTTTCACCTTTTACCCCTAATTGTCCCATTCTATGGTTAATCATTTTCCTTGAACTTCCAAATTCACTCCAAATCTAACAACAATAGAAAAGTTTATAATAAAAGAAGTATTATATAGTCCTACCAGATTTAGGAGGGCAAATTTTTTTTTTTTTTTTTAACTTCAGTTGCAAAGGACGCTAGGAAGCATTTTAGGAATATACAATTTAGGAGCCGTTTGTTTAAACTTTTTTGAAAAATGAATCAATTTTTCTTTTCCAAAAATAAGTAGATCAAATTTTTAAACATTATTAAAATATAAAAAATCATATTTCTAATTATTTTGAGAAACTATTTTAAATAGCCTATGATTAGTTTAAAAAGTATTTTCAAATGAAATGCACTATTTATATTGTAACCAAACAAAAAATTAACTTCTTTTGATAAAATCTATAAACAATTAATCACTTTTAAAGATGATTTGAAAATCATTTATTCTTTAAACTTAAAAATGTCCTTAATTGCTAAACAGTTAAATGCACTTGTGTAAGGTCACACATACATACAGATTTATATAAGAGCAACATAAATATTCATACCTTCCAAAATAAAGTGTTTTAATAGTAAAAGCACTCAAAAGGCCAACCTGAGAAAAGCATGATATTGCAAGTCAGAAGAGAAATGAAACTCCGTTTTCCAAAGACCAACAATTTAATGTTTAGTTTGCAGGGACTCTGTGACTGGTTGGGGAACAGTGATCATAAGAGACCCAAGCAGGCATTAGCGAACTAGTTTACAATTCTAAAAATCCATTGATACACAGACACAGCCTACAGGGCTTTCAGAAAGCATACTTGGTGCGCTGGTTAGACCGAAGAGTTCAGATTATATATTAAATAACACCTAATGAGATGAATAACCTCATGTAGAAGACAAGTAACTTCTGAAGGAGAAATTATGATGCAGCTTTACATTCAGTACACACAATTTCTCACTATGACTCCCAATAAATTTGTTAAGCAGCACATGCACATTCACTTAGGTGGCAGTCTGGCACATATTTAGCAGACATCCTAATTAATTTCCCAACTAGTACTTCGAAACCTAGTCACTAGAAATTTATGGAAGAAATTTCATAAATATTTATATATACATATTATTCACGCACATGTTATGACATAACCAAAATGCTTGAGTTTTTTCTAAATAAGATTGGTTTTTAAGTACTTAGAACCTTAGCAAACAACACGTTCAGTAATACTTACAGATATACCGAGGGCAGTGCTAGTGAGGAAGAGGTAGAGAAATGTCCCCAACAATGTCAGGGCTGTAGTAGCACTAATGCTGCTGAAGTCAAGGGACTGGACTGAATTATAAAGTACAATAGAGGTTGCATCATTTACAACTCCCTCCCCAAATACAACGCTGTATAGGAAGGGTGTTTCATCTTGACTGAGAACCTTAACCGAAGAAAGAAGAAGAAAGCATGAAATTCACGTATCATTTTTTTTTTCCAAAAACAAAATTTGATAAAAGGATATACCTGCAATGTACAAACTGAATCAGTTGCTGAGAATATGGCCCCGATGGCTTCACATGTATGGGTTCATGAACAATTAGAATAGAAGGATAAATGATGACCGCTTTAAAAAAAGAGGGAGAGTTATAAACATGGAAATCAAGTTTTGTGCACTTAAGGGACCGATTACAGAACATAGTTGTCCCATTAAACTTCTAAACTGAACAGCCATTTTGTCGATATTTGGTCCCTAAATATCAAAAGTTTGTCGGAAGGTACTTAATTATGATTCTCAAGAAAATAAATGCTTGGGTTAAACAATAATCTTGCTTACCTAGGTAATCTTGCAGATTCAAGCTTAGACCTATCCTCCTGAGCAGAAAAAAGGCACCTGGAAAAGTTGCAGAAAAAACACAATTTTTATTACTTTATGAAACATACACTACATGCATAGATTGAAAAATTGATAGCAACATGTAAGTCTCTGAATAAGATTCTACACTTTGAGACCCAAAGTAACTAAATCTTAGGAGAACAAGGATCTCACCAAATGATATGAAGCAGAATGAAATAACAGTTCCACAGACTCCAAACAGTAGAATAGTTGAAAAATTCTTGAAGAACTGCTTCTTCTTCACTTGGAAACTATCATATAGTTAGAGGTGAATTAAATCAAGAAGAAAAGCACCACCAAAACCATACTAGAAAGAAACCACTAAAGACTTTAATACTCCCCTGGTCCTCCTATTTATAGGATACAGAAAAAAGATTAATTTATGTTATATTTATAGGGCATTTTACTATTTTTTATATTCATATTTACTTTTTTGCCTTTATTAAATGATAGAAACAATTACTAAAATTAACTCATTTTGTTCTTATTAGAAGATAGAGGTGAAAATTTATCAAATTTTAAGACAGAATTAATAAGGTTTAAAATTTTTCTTAGTTCCAATAAACTTTATTAAAAGTGACTTATAAATAGAACCAAAAAGAGTACTTCTTAACTCACAAATCTGACCTACATTACCAAGCTTCTAGATTAACAAGCTGGCACTTGACACTGTTATCAGGCGACAGAACATTTTAAATTGGACTTAAAACATGCAGTGCTTGTCCTGTTGTGTCATGTTCATATACACTTGCTTATAAGAAATGGTTTTAAATTTCAATGCTACATTATGTGATCTACAATGTAATGACTCCTCCTTTGTCACACCTGAGATCTAAAATCAGCCCGGTCAACTTCCGAGAATGATCCGTCTATAAAATCCTGGAATTATGGGAAAATTTAAATACAAAGACCAACAAATATTTTTCCCAAAATTAGGCGAAATTTTCGAACCTCCTTGGGTTAGGGTTATTATTCTTCCATGGGATCCTGTGGTACCAATTACCAAACAAAGTTTGTATAAGAGAGAAACTATACCCAGCATTAAAAATGATTGGAGGGAGCAAGTACAGAAAGAACAAGTCTTCGCTGAATTTGAAAAATTCAGTATTACTGAACTTGGTCACCAGCAAGACCACCACTCCAGAACACAACCCCTGTACCAAAACAAATGTTAAAAAAAAAAAAATGAAATAGCGGTACATTCAGAACATTTAGAGAGCAATCGAATAGGCCGAGAAAGCAGTACCAGAAGGAGTGCAGTGATGGATTCATTGGCCCACCGTTTCTCTTCGAGAAGGTGGCCGATAACGATGCAAGCGCAGAGAAGAGCGAAGAAAACACAGAGGGCGATAACGGTGCTGGTGTCGAGATATGAAGTAGAAAGTGGAAGTGGTGAGGAGGGAGGCGTGGCTTCAAGGAAAGCCATTTCGAGGAGAGTGTTACAGCAAGAGGTATCATTCGCAGGGAAGGATTCCCGGTGCTGAAAAGCAGTGATTCCAGCTCTGCGAGGCACAATTTCAATTTGTTGCTTAACATTTCAAGCATGGGATGTGATGACTGATGAGGAAGAGTGAGAAAGAATGTTAGTTGGATTGGAATGTTGGGAGACGCGGAAGAAGGCTGTTGGTTACGTAACCAAGGGATTATATCATGTGCCATTTCAACCCAAATTGATCCCATTTATTCATTTAATTAATTTTTAAATATTTTTAATATTATATTTATTAAATTATAAATATAGAAAAATTAATATTAAACGTGGATCATTTAAAATACATTTAAATAACTAATTTATAAAATTTATATATTTTTAATATTAAATTAAATCATTTAAATTATATTTGAATTATTCAGAGTCTGTCTGTCAAATTATAAAATTTTTTAATCTTAAATTAGACTGTTAGATTAAATTTGTATTGATCAAATTGATAAAAAACCGATTTATTAAAATTTTAAATTTTTTCATATTTTTATATTAATGAATATAATATTAAAAATTAATTTAAATGAATGGTAGGTAGAGTTAGGAAAATGGCCTGAGTCTTTAAATTTGATTTTTTATTTTTTATCTTGTTTTTAAAACTCAATCTTTATTTAAAAGGCTAACTATTTTTCATCATCCCACTTGACTGTAACACCGTTGCTCCGTCAACAATTGCCTAGAAATATAGCGTTAATTAAATTTGGAAAAGAATATGAATGTGTTTCGTTTTGCCGTGTATTGAGCAAGGGGGTTAGATATAGATGTGTCAGTCATATAGGTAAAATGAACGTGGTACAAACCTCTTCCAGCTAACACTTGCCATTAATGCTACGTGCTCTTACGTCTCTTCCAAATTCATAGAAATAGTACGTCCTGAAATTAGAAAGGCCAATATTGCATTGGAATATTATTTCACTGAAAGTTGAATGCATGCGTTACATGCAAATAGTTGCTTT
This sequence comes from Prosopis cineraria, assembly GCF_029017545.1. Classification (NCBI taxonomy): domain Eukaryota; kingdom Viridiplantae; phylum Streptophyta; class Magnoliopsida; order Fabales; family Fabaceae; genus Prosopis; species Prosopis cineraria. Next base: position 46,943,963 of record NW_026555334.1, read on the forward strand.
AGACTGTGGTTGCTTGCAGATAACACAAGAACTTCTTGAAAGATTAATTCAGCCACGGAGACAGTTCCACGTGTCCAGTAAACCATTTAGAGAGAATATTTCTTTCAACAGTTGAAAACACCGAGAAGGAATTAATATTTGGTGTCATGCCTTAAGTCTATTTGTAGCTGTCAATGTGTACAATATCTCCTTTAATCCTAGGGGGGAGAGAGAGTATCTACACATTAAACTAATTTCATTCAAGATTCATCACTATCCCCACCTGCAAGTGCTTTTCTACTAATCCTTGACATTTCAGAATTCCCTCAGTTGTTAGATAGTTCTATTCTAATCCCTTTGAAATCAAATTTACCTGAAACCATCCTCATCCTTGATTTTTATTGTTAGAGCAGAGAAAAGTGTTTCCCATCCTGCCATGGGCAGCCTTAGATACCATAAGCAAGGGATAAAAAATGTTTTTGACGAGGAGAATATTGATGCTGGCGATTTCTTCTTTTGAACTTTTTAAGGGGCGAGGGAGTATAATCATCATGCAATGTTGGTAGGTAATGTCATAAGTGCCAGCGGGTGTTGGATAGGACGTTGTTATGTGTGTATAAGACTTACATGGGCTGAGAATTTTGGAGGCTGAATTGTCGGGGTTACTCACTGGTGTGGAAATGGCTATAAGAAGCTTTGGGTTGAGCTGGCTCCCAGGTTGTTGCTAGTTTAATCAGGATGCGCACTTTCCAGTTTATCCACTTGATCAGAGTTCTGTTGGAAAGAGACGGGCATATTTGTTTAAAGCATGACGATCATGAAGGGGTATGGTGGCTGATTGTTTGGCTGATGCAGTGCTGGAAAAGGGACAACGTAAACCCTAAAGACAAGGCAAAGGCAAAACGATCTTCTTGCAGAACAAAGGAAAGCAAGCAACCAGAATTTAAATTAAAAATTAAACCTGGAACAAATATTCTTGCCGCATTCTTCAAAGAGCCTAAATCAGTTATGTCCTGTGCCTGCTCTATTCAATGAAGGATGTGTGAGCTCCCAAAGCGTTTACATGAAAAACCAGGAAGGGAACTGGATCAAACATCAATTACAGTAACCAGTGATAACGTTAATAAAGCTGCATTGACTGTCTAATTACCTCTAAGAAGGTGATTTTTAGTTGATTGGTTGGGCGAGTAACAACGCTGAGAACCTCGTATCTGTTTCAACCAAAGAATCAGCCTGAAGTGGAAGATGTAGTTAACGACTACTATGGAAATTTATTTGAACCTTGGACAGAGTAACTTCAAATTTTTTCCCTCTTGGATACAGAGGAATCAAATATGCATGCAAAGCATATGTTTATAATGTCCGAGGTTCAGCTTCTCTTGCCAAAATTAATGTCAAAATTTAAAGTTCTATAATGCCCTCAATTTTATTGTCCTAAAAGATTCACTACGAAATCAATGATATGGTGAAGAAGCATATGTTCTCTAGATCTCACATGTTCTCTAAGCAAGAGCGTAACAAGAAAATAAGTAGGGAGTTCAATAATAAGAACACCCATCGGGTGATGCAGATCATGCAGCAAAAGTCTTTGGCTTTGCCTTGTCTCCATAAAAGAGAAAGTCCCGCATTATAATCCTACAAATGATCGAAGGGCAATTCAGCCCCAAAAAAAAAAAAAAATCACAAGGCATAAACCTTGCCACCCCAGGGAAAGAAAAATCTCAATATTAAGAAAATGTTGCAACATCAATATCAGAATGAGAAAAGGCAACATAACAGCAAACTTTCATCATCAGTTGGTCGGTGAATTTATCTCGGGTTTGTTGATGTCCTGGAACTCAGGTGGGACGCGAATGACAAACCCATTGCCATAAATTGAAACTAGGATTTCGTATCCTCAGTGCTAGAAAAGAGAGATTTGGAGGGAAGAGCTTCAGCTGAAGATTGCTCAAGTGGAAGTTGAGGAATTAGGATGATGCAGAGCAAAGAAATTGTGTAGCAAGTGCCTCTTGGAGGTCAGGTTGGAGTTGCGGTTAGAGATTACTGGCTTGGGGATGAAGGAGAAGGACTTGTAGATACTAGGATTTACAGGATTCGGGAAAGGGGACAGAGAAATGGCCATGAAAGACAACAAGTACAGTCATCACGTCCGTTATTAACTAGCGTGATCCCCGCGCGTTGCACGGGGATGGGCTAAGCAATTGTACGTCAGTATTGACAAAAGGAAATAACAAAAGGAAACGTAATAGAATAAATGAATTTATATTATGTTAGAATGTTTAACTGTCGTACTAATCAAACTTAGCATTAACCATACTTTAAATAAGATATGTAATGAACAACATAGGCCAAAAACAATTGTAACTGAATCCCTGATTTAATTTTGAACTTAGATTGCGTTTGAATGGGTGAATTTGAATTTAAAATATCATATTTAAAATCTCACATTTAAAATTTATACATTCTAAATTTTTTATTTAAATTATGTAAAAAATTTCAAATTATAATTATAATATTAAAATTTTTTGTTTGGATATTAAGTAAAATTTTAAATTTTAAATTTTATATTTGAATTTAAAAGTAACTCAAACAGCGTCGGAGGTCCAGTCTTGGTTGCTGCTAGCAATCTGGTCTTGTTCAACTCCGCTGATGTGACAGTCAAATTACAAAAAGATTGACATAGGATTTGAAATAATAGATGTTTAAAATAGATTTCAAAATACAAAAAGATTGATGTAGACCTTAAATTTAAATATCCATACATTTTTAATTATTCAAACAATGAATTTAACTTAAATTTAAATCTCTATATCCAGACATAACATTAAAGAATTTGGAAATTGTAACTTGTTGAATGATAACGGTTTTTTTTTTTTTAACATTTCAAGGTTCATACAAAATGTTTTGAACATAACATTATGCACTTAATTCAAAGAAGTTTTGTAAACACGTGTTTATATCATAAAAATAATACATTTTTAACGAACTTGAATATTTAAAAGTTACATTAGATTTGTTTATTAGAAATGATAAAATGAATATAAATGATAATGCCAATATGAAATGAAAACACTGTTAAAACGTGTTTAATGCAACAGTTATCTTATAACCAATTCCTTTGACCAAAAAAAATCTCATAACCAATTTCTAACTTATTTTGTTTCATTTTTAACATTGTATATTTAATAGAAACGGGAATTAAATTAATAGAATGTTAATCCTTTATTGCATCTAATATTTATTAATGGCAAATAGGAAAGAAATAGAATTAATATATATAATTCATTTTGTAAAAACTTTTACCGAAGATCTGACTATCATTAATCTATTCCTTTAAGACTTAACTATCGTTCTCCCTATTTAATTTATCTAAAATCTTCTTCCACATTATATTCAAACGGTTTACTTGTACACACATTTCAATGAATTTGCAATTCAACGATAACAAATTAAAGTAAGAAACATGCTACATAGTGTATGGAATTGTTATATGACTTATCTCCTTGAGTATTTTAATTTGTTTTTTCATGGCACAAACCTGAAACACAGTCCCCCCCCCCCCAATCTTAGTATCACAAATTATCATCTTTAACAGACGAAGAATGTTTGGCTTTCCCCTGTGTTTTTTCGAAGCTTCTAATATTTAGAAATCTGTGCTGAATGCAAAGCTGCTATTTGGTTAAAGGTGGATCAAGTAATACATTTTATAATAGATCAACTATTCCTATCTAGATTTTATTATATTTCTACCCGTTTAAGCAGTGATGAAATGCTGTTAGGATACAATAAATAAATACAAATGAATGCATTATAGGGGGAAGAAGGAACCATAGGCTTTAATATATAGACCCTTCAAATTGACGTATGTATAAACGTATGTACATAACACCCTATATATATGTGTGCCTTAAAAGCTTTACCGAGCAATTTTTTAGTAGGGATTTTTCGCTCAAGTTTGTCAAAATATTTGAAAGGCACGATGCAAGATGTATTCTAAAGAAATCAACCAAAACACATATATCACATTTTTTAGCATTATATTTAGTTAGTCATCAATGACACAAGACTCATATTTAGAGACAATATCCTCAGCCGTGCTGGTAAAAGATTTGAGGCTCATTGGATTAAGAGATTTTTCAAATATAGTGGATATTAAAATTCCATTTCTCTGTCTCTTTATCTTTTCCATTTTTATATGTTTAAACAAAAATAAAATACATAATTTCCTAGTTTATAAAAAGTCTTGTTGTTTATTAAATCTTATATTAATATTCTACACATTTTATTTTTCAATTAAATTGTTTGGAAGTTGAGAATTTCTACATTTGTATGGAGACATATTTTTTGTTTAATTTGCATAAAATCTTAATTAAAATTAAAATTTTTTTGAATATCTAAACATTATAATCTTTTAAAAAACATAAATATACGTGATGTCACTTTACATTTTGAATATTTTTTAAAATATTATATGTAATTACACACAATTTTAATCTAATGATTTTTTAAGTTATAAAATTATTTGTAAAAGTTATTTAAAAGAAATATTTAAAATGTAAATTAATATAAATTAATTTTTCAAAACTCCCCCCCAAACAATGGTAATGTTGGTTCCGCCCCTGGATTAAATCATGCCATAATACAAAGCCTAGAAAGTGAAGCAATGAAAAAAACCACTAGTGTGCTTAAGAGTGAAAGAAAAACAAATCAAAATAATATTCTTCTTCTTGCATGCAATGCATTCAATGCCTCCAGGATCCAACAACATAAAGGGTGTACTTGAAGCAATACATCCACAATAAATCCCCTATAATGTAGTAAAGCCACATTGGATACAATGATTGGGATTCTGTCATTGTTGTAACAGAATCTGCAAACCAACTTAAACCCATCCGGGCCTCCAGGGAAATCATTGATTTCAATCCTCAAGTTATTAATCTAATGAGAGTATCGTCTCCTTTGTTGATCGATTATTTTCTTCAACCCTGTGTAGTATATTGATATAACCTTCTACAGAAGAAATGAAGCAAAGTCATTACTCACATAGATAATCCTCTTTTTAACTGCAAAGAACCATTGACATTAATATCGACATAGATAAACTAAAACACAGCTACCTGCTAGTTAACATGACTTATTACTTGCATTCTAATTGCAAGGAAAGTTTTGAAAGAATCTCTTTTAGACAAAGAAAGTCCAGTAGAAAACATGTTTCCAAGGCTTTAACCCATAAATCTTTAACATAACATTCTAAACTTCATCGATTGCCGGAGGCATTTGAGAATTATGATAGCAAGGTTGTTTATCACCTGAAGCAATATTAAACAGCAAATGTGTAAAAGTAATGGAAGCTTGTGCCCATTTAAGTTAGCCATGCCTATACACAAGGAGTGTCTAAAACAAATTATTAAAAAAGACTTTGTAAAGCTAAATATGTATCAACCTTTGTTGTGTTCAAAATTGCTCAGACCTTTCTTCTTCCCTACTTTCTTCTTATTTTTAACTTATCTGATGCTACTTGAAAAAAGTTCACTAGCGTTGTTTGTAAGAGGGAATAGAAATGTATGTATTCCAAATGATTATCTAAAAGGAAAAGCACAATATAAATTGCATTAACATTTAAATGGCAGATAGTCAGAATCGTCAACACCAAAAAGTTCAAAATGGGTCCAACTACAGTAGGCAACTGAAGGAAACATCTCTCCAAAATTAAACAAAGGACTTGAAGATGGAAAAAAATATGAAAGATGACGATTCATAAACTTCATGCAATATAACTCCACTGGCATGAAGATTGTAAGATCTCCTTTACTTAAGCATAATTTACTCTGCAATCAAGATAAATAAGGGGTTAACTTTTAAATGATTACCCAAGTTATAAAATTTCATACAAGAAAATTTTCCCAACTCCTTAAACCAAGGTATTCCAAATTCAACATTACAAATCTCAAACAATATTTATCAAGTTCAAATTAGAGTTTAAAAAACTATGTGGAAGCTTGGAAAACAAAAGGAACCTAAAACCATGAGTTTTATAACTCAAAAATAGATTTTTGTGTAAAAATGACATGTGCGTCGTGATTCACCTTCTCTGTGCCATGCACTGCGACGTGAGGCGCCATGTGCTACGGTGTATTACACGAATTTGACAACATCAGTACTATCATTTGATAGCACAGGAAGCGAATTTTCGACACATCTCAAATCTATGTCCGACGTCTAATTGAAGTAGTTCCGGTGTCTACACAAAGCTTTCTTCTAGCTCTAACTAATAGCACCAATTTCATACTTAAATTTTTTTTTTTATAAAAAGTTGGACACCAAAACTCATATTTACAACATTTTCATAAAATTTCACAAGTAGGGTGTCGCAACTCAACCTCACATGCCAATAGCCTACATCAACCATTCGACCATACTCAATGGACTCTAGTGAATCCATGCAATACACCACATACAATCAAAAACACATATATCTTAAAATCACTGCTCAACTTTGATTTTCACAAAACACAAGGGGGAGGAAGTTATTGCACAAAATCATCATTTTCATTTTGAATCTTTCAAAATACATAAGTTCCTACTTGCACAAGTATTTTTACCCTAACCACAAGTTTACAACCAAAACTCACTAACCTAGGCACAAATACACAAATTGTGTATTATAGTAATACAAGTAGTAGAAAAATAACAACATGTGATCATAGTTGACAATTGCATTAACATATACACATAAAAACAATAAAGAGGCATACAGAAAGGATTACTCCACAATTCTAAGCCTCTGTATATTTTTCTTTATTTGAATCTGATGAGCTAGGTCTTAAAATATTGAAAATTAAAAGGTGAGTACAACTACTCAATAACTAAGTTTCACCTAACCCATATAGTTGCATATCAATTGTAAATAAATAGATGCAAATAAGCAAACACCACTAAATAACACGTATGAGATATTTGGCTACGGTTTACAAAATTAATAACTATGTGATTGTGCCCAGAACACACAATATCATTTAAATTACAAAACACAACATGGGGTCGCAACAATAACAACTATACACCCCAATCACATGCTGAATCACAAAACTAACAATTATATAGCCAAACTTATATGTATGATTATATGCTAACTTTATATCTTCCTGTTATCTCCGACATGAAAATGGTGGCTATCACAAGGCTACGTCCTTCACAAACTAACCCAACCTTCCACTTGTGAGGAGTTACTGGGCCAGGGTTAACTCACTCACTTATGTAACCCGATTTTTTTCAATACTAACAACCACAGTATGTTATACCCTTAATCTAACATCCTCATAAACCGGTGAAAACTAGTTAAGTTCGAGTTCCTTGTAGAACAAGTGGGACAGTCCTAAATCAACCATGAGACAAGGGCTACCTTTTGATTTCAATAGTCGATGTCAAGGAAAGTTTCTGATTCCAACGGTTACTGCCAATACTACGTGAATTTAAATCAATCTACTCTCCCTAAGCAAACTCTCTTTAATGATCATACTATGCACATTTAACATAATATGCATTTTAAACAATCAATTCATGTCACATAAATTCACATATACTCAAATACTCCACAAGCTCAACATTTCACATCACAATTCTCCACGCACAATAACAAACCAAAATTAAGTTCACAAATCATAAAGGGTGGCATAATAGAGGTTTTTCTTTCTAAAACCATTTCGCAAGTCAAACCCATTGCCAATATGCATCATTAATTTAAATCATTAACCACATTTCACAACACAATTAATATTTAACTATAAATATTAGGTTTCCTTCAACTATAAATATTAGGTTTCCATCGGTTACCTTAAACCTTTGAGAAAGGTATACCCCCTCACAATATCGACTTTTAAAGTTTCAACAAGCTTGAATGGTGCCAAATTTAACTCACACTACAATCAAAATAAAAAATATCATCATAATCCCTGCTATGAGAATTCACCAATACCAACTCCATGTATTTATTTTACCAATCCATAAATTGTTGCCCATTCATACCTAATGGGTTCATTAGATTCCATTGACCTATATTATCATTTACGAGTCATTAAATCATCATTAATGGGCATAAACTTTTCCCAACTACATCACTAATATGGATTTTTGAATATTAAATGCTGTCATGAACCAATCACTTTTAAAATCATCAATATGGTATTTCAATACTTTAAAGAACTCCTATTGTATTCATTCTAACCAATGAGGTTGGACCCATATTCTAATGGACAGAAAAATTAATCTTCTAACTCAAACCATATCATAAATGAGGGAGATAATAAACTTACTTTGGGTGTTTGGGAGCTTCAATCTATCCTCAATGTGATCTCACAACATGCCCTAGTAAAACTGAAGTCGAGCTCTTCGATTTTCTCTTCTCTCCCTCTTTGGTTTTTACGCAGAATGCGAACTGATTTATCAAAAATTTTGGTCGTGCACCGCAGTGTATTGACCACACACTGCAGTATGTGGCACAGAGGGCATTTCCTTACTTTTTCTCCCTCTTTCCTTGTCTGGGTAACCCGCCTTCGATTCAGACCCACTTTTAGGGTTGAAATCACAACAATAACACCAAGTTAGGCTCCTCTAGCCATATACTTCATTAACTCACTAATTAAAATCATTAGGTTAATTAATCACAATTAACTTTTTTTGGATGTTACAAAGACGGGTCTGCACGACCAACCATTAGATGCCTTCGCTTCAACATCTTCTTGAAGTAATCCACCACACCAGGATCCACATCAAACAATATTTTGATAACATTGAAGTAGTTCATGACAACTTTGTCATCTAAGAACATATATAAAGAATATAGTTAGATAAGTAATAATTAAAAAAAAACATATTCTCAATTGAACCATATAAAGAAATCAGAGAAAAGAATGAATTAAAATGAAAACATAAAAGGGAGTTGTATCAAGATGAAGAATATCATATAAAGAAACAAACCTCTCGTTGTTCCCATTATAACAAACTCCATTATTATGAAGCTAGAAACCATGAAGAGATGTAGAAAAATTACCTTCAAAGACTCGAGAGGAAGAAGAGGACATAATGAGAAATGGAGAAAAATGACAATCAGGCACGATTGAATGTGATAGAAGTGAATAGTAGCATTGGAAAGAAAGAAACCCAGAACGCTTTGGTTTTGGAGAAGAAAGGGGACAAGTGGGCATTCAATTGTAAATGGCGCTCATAAAGAAAGCCATGTTGCTTCTGATACCAAAGAGAAAAAAGAAGGATAGCGAGGAGAATGCTAATATCACGTGAACACAGTATGAGATAAGGGATTTAGTTTTAGTTTCAGTGGTCAGCAAGGAAAACATCTGGCCCAAATTTTTTAAATTTAAATTTAAATTTAAATTTATAAAAATAAAAATTTATAAATTTTTTTGATAAATATATTCATCATCAATTTAAATAGTACTGATTTAATTTGAATGGCTTAATTTAATGTTATAATTTTCATAAATTGACTATCTAGATGTACTCTAGATAATTTAAATTTAATATTAAATTTTTATCTGTAAGTTATAGATTTTAAATATTTATTTTTATTTTATATTTATTAAAATAAAAAATTTAATATTAAATCTATCTTGTCCAGAGTGTATCTAGATAGTTAGCTTAAGAAAATTATAATATTAAATTGAATCATTCACAGTCTCATATTGAATTAGTACTATCTAGATTGATAATAAATATATTTATAAAAAAATTTATAAATTTTATTTTTATAAAATTAAAATTAAAATTAAAATTAAAAAAATTGGATGATCCAGATTTCTGAATGGCCTAGATGTTCCCTGGGTGCACTGAAACGGATCCATGAGAGAAGTGTGAACGCACCTGGGGTTAACTCATTTTGGAAAATGCAAAAATTGGGAACAAACCAATAACGTGTAAGGAAATAATAGAATGGACCAATAACTGTAAGGCCAGCTAGGACCAATCATATGCATGTTACGAGCCATGTGCAATAGAGTTGATGATTGATGCAGGAAGGCTTACACTATTGAACTTTACTACCACCGTTTTTATTTGTGAAAAAAAAATTGCAACACATAACTTAAAAAAATCAACTAATTATATTAATTATATTTAAAAATAAAAAAATTATAGTACAATATATTTTTACTAGTTGTGTTAATCAACTCTTTATTAATTATTATTTTTTATTATAATTATGAATGATAAAATTATGAGAGATAATTTAAAAAATTTATAATAAATACTTATTAAAAAATGTGATTTTGTTTAGATAAAAAATAAATTAAAAATAATAATTTTTTTAAATAAAAATAGAGGGAGTATATTCCTATTACACCTTGCCTTTTGGGCAAAGTATTTCTTTAGCATTCTGAGGGGTAGTTAAAGTCATTTTAATTAATATTTAAATACTTAAATTTATAGAGAAAATCATATTTTTTTCCTAAGATTTATTTATAGTAGGTGGTACTGGTGCACAAGTAAAGTCTTTCTCCCCTTTATTTTGGCCAAAGATAATTAAGTCTCACTATTAATAATTGATTGTCGTAAAAAATGATTTACATAAAATAGATTTAAAAAAAGTGGGAAAAAGGATGAAGAAAAGGGATAATTTCAAAAAACGATCAAGAATGTGACATAATTATTAATAATTCACTAAAAAATTTGAAATTTTAGTTTAATTTTGGGGATATATATGAAAATAATTTTAAATATAAAAAGATCAAAGTATCCTTAATTTATTATGTAAAATTATTGATTATTAATTTTCTCACTTTACTTATTAATTTATCAATATTACTTGTAAATTACATTTTCTTATCAAACAAACAGTAATATTAATTATTAATTTATTAAATTTATTTTTTAATTTACTAATATTGATTATAAATTATAAGATATATTAGTAATTTCAATCGAAGTTAATAAATTAATTAGTAAAGTTAATAATTTAATAATTAATATTGTTGCTTGTGATTGAGAAACTAATATTAAATTTTATATAATTATTGACATGTCAACTTATGTAATTTATAAATTATATTAAAAAATTAAGGAGTGAAGTAAGAAAATTAATAACTAATAATTCTATATAATAAGTGAATAATACTTTAATTTTTTTATAGTTAAAATTATTTTCATTTTTTATCCCTTAAATTGAATTAAAATTTTAAAATTTTTAAAACCACTAATAATAATGTCACCTCTTAATCTTTGTTTAAAATTCTTCTTAAAAAAAATTATCAATATATCAATCCATGTAATTTATAATTTATATTATAAAATTAATAAATAAAATAAAATAATTAATAATTAATGATGTTACATAATAAGAGAAAAATACTTTAATTTTTTATAGTTAAAATTATTTTACTTTTATCTGCCGGACTGAATTGAAATTTGACCAATCAGTAATTATGTGAGATCCTTATTTGAAATTCACCCTGAAGAAAACTACTGTGGCGTATGGACTAAAAGACCCTCGTGGGCAGTAGACTTTATCCAAAAGCCAACCAATGGATGCCACCAAAAATCTGAACGAGGTGACACAGAAAGATGTGCCAGGCAAGAGAGCACCAACTTTCTGTTGATGAAACCTTCTTCCTGGTTAATCTGACTCTCTCATCTGCTAATCTCCCTCATGGAAACCATTTTCCCTCCTCACTCGCTCTCTTCCTCGAAATTCAAAGCCTCATCCTCCAAAATCCTTTCGTCTTCTCCCTCTACTCGACCCAAGTTGAATTCTCTCTTTTGCATCAAACCCTTCCCTTCCAGTCACAGAAAGCTTCAAACGTTGTCTCTCAAGCTATCCTTACCTAACTGCACCAGCCGGTTGATCCAAGCTCAACAGGGACTTGCAGCTTTGGCTATTTCCTTGGCTCTCAACTTCAGCCCACTATTGCACAGTGACAATGCGCTGGCTTCTGAGTTCGATGTGCTTAACGAGGGGCCACCCAAAGATTCGTACATCTTTGATGATGCAGGATTGCTTAGTCGAGTGAAAAGGTCGGATTTGGAAGCCAGGAAGAATTTTGGCATCAATTTTGTCACGGTTCGAAAGCTTACGGTCAGTTGTACGGCTTTTAAAACTAACCTTTGTTATGCTAACACTCTTTCTTTCCATGCTTCAATGGTCATAAGAATGTGTAAGATAAGCAATCCCTGTCAAAATAATATGTTTCTAATTCGTAATGTTTTGGTTAATTGATACGGATCGTGAAAAGGCTAACTTTGTAACGATTTTATTAATTTTCGTTTACTTACTTGAAGGTAAAGAAGAATTGACATAATAATTTGGGAACTTAATTTTTAAGGTTTTTCTATAATTGGGTTTACCCTGCCTTTATATGCTAACCGTAAGTGCTGATAAACGAAATGATGAATGATTTTTTGAATTGTGAGGTGGTTACAGAGCAAAGCTGATGCTTTTGAGTATGCTGACCAAGTTTTGGAGCGTTGGTACCCCACTGTAGAAGAGGGAAACAATAAGGGTATTGTGGTTCTCGTAACAGGTCAGAAAGAAGGAGCGGTCACAGGCGGTCCAGCATTTGTCCAAGCTGTTGGAGAAAAGGGCCTTGATGCCGCTGTATCGGAGAACCTTCCAGGTACTTCTTACCCCTCATTTTTTAGTGCTTCACTGTGCACTGCAGATAAAGTTTCCAGATATTGTCACCAAAGAGTCTCAGAAAGGTTTCCAGATAAATACATGGCGAACTTAGGTTAACGATTGTCATTTCCAGATAAAGCTTGAGCAGTGAACTTCAATGTGTAATTGTTCATTACTCAACCATATCTGCCTGACTTTGTGTTTTGGGATCCAGTTTGTGGTTCGAAATATAAAATAATGAATCCAGACTATATAATATCCATGACGTGCTTTGTGCTTGATAAAAGGTTGTCGCAGATTTTGATTGAATGACCCTTTCAGAGCTGATGTAGACTTACATTATCTTGACTTTCAATTTAGTGGGAAGGATGAACTGGGATTTTTTTTTTTCCTTTTTTAATGAAAACTAAAAACAAACATTCAATCAAAGAGCATACAACAAACAAAGCATTTAAGATCTTCCAGTTTAGTGGGAAGGGTGCACCGTGGGATTTTTTTTTTCTTAATGGAAACTGAAAACTAACATTCAATAAAAGAGCATACAACAAACAAAGCATTTAAGATCTAGTCCTATCATCATCCGTCTCATCAAACACGTGACGCGAGTTGATCGAACGTACAAAAATGATTATCTAAATCATGAGCAGCTCTATCTAACTGATCTGCTACTCTGGGATGTTGATGCCTATAAGGTATTTGGTCAACTTAAGTTTAGTCAACTTAATTTCTAACCCCAACTCTAACCCGACCTCCAAGAGGTGCTTGCTACTCAAAACTTCCTTGCTCTGCATCACCCTAATTCCTCAACTTCCACTTGCGCAATCTTCAGCTGAAGCTCTTCCCTCCAAATCACTCCTTTCTAGCATTGAGAATACGAAATCCTGGTTTCAATTCTATGGCGATGGGTTTGCCATTCGCGTCCCACCTGAGTTCCAGGACATCAATGAACCCGAGGTAAATTCACCGACCAACTGATGACGAGAGTCTGCTGTTATGTTTTCTTTTCTTGTTATGATATCAATGTTGCAACATTTTCTTGATATTGAGATTTTTCTTTTCCTGGGGTGGCAAGGGTTATGCCTTGTGAGTTTTTTTTTATTTCGAATGGCTGAATTGCCCTTCCATCGCTTGTAGGATTATAATGCGGGACTCTCTCTTTATGGAGACAAGGCAAAGCCAAAGACTTTTGCTGCACGGTTTGCATCACCCGATGGGTATTCTTATTATTGAACTCCCTACTTATTTTCCTGTTATGCTCTTTAAGAGAACACGTGAGATTTAGAGAGGAGGTTAACAGTGACTCGTGACAACTTTAAGCCACATACATTATTAACATATGCTTTGCACGCATATTTGATACCTCTGTATCCAAGAGGGAAAAAATTTGAAGTTACTCTGTCCAAGGTTCAAATAAATTTCCATAGTAGTCGTTAACTACATCTTGCACTTCAGGCTGATTCTTTGGTTGAAACAGATACGAGGTTCTCAGCGTTATTACTCGCCCAACCAATCAACTAAAAATCACCTTCTTAGAGGTAATTAGACAGTCAATGCAGCTTTATTAACGTTATCACTGGTTACTGTAATTGATGTTTGATCCGGTTCCCTTGGTTTTTCATGTAAACGTTTTAGGAGCTTACATATCCTTCATTGATTAGAGCAGGCACAAGACATAACTGATTTAGGCTCTTTGAAGAATGCGGCAAGAATATTTGTTCCAGGTTTAATTTTTTATTTAAATTATGTTTGCTTGCTTTCCTTTGTTCTGCAATAAGATCGTTTTGTCTTTGCTTTGTCTTTAAGGTTTAGGTTGTCCCTTTTCCACACTGCATCAGCCAAACAATCAGCCACCATACCCCTTCATCATCGTCATGCTTTAAACAAATATGCCAGTCTTTTTCCAACAGACCTCTGATCTAGTGGATAAACTGGAAAGTGCGCACCCTGATTAAACTAGCAGCAACATGAGAGTGAGCTCAACCCAAAGCTTCTTATAGCCATTTCCACACCAGCGAGTAACCCCGGCAATTCAGCCTCCAAAATACTCTGCGCATGTAAGTCTTATACACACAGAACAACGTCCCATCCAACACTCGCTGGCACACATGACATGACCTACCAACATTGCACGCTGATATTACTCCCTTGCCCCTTAAAAAGTTCAGAAGAAGAAATCCCCAGCATCAATATTCTCCTCGTCAAAAACATTTTTATGCCTTACTTATGGTATTTAAGTCTGCCCATTGCCTTGCAGGAGGGGCAACACTGTTCTCTGCTCGAACAATAAAAATCAAGGAAGAGGATGGTTTCAGGTAAATTCGATTTCAAAAGGATTAGAATAGAACTATCTAACAGTTGAGGGAATTCTGAAATGTCAAGGATTACTGCCCGTAGCAAAGCACTTGTGGGGAGGGCCAGTCATGAATCTTGGATGAAATTAGTTTAATGTGTAGATGCTCTTTTTCTCCCCTTGGAGAGAAGGAGATCACATTAACAGCTACAAATAGACTTACGGCATGAGACCAAATATTAATTCCTTCTCGGTGTTTTCGACTGTTGAAAGAAATATTCATGCTCTCTAAATGTTTTACTGGACACGTGGAATTGTCTGCATGGCCGAATTAATCTTTCAAGCAGTTTCGGTGTTATCTGCAAGCAACCATTTTGAAGCGCTGCTTGTTACGCATACATTTAACTTTCACAGAAATATTATTCCACTGCAATATTAGCTTTTCTGATTTCAGGACGTACTATTTCTATGAATTTGGAAGAGATGACGAGCACGTAGCATTAATGGCAGGTGTTAGCGGCGGAAAGGTTTGTGCCATGTTACCTATATGACCGACACATCTATATCAAACCCCTACCTCAATAAATACACAGCAAAACCAACACATTCATATTCTTTTCCAAATTTAATTAACGCTATATTTTCTAGGCAATTATTGCTGGAGCTACGGCGCCACAATCCAAGTGGGACGGTGATGGTGTGAAACTTCGTTCTGCTGCTATATCATTAACAATTCTTTAGCAATTTGCTTGAATTTGTTGACTGGGTAGGCCAGATCACTCACGCCTTCAATGCTTCAGCCCTTAGTGTTTTTTATGTTGAGTAATTTTGCTTACATGTTTGAGGCGAAGAAGACTTCTATAAAATCTTCATAGGAGATCGTTAGTCTTATTTTTTGGTGACTGGAATTTTACATTGCCTTCGACGTATGAACAAGTTGAAGAGAAGTGAGTGTCATTTTTGTTAATTTTCTAGAATTTATTTTCGGACTGGAATAAGTGATAGTTCTCAAAGATAATAAGATCCCTTGGTGAAACTTGTATTAAATCAGTTTTGAGGGTTGCAACTGTGCTCTACAGAAGGCTAGCCCGCATGATTTTGATAATCATAACACTCGGTGATGGTTTATTGATACTACTGTCGAATAGCTTCAAAATTAATAAAAATTAGATTTTGCAGTAAAGCGCAACCTAGGTCGTCTCCTTAAGAGTCAATAGAGCAACTATTTGAATTATGATTATGAAAAGGTAAATGATGGGAGGTTTTTTATGATGAAATTAATTAAAAAAATCTAAATTAAAATTAGATAAATAACGAAAATTCAACTGAGAAAATTATCAAGCACAAGCAGCGTAATCAATTACAACCCAATCACTTAAATTTAATCTTCCTCGTCCACCAAACAAATCAATTTTATTTACCTTTATTATTCTGATTTTTTTATATATTTTTCAAATTAACATTCAAGAATTAAACAAGAGATTAAGTTATAGATTAATTGAGATCTTCTTTAACCCACAACCTAACAACTGTTCTATGTTAGCTATACCAGAAACAAAGCATGGATAATCACCCAAGTTAAGCCAAATTACTCTTATAATGCTATATCAATCGATTATAGCAAGTAAAACCTCAGATAAAATTTATAACTCAAAAATTATGCAATAAAACTACTCTAATCAGTAATAGTAATTAAAGCATAAAATTTAGAGGTAGAGAGAAGAAGAGAAAATTGGAATAAAGCTAAAATAAAATCTTTCCTGAATATTAAAGACTCTGATTAAAATTTAGGATCATAATTTGTGATTGATCACACTAAAAATTTAGCTATCCATAGAATTAAAAATCAAGGAACATAAGAGGAGAAATTGACAAGCCATCGTCAGAGAAATTGAAGAAAAAAATGAACTGCGATCGCTGCTATCCTATTTTCCCCTTCTCTTCATGATACCTCCATCCAAGTCTTCTCTTTCATTTATATATATAATATATATAATGTCATGCGCCTCCTATGCTGCGTCTCTTCCAATAAAATCTAATAATTTATTAAAATGATAAAATTATCCTAAATAATCCTAATTAAAAACTACACTAAAATACCTAAAGTAAATTTAAACAAAATTTTAAAGATTTAATTCTTGATTTGATTTCCAAGCATGCTCATATTCTTCTTATCCAAAATATTCTCTATCAATATCTTTTAAATTGAATCTAGAAAATCTGCACAAATAAAATAAAATTAAATAGTACCTGTGCAAAAATATTAAAGATATCATTTATATTTTAAAATCCAAGATTTAGTTAGTTGAAATTCCAAAACTGAATATTGGCTGATAAAATCAAATAATATCGAATTAAACTTAATTAGCCTCAAATAAATATTTAAAAGTCTAAATTAAAAGGATAAAAATATATAAAATTATCATTTATCATTTATCGTGCAATTTTTTTTAATCACATGGCAAGACTAGCTTGAAAACTTAGAAAAACTAGACAGAATAGTTCCTATTAGACAAAATCAACGTAATACAGTTCGGGGGGCAATCCCAAATTAGTTCAGTTCTTGGTTCCAGCTTCATGAGCATGCCGTGCAAGCTGATTTGCGCACCTAGTAACTTCTCTTAGTACATTCCGTATGGCGATGTCAAGTTTCATAGTCACGGAATATGTAATTCTAAGCCTCGAGCGAATTTGGGAATGCTTGCACAGCTTCTAAACCAACTTGCTGGCTTACCTCGAGACCTGTTTTGATGGCAATTAGCTCAGCTTCAACAATGGAAGTTAATCTAATACTGCCTTGAAATCCTAAGTTCCAGTCTCCATTCGTATTCCTTATGACACCTCCGCAAGCCGCGTGTCCATGTATGTTGATAGAAGCGTCCGCATCTAGACGAACAGATCTTGCTGGTGGTAGAGTCCGTCTTAGGGTATCCTCTGTAAGCCCTTTGAAGATCACCTGTTGATAATGGTGACCATTTGAGTCCTCGACAATTGCCCAATGCATTGGTACAATACATCTTGAGGTGTAATAGTCGATTTCTCAAAAATTCTGCTGCATAATGCTTTTCAAATTATCCAGCAAGCACGGCCAAATATTTTTGTCCATGGCCAGCGTTGAAATCTGCTATAGCCTGGGTTATGTTTGGAGTTCCAATCTAGTCACCCTTGCAAGTCACTAGAGAAAAATGCATGATAATCATTAGTAGAAATAATGTGTTTTCCGCACTTTGTTGGCAATCTCACAATCACGCAGGATGTATATAACACTCACCGCACATATACACTCAAGGGGACAGTTATAATTGTTTCTAAGACCATGTTGAGCTTTGGAAGAGTTGGTTAAAAGTAAAGTTAAAATCATATTTGTTCCAAAACTTTTACTCTAGGTGCACTAATATTCTAAACATTTTTTAGGTATAATGTTATCCTAAAATTTTAAAAAACAGTGCAATATCACCTCAACAATAATAATGATCGTTAAATAGACTGCTTTGACCAAGAAATATACATGTGGCAAGATAAAGAAGATGACTTTGACTCACACGTGGACAAAAATAGAGGGACGTGGCTCCTCACACACCCCTGCAGTAGAAATCTTGTTCCCTTGGTCACATTCTTCTTTGCACACCCTTGTAGCACCAACAATGGAAGAATCACAAGCCACCGTTCCTTCACCTTCTTTGGCTCTTCACCTCCATAGATTTCTTCAATCTGAAATGTCTCACACACCCTCTTCAGAGTTTCGTCTAACCCATGAATATTGTTTGAATCTTGATGGTGGCGTTGGCTACGGCAGTGGTGCGGAGTGACCCAGCCATGGCTTCTTCGGAGCATACTTATTCAAAACTACAAGTTGCAACTTTCTGTCCTCGGCAACCATTTTCAGTGCGACGAGCTGCCTCCTCCTCTTGTATTTTCTGCTAGGTTTCTGAGCGTGCGTTTTCTTGGATAAAATTATCTTCTCAGACCCTAACTCCAATCAGATTTCTGGGTCTGCCTCTTCTCTCTGGAGAAAATTGTTATTGGGGGTTGTCATTAGATCTGGGTCTTGATTTGTTATTGGGGATCAACAAGGCTGCTAATGTCGCAAAAGGAGAAATCCTTAAGCTCAAGCTGAAGCTCTTCCGCCATTAATGGTGGACCAAAAAGCTTGGCTTAAAGAGGAGTTGACGGTAACTAAGTATCTAGCTAATTGTCATGTCTCTCTGAAGAATAGTTAATTTAAGCTTTTATAAATAGTTAATTGATTGAACTCTGAAGAAAAATTATTCTTCTTGTTTACTAAACAAGAAAGATGAGGCTCAAAAGTGTCCTGATCAATATCGATCCTAATGTTGCATGTGAGTCCAAATCAACTTATCCAACTTGCCACATCAGCATGTTTTGGTCAAATTTAACGGTCAAAGGTTGGTGTGGTTAACGGTTGGGTGATATTGTGTCGTTTTTTAAAGTTCAAGGACAATATCACACCTGAAATAAAAGTTTAAAGGAAGATATGCCCTTTAATCCTTAAAAGTATCTCATGAGTCAGTTGCCACATGAAGAATTTGATTTTCTCTGACAGTGACCACTTCAACAGTCTCGCCCACATCGGTTCATTGACTCTCTAGAGTCTGGTTCTGAATGAAATTGTATACCGCTTTAACACTGGACCTACCATCGGAATTTTGTCTCCAACAAAAGCTATATACTCCTCCCCCCTTGGCGGTCTAATTTGCTAAATTTTATTGATAACCCAGGGAGGAATGATGTGACGCCACATATCCACATTCCGAAGGCCATTTGGCAGAACGTAATTACTAACAACATCAGAAGGATTAATTCTGTTATTGATTCTGTCCACCTAGAAAATTAATAGTTTTTCAAGCAAAGACCATCATTCAAGAACAAATTTTGTATTCATGCCACTTACAAGATTCCTACCTAAACCTTGTTGAAAAGTATCCCATGCTGCGGTGATAGCTTGCCACTCCACAGATGAGTTCCGCTTCCTATTTATGGTAGGATAATTTGTGAAGGTTGACGTCTGACAAGCATTTGACCCATACTTTGTTTAACTTCGTGAAGATGCTCCTGCTGCATCTCAATGTAATTAGATAGGTCTTCGCTATATTAGTTATTTAGTTATAGTCTATCCATAACTCATGATCAAGGTTCACATGCTGCTGGCACCGCAAACCTCACCAGGCCTATTGAACATTGAACTCACGTGATGGGTTACTTCCTTCCTAAACTGAAACTTAAAATTGATAGTTCTGAGATTTGCTATCTCATCCCAGGTGCTTCCCGTGCAGAATGGCATGTCTACAAATGTAACAACCCCACCGACCACTAATAATAATATCATCCATGTCACAATAAAACTATACTATTTATCAACGGATGATGAACAATTTCATCTTAACTCAAGTACATTGTAAAGCACATCAAAGCATTGTTGATCTTCGGACCTTTGAATAGTGCTTTGCTGTTTTGAATGATACAGTGAGACCCACATTATTGAAAGAAATAGGTGTGGGTCCATAATAAAAATATATATAGAGTTAAGACTTAATAAAAAATGATAAATATGATTAAAAAAAGATGAAAATGAAATTTGTTATGAGATTACAAATATAATTTTAAAAATGTAAAAAATTAAAATTCTTATAATTTAAAAAATCATGTGGAATTCATGATAAAAATAATAGGTGTAGGATCTATACTAGAAAATAATGGTGGATATAAGACATTAAGACTTGTAGTAAAAATAGTAAGTGTTAGGTATGCACTGAAATTATAAATTTAATTTAAATGAAAGGTAAAAAAATAAATATTTAGCTGACTGGATTTTTTTTGGAAATTTAATTTTAATTATGAAGGGATAAAAGTTCATAAAATAATAAATTATTATTTATATTTTTAGTAAAATAAAATGGCTATTAGTTCACTTATGAGGAAGATTCGCAGGGGCCAATAGTTAAAAAGAAATATAATAGGGATGAGGCTCAATGAAAATAGTAAATATGAAATCTGTAATGAAATTAAAAATATAAAATTATCACTTATTCCAGTTTTAAAATAAATTTTAGAGAATTAATAAAAATGACACTCCTCTTCAACTTGTTCATACATTGAAGGCCACGTAAAATACCAGTCGCCAAAAAGCAAGAACAATGATCTCCTGTGAAGATTTTATAGGCTACTTTGCCTCAAACACGTAAGCAAAATTACTCAACATAAAAACGACTAAGAACCGAAGCATTGAAGGCGTGAGTGATCTAACCTACCCAGCTAACAAATTCAAGGAAATGGCTAAAGAATTGGTAATGATATAGCAGCGCAACGAAGTTTCACACCATCACCGTCCCACTTGGACTGTGGTGCCATAGCTCCAGCAATAATTGCCTAGAAAATATGGCGTTAATTAAATTTCGAAAAGAATATGAATCTGTTAGTTTTGCTGTGTATTGAGGTAGGGGGCTAGATATAGATGTGTCAGTCATATAGGTAATGTAGTACAAACCTTTCCGCCGCTAACATCTGCCATTAATGCTATGCGTGCTCTTCATGTCTTCCAAATTCATAGAAATAATTCGTCTTGAATTAGAAAAGCTGACATTGCATTGCAACATTATTTCTCTGAAAGTCAAATGTATGCATAACAGGATGCAGATAGTCGGTGCAAAATGGTTGCTTGCAGATAACACCAAAACTGCTTGAAAGAATAATTCGGCCATGCAGACAGTTCCACGTGTCAAGTAAAACATTCAGAGAGAAGGAGTATTTCTTTCAGCAGTTGAAAAGACCGAGAAGAAATTAATATTTGGTGTCATGCCTCAAGTCTATTTGTAGCTGTTTATGTGTATAATATCTCCTTTTATCCAAGGGAAGAAAAAGAGTATCTACACATTAAACTGATTTGGTTCAGGATTCATGATTGTCCCTCCCAGAAATGCTTTTCTACGACCAAGAATCAAATGCGCATGCAAAGCATATGTTAATAATGTTTGTGGCTTATAGTTGTCACGAGTCACTGTTCAGTTCCTCTCTAAAGATGCAAACCGTGTAGCAAAAGTCTTTGGCTTTGTCTTGTCTCCATAAAGAGAAAGTCCTGCATTGTAATCCCACAAATGATGGAAGGGCAATTTAGCCATTCGAAAAAAACTCAGAAGGCATAACCCTTGCCACCCAAGGAAAAGGAAAGTCTCAATATTAAGAAAATGTTGCGACATCAATATCATAATGAGAAAAGAGAAGTTGAGGAATTAGTGTGATGCAGAGCGAACAAGTTTTGTGCAGCAAGTGCCCCTTGGAGGTCGGGATTGGAGTTGGGGTTAGAAATCATGGGTTTGGGGACGGAGGAGAAGGACTTGTAGATGCTGGGATTAGGGTTGTGGATAAGATTTGGGGAGAGAGGAATGGCCTTGAAAGAGAATAGGACAGTTATCAGGGCCGTTACTAATGCAAGAAGACTTGCTCTATAGATATTTCTATTACACTATGCATTTTGGGTAAAGTGCTTCTTGGGCATTAGGATGCAAAAGCGGTAGCCAAAGTCATTTCAACTCGTACTTAATTGCTTAAATACTTAAATATATAGAGGAAATTATATTTCCCACTAAAAATTAAGATTTATTTATAGTAGCAGCGTATTTTATATACCAAAATTTGATAATAAATTTTTCTCTCTAATTTATATTAACAAATTGTGTTATTGATTATTTTGTTCTTTTATTAATAAAAATATGACATGTAAAAAGTCATTTCCAAAAAAAGATTTAATAAGTAAAACTGGGAAAAAAGGATAACTTGATGGTCGTACGGACCAAAAGACCCTCGCGGGCAATAGACGTTATCCAAAAGCCAACCAATGGATGCCACCAAAAATCTGAAGCATCATGAGACAGAGAAAGATGTGGTAGGCAAGAGAGCACCAACTTTCTTTTGATGAATCCTTCTTCCTCGTTAATCTGACTCTCCGATCTGCTAATCTCCCTCATGGAAACCATTTTTTCTCCTCACTCGCTCTCTCCCTCGAAATTCAAAGCTTCATCCTCCAAAATCCTTTCGTCTTCTCCCTCTACTCCACCCAAGTCGAATTCTCTCTTTTGCATCAAACCCTTCCCTTCCGGTCACAGAAAGCTTCAAACATTGTCTCTCAAGCTATCCTTACCTAAATGCACCAGCTGGTTGATCCAAGCTCAACAGGGACTAGCAGCTTTGGCTATTTCCTTGGCGCTCAACTTCAGCCCGCTATTGCACAGTGACAATGCGCTGGCTTCTGAGTTCGACGTGCTTAACGAGGGGCCACCCAAAGATTCGTACATCTTTGATGATGCAGGAGTGCTTAGTCGAGTGACAAGGTCGGATTTGAAACAGTTGATGTCGGATTTGGAATCCAGGAAGAATTTCCGCATCAATTTTATCACAGTTCGAAAGCTCACGGTTAGTTGTAAGACTTTTAAACGGACCTCTTTGTTATGCTAATACTCTTTCTTTCCTTGCTTCAATAGTCATGAGAATGTGTAAGATAAGCAATCCCTGTCAAATGCGCTGTTTCTAATTTCGTAATGTTTTGGTTAATTGATACGGATCGTGAAAAGGCTAACTTTGTAACGATTTTATTAATTTTCATTTACTTACTTGAAGGTAAAGAAGAATTGATATAATAATTTGGGAACTTAATTTTTAAGGTTTTTCTATAATTGGGTTTACCCTGCCTTTATATGCTAACCGTAAGTGCTGATAAACGAAATGATGAATGTTTTTTTGAATTGTGAGGTGGTTACAGAGCAAAGCTGATGCTTTTGAGTATGCTGACCAAGTTTTGGAGCGTTGGTATCCCACTGTAGAAGAGGGAAACAATAAGGGTATTGTGGTTCTTGTAACAAGTCAGAAAGAAGGAGCGGTCACAGGCGGTCCAGCATTTGTCCAAGCTGTTGGAGAAAAGGTCCTTGATGCCGCTGTATCGGAGAACCTTCCAGGTACTTCTTATCCCTCATTTGTTAGTGCTTCACTGTGCACTGCAGATAAAGTTTCCGTATAAATACACGGCGAACTTAGGTTAACGATTGTCATTTCCAGATAAAGCTTGGGCAGCGAACTTCAATGTGTAATTGTTCATTACTCAACATATCTGCCTGACTTTGTTTTGGGATCCAGTTTGTGGTTCGAAATATAAAATAATGAATCCAGACTATATAATATCCATGACATGCTTTGTGCTTGATAAAAGGTATGGAGGCTTACATTATTTTGACTTTCAGTTTAGTGGGAAGGGTGAACTGTGGGATTTCTTTTGTTTTGTTTTCCCAATGAAAACTGAAAACAAACATTCAATCAAAGAGCATACAACAAACAAAGCATTTACGATCTTCCAGTTTAGTGGGAAGGGTGAACTGAGGGTTTTTTTTTTTTTAATGGAAACTGAAAACTAACGATCAATCAAAGAGCATACAACAAACAAAGCATTTAAGATCTAGTCCTATCATCATCCGTTACCTCAAACACGTGATGGAGGTTGATCAAACGTACAAAAATAATTATCTTAATAATGAGCAGCTCTAGCTAACTGATCTACTACTGTGGGATGTTGATGCCTATAAGGTTTTTAGTCAACTTAAGATTTTGCACCTCTATGTCTCTGTTTAAATTATGCATCCTCTTTCATTTTACCGAGCTTCACATTAAAAAGCTGTCAATTTGAATGGACGTCATGAATAGTTGACTCCTGTTGTTGGAATTGACACAGATCATTCTTTTCCGTGAAAATTTCATAATTTTCCTCACTGCTGGTGTAAGAAATCATCAATCTTGATTTTGTTTGAAAGCTGCATTATCAAAGAGTAGCTTAAATAATTTTTCTTTCAAGGGTTGGGAACAAACAACAACCTGATCAAGGCATCTGGTTTGTATATGCAGTATTGGCCACGGATGAGAAGTACAATGAGGCTATTTATAGTACGGCCAAGCGGCTAGTTGCAGCCATTGATGGGCTTCCAGATCCTGGTGGGCCAAAAGTTAAAGACAACAAACGAGAGTCTAACTTCAAATCCAGGGAAGAGACAGAAGAGAAACGTGGACAGTTCTCTCTTGTGGTAGGAGGCTTGTTAGTCATTGCCTTCGTTGTTCCTATGGCACAATATTATGCTTATGTATCCAAAAAATAAGAAAATAGTTATGTATATGAGACGTCTTTCAAATTCTTACTCTCTTAAAAGCAAGTGTATAATCTGCAGTTGTAACCGTGGTTATCTTACGATTGAGCATGAGAAAGCTTGAGAATGATACCATACTTTTGACTTGTAGCGGCAAAGTATGCTTTAATAATATATGATCATATCAATATCTGGATGTCTAATGGTGAAGGGCTTTGGTAATTAGTAAAATCTTTAAGGTTTTAAAAGGATTTCAATATATTATGAAATCACGACACCTGAATTTCGAAAGTGATAGTTGGGATTGTGGAAGTTCCCTCTTTCCAACAACAAAATTACACTCATATATGATGACAGGTGGGATAGATACAGATACTTAGATCAAAATAATATGCCCTCGGTTTTTAGTTCGGTGGATTGGTACAAAAAACTGTATTGAAACTTCAGAAATTGTGCGTCAGAAGGAATGGCATTTTGTCAGAGAAGGGAGGGTCGGAGTACTTTCCGGTGAGAATTTGAGATGCTACATATTGATTTGCCTTCTCAGTGTAATGAATGCCATCCCAGTTGACATATTCAGTACTATCAGTGCAGCCTTTCGCTGTTATTTTAGTCCCATTCAAGATCCTCGTTTGCCCGCAAAAAACTCGACTATCATAGTTCAATGGTGGTCCTCCATGCCCACAACAAGTCATAATAGGTTGTGCAAATCCTGCAAACACAACATTGACTCTATTGTTTCACCATAATGACTGGTGGATATTAACAAGCCATAATAAGTGGAACTAAGAAGTATCCCAGTTTACTGATAGATACTAACCATATTTAGAATAATTTGCAATGAGGTTTATCTTTATGGTAAAGATATCGACACATGTGACATTGGCATCTGGAAATTGGCCCTGCAATTCCCTACAGAGAGCATGAAGCTGTAAATTAAAGGTTTTTGCAGCTTGGTTGTGCATGCGGACGCATCCTAGCTCGTCAACAATTGATGGATCAGTTCCAAATTTGGCAACATTCTCAGCCAGGCATCCGAGAGGACCTGTGTTGTGTATCCAGAAATGCCTGGCCCCCTGCACAAACAGTTTCTAGTATCCAGATAACCCAGAGTCAGAATTTATTTCTATGCTAGACAAAGTAAAACCATGATAGGATCCAAGATGGATAGAGAGAGGTGAGAAAGATAAATTTTTATTAATATATGAAATCAGAATCCAATTTCATAATATTAATAAAAGAACAATAGAATTGATAAAAAAGAATAATAAATCTATTAAGATAATATAGAATAAGAATCTCGTTTTATACTTCTCTCAATAAATACGCTTGCTTTTAAGTTACTAAGCATATTTATAATGTTAAATACAATATAAAATAATAAATAAAATTTAGATAATTAAATAATTAAATAAAAAATGAATAAAATCTCCTAGAATCTATACCTAGATAAAATACAAAATAAAATTTAAAGAACTAAATATTATTAAATAAAATCTAGATAACTATATATTTAATCAAAATTTAAACAATATTATTAAATAAAAATATCTAAAATAAAATAAAATAAAATAATATTTATTCCTATTATATTTCTAACTTTTCAAATTATCCATTATCTCACTATAATCAGTACTCTATCAAACAATGTGTCCACCCTCTGAAATTAATTAAATTTATCAAATCAATATATTGAGCGCTAAATTTAGAAATCAGATAATCTGAATCGAAAATGCATTGACGCCAACCTTTATTCCATATTCAAATTCTAACAGGATCGTTGGAATTGAGGCAAGTACTTGATCCAATGTTTTTGAATGAAATGCAGCCGCAAGATCGTTTTGGCCAATGTCAAACATGTATAACCCCTTCTTGAAATAATCATCTGCTGGAACATACTTATTAGATTCGTTACCTGAAACGATACCCTGATGATTAGTAGTGTATAGCCACTAGTGCTGTAAGAATTTATTCACGTGTGTTAGTGGAACATGATGAATTTTTTCTAGCATGCATCACTGGGGCGAACAAATGAAATGAAGTAAATTTTTTAAGATATTTGATAATGTAAGCAAAGCAGAAACCTTTAGCTATCAGCTCAAGAACCCGAGCTTTGAAACGGGAAAACTGAGAGAGCTGAATCCAAAAGGAGAATGGGCTGATTGATGATGCAGAGGCAGGAAGGATAGTTGACCCTGCTGCTGCAAAGTCGCAACCTTTCCGGAAACTAGGGAACCCCACTGAATTCAGATAGGCATTTAAGAAGGGCAAGTCCGTTGCATCCACTGCGGCAATCATATGAATCAACCAAAGCGCACACGCAACTATCAGATGAGAAATGAAACGGAAAGGCAACAAGCCATGACATGTTCAAAACATCTATCTCTCAGATAGTCATAGCCTATTCATAACCAACATAACGGGAGCATTGCAAACAATGGCACTAATAATTTGGAGAAATGAAAAGGAATTTACTGAGGAAGTCTACAATTAGACGACCATCGCAGAACCTCCCAGACGGTGTTTTAAAGTAGCGGAGTCCGTTGGGTGGGGCAAGCTGAATGCCCAGAGCAGCCACAAGTTCGCCTGTGTCTGAGTCTGAATCACCGAAGTTGAAAACTGCTGGGTAATTGAAGTCAACTGAATTTGCGATGCCCAAACAGACGGAAAGTAAGCCAACTTGGAACATGACACTCTTAGAAGAAGCCATATCACGTAGCACTCACTAGTGTGAAACCGAATAACCCACTGCCTCGTTCCTGACAGGTGGACACCAATTATTGCTTCATCTATTCCGCCGTGGTTTTCATAGCCTTTTACACTTTCGCTCAACTTTATAAATCACTTCTATTAACTTTATTAATATTAATATAAAAATATAAAATTAAAATAAAAATATATTTAATTTTAAATATATTCTTATACAATAAATATAAAAAGTAATAGGATGTTAATGAGTAATTTTAAAAATATTTTTTAAATATTATTTAAAAAATCACACCGTAATTTATAAATAAGATTAAATAAATATTTTAAAATATAATTTATAAATAAAATGGAAAGGGGTATATACAAAGTCGATCGGTTGCCACTTGCTTCAAAGAGCTTATGTGAAGTCTCAGACAAGAGAAAAGGCTTGCTTTTATTTTTATAATTAATAAAATAAATTTGTCAAATAAAAATAACATTAATTTCATGAAAGATAATTTGAAAAAAAGTGTAATAAATATTTCTTGAATTTATAGTTTTGGTTGTCAGAAAAAATAGAAAAGACACTCTTATGTTGGAAAACCGATGATGGAATACTCTTATTTAAATTTATTTTTTTAAAAAAATCAAAATTGAAACGCATTCATAAACTGAAAATGCAGAAATAAAGAGCAAATTATAAAAGAGAGGCCAATCAATAAAATCAAAAATAAAAGATGGGCTTAGAAAACTAAACCTAGAGACCCTATTTAAATAAATGTTTGAATTTAAAATAAAAATTTTTTAAAATAATTAGACTTTTGAGCTCGACCGTGATAAGTTTTGAAAAAAGAACTTTAGCTTAAGCAGTCCTCTAAGCTTTATTTTATTTTTTTCCCTTCTACCTTAAAATGCATTATTTGGCATAAGAGAAAAAATCATAAGTATTTGACCATTTCAAGTTCTCTAGCTCTTTTCATCTCTTGACTCACCTTTTCCTCCCGCCTCTCCTTTCCTTTAGCTGTCTTGCCACTTTTCTCGTCCTCTAAATCTCTCCATCTCTCAAATCGCCTCTCTCACTTATCTCTTGACTCAGCGTCTCTCGACTCAATATCCAACTCTTAACATTATATTGCTTTGGCTTTTTAGTTTTCTTACTCTTAGGTAATTTTTCTTCCGGTATAGAACTTTTTTTAAGCCATGAATGTACGAATTTCAATTTAATACTCGCTTTTAAGATTTTAATTTGATTTAAAAATTATAATCTCTCATCTTATTTTGTGAAAATTATATCAATATGCCTCATTTATTTTGTTTTTAAAACTTTGTTATGAATTCCGATAGCATCAACTAACATGTATTTAAACTTTTAAATTTTTTATTTATTTTCTTGATGATGCTAGATCTTCATTTAGTTTATGTTAAATTTTAAAGTTAAATTATAATATTAAGTATTATAATGTTGAATTAAATTATTTTATAAAAAACAATATTAAATTATAATATTATTTTTTATTTTTTTAATAATCAGACTTCTGAACCCGGCCATTCTCTCTTTCAATAAGGGTTAAAAGTTAAGAAATTGAACTTTGGCCTCACCCACTTTTTCATCTCTACTAATCATTCATCGTTCCGTCCTTGCAATAGTCAAAGTGGGATATAATTAAAGATGCAAACAGAGCTCTCAATGTTACGTGCTTTCCTGGTAAAAGAATGAGCACAAGTAATTACATCTTCGTACACAAAGTTAATTGAAACTAACCAGTCCCGCCTGTAAATAAGATTACAAGCATTATAAATAAATACTCACTTCACTCCGTCTTAAATTATAAAATATTTTTAAATAAAATTTTATATATTAATAAATCTCATTAAATATACTTAACAATCTTATCTTTTTAAAATAAAAATATAAACTTTTAAAAATATCCATAATTTAATACATTGAAAAGAGAAGGGATGTAAATTAATTAGAAAGAGTGAAAGAGTAATATTGAAGTTGATGTATTTAATAAAATCTTAATTTATCTAAAATATTTTATATTTTAAAATAGATAAATTATTTTAAAAAAATTTTATAATTTGAGATAGAGTGAGTATTAAAAAAAAGATAGCCTGCACCTGCACTGTAATCCCTTGTGATAAGATTAATTGCTAACATAATCAAAATAAACTTCAATCATCCTGAAACCCCTTGACCAGCATAACTTGAATTTCTGTTTGAATTACCATGTTATGCCGTTTAATAATAAAATCACACCCTTGTACTTGCCCCTCCTCAACGGTGATTAAATTACGCTAATGGAAGCCTGCGACTGCAAGCCCCTGCCCAGAAGAGGAGGAAAGAAGCTGTGAGATTATTGTCTACTCTCATAGTAAGAGGTATTGACAACTTGACAGGGCACTGTTCCGCAAAGCAAGGGACGCTGCTTCTTCATTTATTTATAAAAAGTGTTATTAATTTGATCTATATAATCTTGACTCAAACAAACACAACTCACATACATTTACATGCCTGACCCTTACTTCTGAAGAAAGAGTAACACACTCGCCCTTCATCTACATTAAGAATTGAATCCACAATCTCCCTCTTTCAAGGGAGTGTGCTCCTGCCAATCACTTCACCATCCACCAATGCCCGTCATAAACCTCTCATTACTCTCCACTCCACATGGACATAGGGTTAAAATCTCAAATCTGCAAAATGATAACCGTACCTTCCGTTTAAACGTTACTGTAGTGCATGTGAATCTAGTTTTAATGGACGACAGTCTAAAGACAAGAAAGCACGGTCTCCCTTATCCATAAAGTTCCTTTATTCTCTTCTTGTTTTTTTTCATAAAAAATATTAAGAAGATTTAAACTTGAAACACTGTTCTTATCTCACCACACTTTTATAATTTGAATTGGCCATAAGGTATCTTTACCACTGTAGCCTGTTGCTTTTGTTTTTCACTCCGTTTCTATTTATTAAAAAAAAAACTATTATTTTTAATTTATTTTTTTATAAACAAAATTATATATTTTAAAAAAAAAATATTACACATTTGCAAAATCGCTCCTCCTAATTTACTATTTTTTTAGCAAACTCTCTTAATTTATATTAACAAAAAATAATTAATGTATATTTATGTTAATTAACATAAGATAATTTAGTTTATTTTTTTATTTTCAGACATAATTATTATAATTAATTAATTTTTTAAAATTATGTAATATAATTTATTTTTTTATATATATAGAAATGAAAGGCGTACTTTTCTTTTTCCTTTTCTCTTACTAACGAGCTTGTGGTGACCTTATTTAAATTAATGCGCCAAACCAGCATCATAATGAGGTTAAAAAAAAAAAAAACAGCAACATTATAACAATGAAGAAATCATCATCATCTGCTAGAGGCCATGAACTTACGGGTAAAGACTAATGATATCCAGAGGACAGCCAAATCATTTATATATATGTGTGTGTATTTCTTGGTTCAATATTATAAAATACCTTTGACTAAATTATGTTCAAAGTTACATGCTCTTTTCATATTTATTTTTATTTAATAAAACGTTTCAATTAAAAAATCTTATTAATTACACTCTTAATTAAAAATATTTTTTAAAAGATCTTATTAATTGCTCATTAAAAGACACAATATCTTAGAAATCATTTTTTTAAGTATATAGATCATACGGATACGGACGTTGTGCCCTAATTTAATGGGCCGGATCATGCGGAATGAATTTTTCACATGGAACCAAGAGCGTGATAATGTTCACTCTAGGAATTGACCTGGCAAGCAGGCATTAGACGACAGCCAGCCCTGGTTAAACACAGAAGTCAAACAGTCCTATTGACACGGTAATATATTGCATTGCGAGTTTGCAACTCTTTAGCGCGCCAGTCAAGTTTTGATATTATTCACAGGTCAACAATACTAAGGATTCTGGTTTTTTTTTTTTTTCCTTTGTCTGGTCAAGTAATAACACTAAGGATGAATTCAGGCCAAAAGGAAAAAAATCCACCAACTATGAACGAAAAGTTATTGCGAGCAACTTGAGGAGGCAGCGTGAACCACCAACCTGCTACCGGAAAAAAGCCAGGATGCCTGAAATCAT
This sequence comes from Prosopis cineraria, assembly GCF_029017545.1. Classification (NCBI taxonomy): domain Eukaryota; kingdom Viridiplantae; phylum Streptophyta; class Magnoliopsida; order Fabales; family Fabaceae; genus Prosopis; species Prosopis cineraria. The sequence goes on from NW_026555334.1 coordinate 46,975,787, forward strand.
ATTTGTAAAAACAGAATTTTTAACTTCCTTGCATGCATCAGATTTGGTGGTAGCATTAAGTTTCGCCTTGAGAATGCTATTCTCCCTTTTAAGCTGTAAAACCACCAAATCAACACTTAAGTGAGCAACAAAATGTATTTTAGCACAGAATAACGATCTATTCGTATCCCGTCAAGGTTCAGTCCCGACAGTATTATATTGCTTAGCTATTCTTCGGTTTCGAGTCTTGTGAATTTTTGTAAAAGCCCGAACTTTGTACTAGGGTTTCTAGGCACAGGATACTGAAAGGGCACTAAAGGTTAAATGAAGTAATGAACTGCAACGATTAGATAAATTCTTTCGAAAATGAGATAGCTTTTGGCACTCTTTTCCTTGTACCTCGACAACAGTCGATCTGACCTGTTCCATGGCTGCTTGTAGTGAGGATATCGTCTGTAAAGTAAGGTCTTCATAATCTGACTCCAGTTCTTCAACTGATTGAGGATCAAATACAATGCCCTCTAGTATGAATAATTCCTCTAGTAACTTTACGTCATCAACATTCATTCTTTCCCTTAACTGTATCGATAGAGATTTACGAATTAAGATCACTGTGAGGGTGAGGTACAAGGAAATCAATTACGGTATTCTCACCTGGGTCAGAATTCTAGCGCACGACTCATCGGCTAGTGGACGGGAAGCACAGTAATCTTTGATGCATTTTTCTTCACTGCAATCGACATGTGGGGAGGTTTTTACATGTTTCGCCCTGCTCCCAACACCATGTCCCTCAATGAGATATGGATCATTAGTAGAATCTCTCCTCTCGATCGGAAAAAACTACTTAAGAAGTCAATCCCCTTTTCTACATAGCAGGGTTGGATGGAATAAAACAGTGTCATTCCATCCAACCCTGTGAATATCTATATTTTCAATGACGTGAGACCGCGCTTAAATACTTTAATGGATAGCGTACCTTGCACCAAATCGAAGAGTGGATAAGGTCTCGGGTGCATTGAGGGAACTGGGTGAGCAACAGCAGAGTAATGCAGTCCTAGAATTCCCTCCCTGTGAACAAGTGACAACATGTCTTTAATTATTAAAAAAAAAAAATAAAGTGGGGGTACCATTTGATCAATCCGAGGGAGAGAAACTAACAAGCGCATCCTGAAGAATTCGAGTGAGCTTGGAATCACGATAAGGGATGTGGTTTACTTTTCCTGGTAAACCACAAGTGAGAGCATTTATTACATTCCCAAGGGCAGAAAGGGATTTATTTATGGACTTAGCTTCTTCTAGAACTCTGCCCTCAGCTCCTGTTTTCTCCACTTTCTCAGACCCCGCCAAGTCTACAAGAATTACTTTACCAGACTTCGACCTGTCCACAGTCTCAGTCTTAAAAAATGTCAAATAAAAAATGGTCATATGGGAAGACTCAACCTTTTCTGCTTAGTATGTTCTTGCAGGATTGTGAATATATAAACACAATGGCTTCTGCTGCTAGCCATGTTCATTTCTATGTTTTTCAAGTTTAGGATGGTTGGAGAACGCAGGTAATATTCCCATGTATTTTTTAATCGTAAAACGAAAACGATTGAGAAAGAAATAAAAGAGGATACGGGTCTCTCCAACTGCTCGATTAGCTATCCCCCTCTGCATATTTAAGATCAGAATTAGAGGCCAAAGTACTTTGTCTCTAACTGTAAATGACTTCTAAAGCTGTTCTTTGCTTACAGATAGGCTTTGTAATGCTTCGGCAGGATTCTCTACGGTTTTCTGAAGGGGGGAAAATGAAACTATTGTTAGCATTATATGCTATGAAGGTTTTCTCAGTTGTAATAAAATAAACATTTGTCTTATTGTAATCCAATATATCGTGCAAAACTTCAAGTGAGACATTCTATTCATAAACCATGTACAGAATGACTTGTCTCAAATTGGATATAATGAATGTGTCTAATTTTAAATAAAATGAAGCGAGTTCTTGTCCTTGTTAAAAAAAAAAAATTAAGAGAGAGGAGAAGTATGTAATCTAAGAGATAACCAAAACTGAGATTGTTAGTGGATGGTATAAACAATAAGATTCCCGTCTAAAGTTTGCGAGCGTGAAAAATAACAAAATTTCTATTGAAAAGGACTAATTACTCCAATTTATTTTCCCTGATTCATCTCATGTTGTCAGAATTCAATTTAGCTACATAGCACTGTGCTAACAGAACTTGTTATATCTACGTCTTACTTATTAAGAGCTAGACAGCTAGGACATGTATCTAATGTAGAAAGGAAAGTAGCTCTTGAACCAGAGAATAAAGGAAAAGAGCGAAATAGCGTATAAATAATTCCCACTTAAATTGTTCACCTCTGCTACACCAGGTAATATTATTCCTTGTGTTTTGCTTTCCTTAATCTGTATATTGTCATTTGATAAATCGAGTAGGTCCCTGCGTAAGAGCAGAAAGAGTTATTCTACAAATAAAAAGATCAGCTATTAAAACACCAATGCAAATAAAATTTCCAGTCAGATGGCGATGGAATTCACTATGGCCATAAGAAAAATAATTGCTTTTACGATGCTTACCTAACTTTCTCCATGTAGATTTCAGCCTGGACAAGCCCCCAGAAAAAAAAAATCAGAAAAATTAACGAGCCTAAACATATGTTATTTCAGTTACTGCAGATCCTGGAGTTAATTGGCAAGTGCCAAAGTACCATTGACAGCTTGATTGAATACTTTATGTCTTCTTCATCTGAACGATTTAGGGAATCAAATAGTCCAACCACAACTCTTTGAAGCAGCCCCTTCTTACGTTCATCGAGTTCCAGTATTCCCGGTCCCTGCTTCATGAAAGTCGTACTGACTTGGTATTGCAGCCTTTTATGTTATATAAAATGATTATTTGGACAACTAAATTAAAAATACTTCACCTCCATGCTATATGTCTTCCCAGCCCCAGTCTGTCATTGATTGCAGAAAACAAATTCCCGATTAATTATTAAAGTTAATTAAAAACTGCATTCATAAATTAAGCAGATAGAATTTTTAAAATAAAAAAGAAAAACACACAGCTAAAAATGGCAGCGTCCTTCCAGACGGGAAACTGGAGATGGCCTTTCATGCCAACGGTTATATATAAAAAGTTAAATCCTACGGAGATTTGTGGTTTGTCCTTGAACTCCTCGTTTAGTTAGTAGGAGTACAACAAAAGTTCAACCGCAATTGAAGCTGTGCGTGTTTTCTCGCCTCGTGAAACAACACGTCTTTTCTCACAAGTCTCGACATGGACTAGAATTCCATTCTAGTGCGGATGAACTAGCTAGAAATGTCAATGCATGCATGTCGCAGAAGCACAATTGGTAATTGTCTGTGATACTAGGAGACTGCATGCTGAAAAATATTGGCTGTGTAATGACATCTTACCTGACCATAAGTGATAACTGTCCCATTAATAGCATTAACGGCATCTGCTTCGTTGATGGAGATCACATATAAAATCAAACGCATTATATCATCGGGAAAAAGATAGCAACGCAAATAGTTAAAAACATCAAATTGGATCTTTTTTATTTATGTATTCGTGTGTTCAAAAAAAGAAAGAAAGAAAAACACCAGAAAATGTAGCCATAATGCCATATACACAGGATTCACATCTGATAACTATATTTGTCCACACTTTTTTCTTTATCACTCTCATAACATACCCTCTTCATTCACTTGTATTTACATTCAGATTTTTGTCAGTGTAGGAAATCCAATCTCTGTAAGATTGTAGCTAAGTGACCGTGCCATTTCCCCCATACTCTATTTTTAAGAACCGTTTGTCCTTTATTTTGGAGATATATAATAACAACAAGCTGAACGTGATGAGTTTATTATATCTAATGTAATGGAAAGCAACTGAAATTAAGGAAACGCTGAAGTATTTAGATTGAATAGACGTGTGTACCTCGAACTATGGGAAGAGCTAGGAATTCGTAGACATCAGCCTGCTCGGATTTCTCATAGAACACTCTATCGAAGCTAAACGTGAAATCCTCTTCCTTCTCGTCCTGATCAAAAGCATTTCAAATCCACAAGGCAATGCGCTCAATTTTTGAATGATCAATTCCATAGTCATAATGGAAATAAAGTGACGAAGTAAATGAATGTTTAGTCTGGCATGTTAAAACCTTGAAAGCAAAAGTTTCTGTGTCTATACGTCGAATGCAGACAGAACTATCGTCAATTCGTTTCTCATTAGACGATAGAGGCCTGAAGCGGGCACAAACAGTGATATTTGACATCTTGCTTCGTTGCAAATAGGTTGCTCACTCCAATTCTTTGATCTTGATTTGAACCTGCCGTGAACGATATCTCGAATAAAATACGAAACATATATTTTTGGAAGTTAGCTGTACATTAACAGCGATCTCCGTCTATTTTCCACTGGCTTCGAGTGTCTGATTTCTCACAGAGAATAATAGGCGAAGATTGGGAATTTTGCGATGGCTGTGGTGGCGGTAACCACACATACAAAATACATTCGATAAGTTTTTTTTTTTTTTTGGATAAAAAAGAGGGCATTGCCCAAATTACATTAAAAAATTAAACATAATCCCATTATTCCAACAACCTTTTCATTTACATTTTTTTGTTGGCTACAAAATTACTTTCATATTTCTAAAAATATTTTTAAAAATTTTTTTAAATCGAGCTAAATCTAATCCAAACATTCAGGCAACCTAATGTTTGAACTAATGTATTTAGCCAAACGTGAGGTTAGGATAAAATTCAACTAGTGTACAAGTCTAATTTATTCGTGACCTTTTTCTTCCCTTCCTTCTTAGTCATCACAAGTGAAAGATTGTTTGCATAAAGCAAAATTTTCTGCATGCCTTCACGTACCTTTTTTTAATATAAGATCACAAAGAAACCATTCAAAAGGGATAAAAAAACAAGATCAATCATGTCAAATTTTATTAAAGAATTGCATCTTGAAGACAAATGAGTAAAAATCACTATATCTAAATTATTTTGGGAGGCTTAATAAGTAAGTATATTAGTGCATCTATTAGCTTCCTTAAACATGTGATCAAAGATGATAACCGAATTTTTCATGATAAAATCTTTGACTTTTTTGATAATTTTTGAAAGAAACTATTAAAGAAATCTTGTTAAATGAGTAAGATAGCTTCTATAGAATCATAGTGAATGTTGATTTTAATAAATTTTCTAGCATATTTAAATAGTCTAATTGATGATGTTATTTTCCAATCTAAATGTTGTAGATAAACAATAGGTTGGGAAAACAATAAAAATGGTGAGAAGAGATTTTCAAGATTGAAAAACTTCTCATGCTTATTTTACTTCATTACAGATTAAAATTTATTAACCATCAAAGTGAAAATTTGTCCCGGTTTAAAATCTCTAACTCTCTTGATAATTTCTAAAAAAAAGTGACTATTAGAGAAATTATGTTGAATGAGCGAGATAGCTTCCATAAAGTCAAAGTGAATATTAATTTTAGTGCATTTTTTGACATAGTTAAATAATCTAATTGATGAGGTTGTTTCCCAATCTAAACATGGTAGATAAAAAACAAGGGGGAAACAATAAATGGTAGGAAGAGATTTTCAATATTGAAAACTTCTCATGTTTATTTTACTTCATTACAAAATAAAATTTGTTAAGCATTGAAGTAAAAAAATTGTTACAACTTGAAATCTCCGACTTTCTTGATAATTTTTGAATGAGAGTGACTATCAAAAAAATTATACTAAATAAGCGAAATAACTTCAATGGAATTAGAGTGGATATTGCTTTTAGTGAATTTCTTGACATGTTTAAACATTCTAATTAATGAGGTTGTTTTTGAGTTTAAATATAGTAGATAAACAATGGGGGAAATAGTAGAAATGATGAGAAGAAATTTTTAAAACTGAAAACTTCTCATGCTTATTTTACTTCATTGTAGATTAAAACACGCTAAGCAGCAAAGTGAAAATTTGCCATGACATTTGCTTATGAAATTGGAATGGTCACGAAGAGACAAGAAATGCTTGTGAGTCATCAACATCATACAATGCAACATAATTAGGTTGAATAGAAGCATTAAAATATTGAATTCATATTTAACATTTATTAAGATTATGTTTGGTTTGAAGGAATGAGGGGAGAGGTAATGGAGGAGAAGGGAGGAGAGGAGAGGGAAAGGTTTTAATGATATTTTATTTGGTTTTATTGAAGGGGAGGAGGGCAGGGGGGAGGGGAGATAACAATTAATTTATTATTATATCATTATGTACTAACTTATTTTTTTAAAATTGTTCTTCATATAAAATTTTCTCCACCTTAATTAAATTATAATTTTTAAATGTTGTGCATTAATAATAAATTTTATGTTAATTATTATATATTGATATTGATTAAACATTTGTTTTATATTATTAAGCAAAAAAAAACAAAGAAATAACGGAGTAAGCTTGCTTTAGGGATTGATCAATTTATTGCAATAAAAAAACCCCCAAGTAGCAGTTGCTGCAAGGGCAAAGATCCAGTTGGGTGACAGATGACAATTACAAGTAAAAAGGTGGGTTTGGCGGGGGAGGGTGCGACAGAGAAGGTCGTGGCTATTTCATTAGGTGGCTTGCTGGATAGGCAAGCGGTGGCGGCAACCATGTTGATGAGCTTAGCATTGGTGGCTACAGCAGGTGGGAACTAGTTACACGCTAGAAGAGAAGAAGATAAGTTTTTTTTTTTTTTTGGTTAACACAGAGACATTTATGAAATATCAATAAAAAGCAAAGGATAATATAATTAAAAAAATTTAATTCTCTCGTAAAAAAACCTCAAATTAAAGTGGAGTAATATAAGAAAAAGGAAGGGGCAATTTTGGCTTCCCCCCTTCAAAATTTTTCATCCAAGTAGGGGAAGGAGATCATCTTCCCTCTCCTTTCCTTTAAAACTCTTGAATCAAACATATTTTAAAGGGATAAATACTATATACTTATATTTAAAATAAGCTTTAGATTGTCCAAATGCATAAATTTAAATTTTTTTAATTAATTCCTAACCTTTTTGATTGATAACTTTATATTTTTTAAAGAACAAAAACTTAGAAATTATATTTCTTTCTTATTTCTTTTTTGGTATTTATTAACATAAAAATGAAAACATAAAATAACAAATTAAATTGAATCTATCTTAAACATTTTTAATATACGGTCCAGATTGATTATACACGAGTTTCTGTGACTTCCCGGGTGAGATGGACTCCGGATCCGCTGCCCGACTTAAAACCCTGCAAAAACCTTCCAGGAAGGCAAGGCTCGGACGAATTCATGATCCCGGGAGGTTTTAGAACAACTCATTATTTTTCAACTGAATATGGCCTTAAGACGCTCACAATTGATTCGCGTGCTGCATCATGTATCTGGACTTCGAGATTCTCCTTACTCGTGAGTAAAAGCACTCGTCTATGCGGTGTTTGATTTCTGTTAAAATGTCGAACAAGGAAGTTGTTCATGTATTCGAACCTATATTATTTCCAACTGTGTTTGCAACTAGTCATATATTGGACTTACTTTTATGCTTAGCTGACTACCAAACCAAAGGCCTTCTCTGATACTTATGGATTGAATAGAGTTCAGAAAATTTTATTCACTAAGACCATAGTTTATCTTTGAACTCCAGGATTCGAAGCTACAGCAATTATGCCAGTGGTGTATCAAATGGTAATCTGATTCGAAAAAAATTACTGTGGTTGCTTTCCATCTCAATCAATTGGAAACTTGCTGTCTGATTCCAATTTAATACTTATCTGTATCTCGAATGCCTTCAGTTTTTTTCAAAATTCAAGTGATTTCTGCTCGGTCAGGTCTTCAATATAGTTTCAATCTCAAGAGCTTCTCTTCTAACTTGCATAATGGCCATAACATCTGTCCCTGGACTAGTGGTAAAACTTTGACAGTCCGGTCTACCATGGTAATATACTAAAGTCACTGTCTACTCTAGTTTCAGATCTCATTTAAAAAGGAAAAATCAATCGGCTTCCTAATTTTGTAGCTACTTTATTAGGCTGCTGAGCTGATCATATTTAGGAACGAGAGGAGGTTAGCAACTACACAAGCTAACGGCCCTGCACATGCACGAAAAGCGGTTCGTTCTCTTATAATTGTTCATCTTCATTTTATAATGAAGAAGCATTCGTTGCTGTTTTTATTTTTGGGTATTTTTATACCACTTAAATTATTGAATTGTTTGAACTTGTGGGAATGCTAAAAGCGAGCTGCAACCTCTGCTGCGAAGGAACTGGAACTTTTCACTTGGGAGTTCCGCTGATCCTTCTGTTGGGTCTGAGTCTCTATTTATTTTAGCTCTTAGAGTACACTTAGTTCACTGTAATAAGGATTATATTATTGCCTCCACTTATGCATCCTTATCATTTAAAATTTTATACGCTTATATGTATATTTATTTCTATGTATATAATAGAGGGTACTTTGTGCCTTCATCCCATCTTGTTCTGCAGTCAATGAAGGAGTTATTAACACAGAATGAGTGAGGCTGGCCTAATATGTGCTCTACACAATGGCATCTTGCCTATTATTGCAGACTGCAGATTGCAGTTTGTGTAATTATCCCCATGTTCTTACAACAACAACTTCAAGTTGAACTGCGTGTACTACATTTCCATTCCATTCTGCAAAACTTGATTTCATGTACATAATGTTTTCTTGGATGCTGGGTGATCATATGAAACATGAATGTAAGAAATGCGGCAAATATTCATTATTGAGACATACGAAGAAGGCCGACTGAGCATTCATTCATTCTTGACACTTTTAATAGTATGTGCAGCAAATGGTCATTTAATTTTAAGTTACACAGAAAGCTTTTTAACAATTTTAACCTTAATACACCTTAGGTAGACACTCATGCTGTATACGCCTTCTCTAAAATTAATGTCCTAGAGATTAGATGGAGTTTATGGCTTTATTCAGTTCCCTTATTTAAGTCTGGGAAATTATCTGCTGTGTGTATAACAGTTTTGTGGTCCCAGTATTTTTAGTGGTTAACCAAAGATCCATTGTGGCTGTATTTAATCTTTTATTAATAATTTTGATGGTTAGGTAATATATCTTTGATGCAGGGAGCACTTAAAGTTTCCATGTCTAGTCCTGGATTTGTCTATGAACCATATGCATCTCGTGAACCAATCTCATTTTGGCAGAGGTTAGGCCTCATTGGTTCAATTTTTTTTTTATTGGTTTTCACTAAAATTACTTGTTGTCAAAACTTATGCAAAGCCTATATTTGAAGAAGTTTTGTAGGCTTCAATTAAATTTCAGGGTAGCAATTGTTTCCCCTGCTGTTAGTCAACATCTAACATTATCAATCTGATCAGTTTAACAAGAAAATAGTTTTTGTTTCACCCCATGACGATGACTCCCTATGCTAGTATAGTTTGCATTCTTTATTTCTCTTCTTATTATGGAGCATTTACACTTTTGACGTTTCTTGTATCAGATGGTTCACAAGAAGTGGTTGGAGAAGAACCAAAGATGATATAATTTTGGAGGTGCTGTTGCGTGCCAACTATTTAAATTTCCAAGCTTTTTTGTTTTTTACTTTTATAAATGTTAGCTTAATGCTTTGAGTTCTTCAGCCTAACTGTTCTGAGATAAACATGTCTGTCAATCCAAGTTTTTATTCAAATTCCTTCTTCAGTTTCGCTTTGTTTTCAAAGAGATATGTCAGATCATTACTTTCATCTTTTCCTTTTTGATAACATACTAAAGGTACATTTGAAAACATTGAACCCTGGGCCCTTTCTCCTTCTTTTAATGCAGGCTAAATTTACTTTAAAGCGTAAATAAAATTTCTTTCTTTTCATCCACAGCTCAAAAGTGCCTATGCTATAGCCAAGTTGAGAAAATTTGGATACTCAAAAAAGCAATTTTACACTGAGGCCGTCACTATGTACAAGGAGGTTAGTTGCCATTATGTTCTAAAGTCTTACCAATTATTACAATATTTGAAGGCATGGTGCCATAATTATAATCTTATATTCATTTCCTGCTTGTAACTTAAGCAATGAGAACCAAAAAGGTTTTATAATCTTTTTATGGATATATGGAAGGGATATTATTGAAGAGAAAGACCATGAAGCTGAATAAAGTGCATTGATTAACATGAGTTCATAACAGTATCCTTCTTTTGCCCCTTAGAACGCTTCTTTATACATACATACATACATACATACATACATATATTCTGGCTTTTCTCTTAATATTTTCTCTGTCTTTCTTTTCTCTGGCTCAATGCTTATTTTTTCTTTTTTCTCCGCAGATAAACACATTAATCGCTAATGGAGACAAAAATTCATTAAGGAAAGCGGTTACTGAGAACATGTTTTCTGTATGCTGCAGTTCCTGCTACCTGCTATTTGACTGCGATCCTTTTGTGACATTAATTATTTTCTATGATGAGACTCTTTTATGTTCCATAATTTCTAAAGAGAATTTACTTTGACTTGTGAAATTGTATATTTGATTTTGTTGTCAACAGGCCCTTAAGAATGAAATTAAGCAAAGGGAAACTGTATGGAGCAACGTGTATTGGGAATTGATCGAACCAGTTGTTAAAATCCGAACTTTACGTGCTCGTTTGGTTAGAGCTCATCTTCCTCTCCTTTTATGTATGACATTTTTTCTTCCATGTGTTTATAGTGCACCTACAGAATAAGATGCTTAACTGCAGAAGAGTAGATTGTATATGATATTATATTGTACTCTTCTCTCTCGAAAAGGAGCAGAAGTCCATTTCCCTGTTTAATGACACTTCTACACTCTTTATCACTTCCAGATTGGTGTTGATCGAAATGACCTCAATAAAGTATTCATTCAGCTTACTCTTGAATTTTTGGTTAAGCATGTATGTTTTGCGCTTACACTAAAAACTTGATTATATTTTAGAATCCGGAAACCACTTGGTTTCATGAATTGTAAGATATCTGGTACTTTAACGGATGAAATCTATGTTACATTCCTTGTAGAAATTTGAAGCATATGACTCAAAAGGCACTGTTGTAGCTGGCGATAAAGACAAGGAGGTAATATTTATGTATTTCTAAAATTTCTTACTTGTGATGTTACCAGATATTCATCCCCCGTTAGTTTCTGTCAATGAGGATGATGCTTTAATTCAGAAAGGGAAAAGATGGTCAGTTCACTCTTATATTTAGTTGCGTATTTGTTGGATGCAAGGGAACTCTTCGGACTTTTTTCTTCTCTCATTGCCATTGTTGTGACTTATATTTGAAGCAGGATAGCCCTTTTAATATAAAGGAAATCTGCAAGATAATAGGAACTTCATGCTTTCATCTCCCAATGCTGGATCCATTTCTCTTTATTGCAGACAGAGGCCACCTTTTCCTTGCATTAACCGCTTCCTTTCTATGTTTTCCAGGTTCTTGTTCGTGATATCTGGGTATTTGAGAAGTCTCTATTTCATCCTGGAGCATACTGGCGCTTGTGTGGACGTATATCGGCATAGCTCTGTTTGGAAGATGCCAAATTTGTACTTTAGACGGGAGTTCTAGCCCACTCATGAAATAACTCTTATTTATTTCATTTATTTGTGGCTGAAACCGAGTAATAAATTCGAATATAGCTGTAAACCCTCCCCAACTTTGTTCGTTGAGTAAAATTAGTTACTTTGGGTTTAAAATGTTATCATTCTCTTTATGTCCAATATTCTCGTGGCAAACTGGAATATAACTTCAAGACAAGAAAAGCTTGTGGGAAATGAATTCGATAGTAGCCTTGGAACGATTGGAAGGCCAAAGGAAAGCCTTCTGAAATAATAATGTAGACGAATGGATGAGTGACAACCACAATTATTCCAAACTCACGGTCTAGGACGGAATAGATGCTCAATCCCGTCGGATTTACCCAAACCAGTGTTTTGACTACTTGGTTGTTTATCAGAAGCCATATTTGGTAATTTGCTAGATGTTCACTTTCCATTGATCTTGGATCTCTGCTTGTAATAAAGAAATGTTCAATAAGCATAGTCCGAGCACGAGATGTTGAGCGTGCTTATTGGTTTTATTCGATTGATTTTTGACACGTTATCCTATTCAAGTGTTGAGGTCGGTTTAGTACATAAAAGAACTGGTTGGCTTGTTTTAACGGCATAAAATAAAATCACAAGTGATTAGTTTTGAGCAGTTGGATTTGGACTTGTTTACTACCTTTGTAGCTCTCCAAAATAAGGTCAGTTGTAACACTTTCTCTTTAATTCTTCCCTTTTTGGTCGTTTCTCTCGATTCATATTTACCCGGGTCCGAGCATAATAGAATTCTTGCGCTCCACCTTTACGATTAGTATGCCCAACTTATAAGACCAAAATTTAGGGGCCGACAATATAACATCCCTTGCAAGGAAAGCAATGAATCTCTTTACAAGAGATTCAGCGATCCACTAACCTGCAAGCTTTATATTCTTTATCTCAGCACTAGGGCGAGATTCATCGATGATATATTTCCCTTCCCATTCGATACGATATCCTATTTTTCTCGTCTTCGTCTTCGGATTGGTCTGAACCCATCAGATGGACCAAAGAGAACCTCATGTTCGATCTTTGGGCATCTGTCACAGGATCTATCATTTCATCATGAAAACCTTGGCTTTCCAAGCATTGAAGACGGTGACTTTAGGGCGTTCCATGCAGTTCGGCTCAACCAAGGTTCAGACTTCTAGAGAAGATGAGGCAGTGGTCAAGCCAGAGACAAAGGAGCAGAAAGCCGAAGAAAAGAACGGTCCAGGCATGAACGTGGAAGAGAAAATGATACCTCCAGAGAAAGCTCTGAAGAAAACGGTAAGCATTAATGACAACGTGGAGGAGATTAACGGCAGTAATAAGAGGAAGAAGAGGAGCAAATCTTTTCGAAAATCGAATTCTCTGGAGCATCAACAAGAAGAGAGAGAAGAGATTAAGCCTCTGCGATCAATTCTGAGAGTCAAATCTAATCTGGACGAGATTTCAGTGTCGTAAGATTGATGTCGACCGTTCGTTCGTAATGTTATGAAATAGGGCCGTAGGTCAGTGTCATGGCGTTGCAATACAACAGTACTTCCATTTCATGTGATGATGTGAACCTGTTTCTCCATTGAAAACATGTACAGCAGTAATTTGTAAGGATTTCTCTCCCGCTGATCTCTCTCTCTCTCTCTCTCTCTCTCTCTCTCCCCAGCAACTGCTTCTTGATTATTTTAGTGTCCACTTCCATTCTATTTTTCGGATTTTACCTCGACTATGGCTGCTGTAAAGAGAAAGCGAATTGGATGTGTGTTAACACAATCCTCGCCATTATTTTTTTTTTTTCGGCCGAGAAATAGATGCCTTTCCGTGGTAATTGGTAAGAATTGATAATTACGAATATAAATGGATCTCATGCTGTTGCGTGACAGAGAGGGTTGGTTCAGTTACGTTTCATGACCCGAGCGAGCTTGCTTCCAAGAAACTAATTAAGCGACTAGAGGATGGATAATTTATTAATTATTAAATCACACTTGATTAGGTCAAACAAAGAGTATTTTCACTCCACATATGGATAACTCTAATGTGATGCTAATCATCACCAATTTAAGCTCACGTGGCTACTGGCTATCAATTGGAGTGGCAAAGGCTATCTGTGTATGGCAAAAAACAACTGGGCACGAGAGATTAAAGCTGATAGTGTGCCTCGACATTCAAATCCTAAAATCCAACTCTTTTGTTAGCTGGTGATAGTCTCTAATCAGGTTATTAGGTTACTGTTTATAGGTTAAGTAATTTTCATCAAATTGATATCACTGTACCACTTTCCACCAAATATATATGTGTGTGTCATTATCCCACTATATGATATACTTTCTGTCTTTATATATAAAATGTTTTTAACTAAACTTCATATTTATTAATAAAAGTTTGTTATTTGGTTAAAATTATATCAAATCATAATATTTTTTAATCTTACCTTTAATAATATCAATTAATATCATGGTGATGATGTATTAAGCATATAATTAATATCTTTTTTATTTTTTCAAGGTAAGGAAAAAATTGTCTACTCAAAAATATCATAACACCCAAAATAAGCTTTTAAAAATACTTTATATATAAAGATGGAAGAAAAAAAACTCATGGCAAGTTGATATTATCTATAAGATATCATTAATATGATCTATTTTCTTAAACCTTGTGACATGGGACTTGCATGTGATTTTTTTTTTAAATATTAGATAGATAAATTTATAAATTTCATAAATTAGTGTCACACCCCGTGCAATGCACATGCAAGATATTATCTAATTAGATTAGTTTATGTGTGTTTTCAAAGTTATTTTCTTGTAGGATAAACTATATTATAGAATATCATTGTTGTTACATACTATATTTATTTAAAATCAATAACGTTATTGTGTTGTTTAGTTTTTTTTTTTAAGTATACATTTAGTCTTTTAAATTTATACAATGTTTTATTTTAGTTTTTTAATTTTATAAATTGTATTTTCAATCATTTAACCCTATCAATGTTAGTTTTATCACAAAAATTTTTTACATTAAATTTTTAAATATTGACAAAACATTCTTAAAGTGTTAACATGTTAATTTTAGTTTTTTTTTAAATAATAGTGATTGATATAAAAAATACACCCTCCGTTAAAAAATAAGTTATTTTTAACCGAATCTTACTCCCAATAAAGTAGTTATCTATTTTCAAACTAACCCTATCTTTTTATATTTACCTCTATTAAATATCCTACAATAAATATAAAGTCATTATCAATATAGACGCTTTTGAAAAAAAAGACAATAATTACACCTTAAAAAATTAAAAATGTCTTATATTTTTAAACATTTAACTTTTCAAAAAATACCTTACATTTTTTAATAGAGAGAATAATCATTTAAAACTAACGGTGTTAGGGTTAAAAGATTGAAAGGATATTTTATAAAATTAAGAGACTACATTAAAATCTTATATACAGTTAGATAACCAATAGTATATTTTAACCTAGTTTTTTCACTAAGTATGGTATTTAGCTAGATTGCATTAATTTGTAATCAATTGAATAAATGATAAATGTAAATGATATAATCGTAATTAATTTTGATGTAAAAGTACAAACCATAAGAAAAGAGTTTAAGCAAATAATTAGTGTAAGATATAACATAAAAAGAACTATAGTCCATTTTTAATGTTCTCAAGTACCTCCTAAAATACAAAATTAGCCGTTCTTGAACATGCCTTATTACTTTTGATATGAATTAGCATTTTTAGGCCTTTTGTGTGTAAATTTATTTGCATATGTATGTATAGAAGAACTTATAATAGTTAATATTTTATTTCATTAGTAGAGTATCAAGTGAGTTATTCAATGTTTTAAAACTATAACTATTTAGTGAAATGTTATAAGAATATAAAAATAAATAAAAAGATTGATGTTATTTTGTAATTTAATGTTTTGAAAAATATAAAAGCACTTATGTAACATCCAAAATTTTAAACCTTGGATTACTAAGGAATTGGTCAAATTTAATTATGGTGATTGAGTGATTTGATGTGGTGTGTGGCCAGAGAAGTTTAATAAATATATTTAGTTGTGATTTTAGCGCTAATTATGAGTTTGAACTTTGAAATGAAGCCAGGCCACTCAAGCATCGAAAAAAGGAGAAAAACGTGAAGGATTGTATCTGTGCCATATACCGTAGTGTGCAACACATCAGCTGTGGTGCACAGATGGCAACAAAGAAGGAAGGGCCTTTCTGTGCCATATGCCGTGGCTCGTGTTGCATGTGCCGCAGCACACGGCTAAAAATTCTGATATATTAGTCGTAAGCTAATACAGAAATTAGAAGAGGGAGAAGAGGAAAATGAAGGAGCTTGATAAAGCTTTACTAAGGTTTGTCACATTGGTGGTTTAGAAGTATTTTGATGCTAGAAAGCACCTAAGATAAGTGTCCTACACCGTAATCTTCCTTTTTCTTTCATTTTTATAGGTTTTTGGTTAGAGTTTGATAATGGGAGATAATTTTTAATCTATATAGGTTATGAATTTGAATCCATTGGCTCAAATAAAGTTAATAAAAATTGTTTAAAGTATTTAAATCTAATATTAATAGTTTTAAAGGTTGTTGATTGGCAAATGCTATAAACATCTGAAAATGGCATTAATGAGAGTTGTTGGAAGAGTTGTATTACCATAATAACTCATTGATGGTATTGGGAGTTAAAGAGAGTTATTATACCTAATGAGTAAGTCCAAAGGTGAGAAATAATAGTCTTAGGTATTTTAGGATTAAAGATGTGAGAGAGGAAATGTGTTTTGACAATATTGATGAGTTTAGATTTGATTAACTGTAGATTAACCATTCGAGCACCATTCGAGCTTGGGAAATCAAGCTTGGAAGCTAACAATTGAGAGGTAAACCTTTGATATCTCAAAGATTTAAGGTAACTGAGAAAACTCTACTTTGATTAGTTGTTTACTAATTGTACATTAATGTGAAAATGCATTTGCATATATGAATAATTGAATGTGTTGATGTGATAACATTCTATGAAACATGAGATAGTATATTTGTTTGTTTTGAACTAAAGATTTAAAAGTGAATTTGAAATGAATTTCAATTTACAATGTTATATTGGAATGAGAAATTGGTTATTGGTATGATAGATGTGAATTGTGATTAAGTATATTGGGATAAAGATAATTGTGTTGAAATTGATGCTCACTTAAGTAGCATATTATCATGAGCCCAATATGCTAATAATGAATAAATGAAATTGTGAAAATGAGCGGGCATCATACATAGCATGATCAGTTGGTGAGAGTTCACCTAAGAAGAGGAGTAGTTAAAATCCATATGGTATTTCGGCTGCCTTTCGATGCACAAGAGTATAGCCTTATTCCATAGTTTTTTGAGGGACTAAAACCTAACTATCTTTACCAGTTTATCGAGGTAGTTAGCTTAGGGTATACGATACCCCAGAGATTCGAGAGTGGGAGAAGCCATGGTCTGAGAGTAAGTCCTATGATCTTTGGCCAAGACACACCTCACAATTGGTGAACTTGGGTAGTCCAGTCATGAACCGTCAAGTTCTATTGAGATCAGACCGACTGTAACCACCGAGACTGAATGACTTACTTCCACCAGGATTGGACTGATTGCGATGATGGAGACTGGACGGTTGACTTCCATTGGGACAGGACCTATGGTGACGACGAGGACTCAACAGCAGAATTCCACTGGGTCCAGTCTCAATGGAAGTCAACTGTCCAATTTTAGTGGAAGTCGGCTGCCCAGTCCTAGTCATTGTAGTTGGTTCAATCCTAATGGAAGTCAGGCATCCAATACTTATCATCACCATTAGTCTAGTCCCAATGGAAGTTGACCATTCAGTTCTCGTTGTTGGGTCGATTCGGTCCCAAGTGAAATAGGCTATTCCATCCTAGTCATCGCCGATACTATAGTCTCAATTAGATTTGACTGTTTGATCTCGGTGAAAGTTGGCTATTCGGACTATTGACTTTGACCAGTTGTCCAAGTTTCTTTTAAATTCAAATATAAAATTTTAAATTTTAAATTTTATTTTAGATCCAAATAAAGGATTTTAATATTATAATTTAAAATTTTTTATATCATCCAAATAAAAAAATTTGGAATCTATGAATTTCAAATGTGAGATTTCAAATATAAAATTTTAAATCTAAATTTTTAACCTAAATCCACCCATCTAAATGCAACATAATGTCACTTGTTAATTTCACAAAGGGCATGTTATTTCATCATTCTAACCAATTTTCAACAACTTGTCAAAATTAAATTATCACTTACTCCCTCCATTAAAAAATATAAGGTATTTTTAACTAAATCTTACCTCCAATAAAGTAGTTACTTGTCTTTAAACTAACCCTATCTTTTTATATTTATCCCTATTTAATAGGATATTTTACTTTAAAAAATATAAATTAATATATTCAATAGGGGTATTTTTTAAAAAAGTAATGATTACACATTTTTAAACATCCAACACCTCCAAAAATACCTTACATTTTTTAATGAAGTATTTGTTAAATCATCTTCAGTTTTTCACTACACTTATTCTAATGTCTTGTCAATCACCCAAGTCTACTTGTGAAGTGTGCAATAAGTCCTTTTGTAAATGTGCATGTTAATTTAGTATGATTACTTGTTATTAGGGTTTATAATACTTGTTAATTTCAATGCCTTTACTTTTGAATCTCAATAGAATTCCTTAATGTGATTGTAAATTTCACTTGTTAATGCCAACTTGTTATTTTATCGTATTAAAAAATTTCTAACCACATACTTTTTCAAGCATTCCCTTATCAAATTCTAATAACTTGTTAGTTAAACTTTCATTTTGCTTATGTGTTTGTTAATTTTTTAAGATTTCTTGTTATTATGTTACCATACATGTTCATATAATTTGATATTTTACAAGCAAGCAAGTACACATTTAGATTATAATATTAGTACAAACAACAAGTAAATCATCAACAACAACTTTTTCATTCTTTCAAAATCAGATGAGGATTTAAAAACACAGAACATATAAGCATCTGTTGAAAAACAAAGAAATACAAAAGAAAAAGTATTGCCCCTAAAGTAAAACACAACAAACCAAAACTTAACAAACATGACTATTATATAATTAAAATTTAGAATCGAGATATGCGACAATTTGACCACAATACTATAAGAAAAAAATTATTTACTAATATGCTATGCCTTTAAAAATATTTCCTTAGATACTAAAAATTTAAAACTTGATTTTCATTAGATTGAGATTCAAATTTCTTTTTAACAAGAAAGTAAAGAACTTGATTTCTATCAAACTGAATTCTACATGTATAATTTTTGTTTAAAAAAATTGATGTGACAAGCATGGTAGGTTATCTCTGCCACTACCCCACCTTAACATATGACTACATTGCATATTCCCCTTCCCTTCCTTACTAGTTTCCCCTCTCCTGTCTTTGTTATGAGTTAATTAATTATGTGTAAAGGTGCATTTTTGCCCTTGATGTATTTCTCGAGGAGCACCTACTACCCTAAAATTTTTATTGGAGCAATTCTACCCCTAAAGTTATTAAAACGGAGCCTTTTTCTAATAGTCAATGTTAGAATTTCAACAGAAAGGGAAAAAAATGTTCCGTTTTAATAACTTTAGGGGTAAAATTGCTCTAATAAAAACTTTAAGGTACTGGGTACTCCTCGAGAAGTACATCAGGGGCAAAAATACACCTTAACCTATTAATTATCTTAAAATTATACACTCGTTCTATATTTGGACTTATTTAATAGTAGGGTTATGTAATGAATGGGATAAGTTAGCCTGTGGCTTGTCCCGTATTGTTCAAAATGGGTTAAGCCAGCTTGCACCCATTGTTAACCTGTTTTAAAAACAGGTTTAAGTAGGTTGTAAATGGGTTTGGGTAGGTAGGCCATCCCATTTTGGACAAACAGCCCCTTTTTGCTAAAAAAAAGACATTACATACTTTTAAATTCTTTTAATTCTACTTAAGAACAATTTAAATATCACAATTATCAAAGGAAACAAGCTTCAATATTAGCAGTTATATATTATAGTCATCCAAGCATAGTCAATCTTCAAATTAAACACAACATTAATCAAAGCAACTATACAAATTGATAAATAATCTTACCACAATGCACAAGCAACAATCCAACATAAATAGTCTTGACATAAGCCAACAACGAAACAATCCAACAAAACTAAGCAATAAGTTAGAAAAGTTTTTAAAACAATCAATCACATATTTAATCTTGCATTGCATCTTCATCATCATCATCTTCTTTAGAATCACTTGAGATAGTTGAACGTTGAGCTCCAAGTCTTCCTCTACAAAACAAATTAAAAAAAATGGTATTCATTAATATTTGAACGATGTGAAATAATATAAATAAAAAATGTTAATGAAATTACCGATAACAAGATTGTTAGACTCATCAAAATTATCAACATCAATTTCTTTCAATTTGAAAGTAGGTTGAGAAAGCCAACTTTGGGCATAAATGAGTGTCTCAACCATTTTTGTAGATAAGGAGCTTTAAAAGTATCCAGTACTCGACCTCTCGTACTAAAGGTAGATTCTGAAGACACTGTAGAAACAAGTGAAGCCAACACATCACGTGTAATCAAACTCAATACTTCATACTTGAAAGTATTCACTTTCTACCAAGCCAAAACATTAAATTTTGAATCATTAGAAGCAACTAACTTAGCGTGAAGATATTCATCCACCTTTAAATTTTCTTCTTCTTTATGTTTAGTGCTTGCAATTGTATAGAACTATCGCATTATTTCATCACTCCATAACTAACAAGACATCATCATTGGGAATTGACTCTTGATTCCTAACATTGTCATCTCCATGTTTCGCTCTTACTTAAGTTAGGGAAGCTTTACCATCAAAGACATCCTTTGAATTTTCACCATATAAGTTATGCAAGACATCCATGTTTTTTTTATGACTAGCTCACGTTATATAAGGTCAAGATATATGTTTTCCAAAGTAACTTGACATATTTAAATTTATACTTAAGGTCTAGCATCACTACTATCACCAACAATGAATTCATGTTATCTACCTTACCCTAGTATTTAACTTACTTTACATTCTTCTCCCCATATTAACCAATAAAGCACTAAAATTAGTTGCACTTGTCTTAAGCTTGGTTTGCATTGCAACTATCTGCTGAAAACATGTGTTTGATGTCATAGAATTTGATGCAAAAAATTTCAATGCATGAAGTAAAACAACTTTAAATATATACAAGTTAGTGTATACATTTCATAAACTAATATGATGTTAAAAAATTAATCTTGTACCAAATATAAAATCAAATCTGCAAGCCAGATTATATTGCCATAAAGTATATACTTCAAAGTCCATAAATTGATATTCTTCTAAATAAAAATGTCTCATTTTCAAGTGAAGAGACTAGTAGTTTTTCTGGTTCAATTATCTTTTTCCTAAAAATCTTATACTCTTTAATTGTAACTTTTTTCTATGAAATGGATGGTTGAATATAGACAGGTGTATGCATTTTTATTGAGTAATAAGGTAACTAGACTAAAAAATAATTATTATAATCATACTCATACAGTTATTAGAATCCAAAATTGAGTAGAGGCAAAGTCAGA
This sequence comes from Prosopis cineraria, assembly GCF_029017545.1. Classification (NCBI taxonomy): domain Eukaryota; kingdom Viridiplantae; phylum Streptophyta; class Magnoliopsida; order Fabales; family Fabaceae; genus Prosopis; species Prosopis cineraria. Next base: position 46,996,990 of record NW_026555334.1, read on the forward strand.
GAATCATCACTACGAAGTTAATAACTTACCCGATCTTGGCTTGGAAGGCAGACAAGCACAAGCACGATGAAGTAGAGATGAGGGCAATACTAGGAGAGACGAGATCAAGATCGAGTAGGAATGGGTTTATGTCATATGGTTAGGTCGTCTAACAGTCTAAGCAGGAGTCAAAGTTAAGCACCGAGCAACTGTGAGTGGTGAGCCTGTCTAAGTAAGCATCGAGTGTGTGCCATCCGAACTGCAAGGTTGACTTGCATATGAAAGATTAATACTAAGATAAGGGACAGAGCGAGCCAGTGGCATTGGCATAGCACTAGTAAGGCAGCGATGGTGAGTAAAGAGCCAAAGACAAGGTCCTGAAGTGAAGAGTGAAGATGCTAGATTGCGAGGGCATAAGGGTTTTTGGCAAAAACTTTTTGCTTCTGCTTTGGGAACTAAAAGAAGAGTAAAGTCTAGACTCCAAAAATGTAGTGTGTTATGCCTAAACTGCATATAATTATTTTTAATTTAAAAGAGGATAGGATAAGCAGCCTAATGGCTAACTTGTAAATTGTCCCACCCATTTACAAGAAATATGGGCTGACTCATAATTGCAACTTGTCTATTTTTTCTTTTAATGAGAGGGTTTTTACCTACTTGTTTTCAATTGGTACAGCAGGTCTTGCGAGTCACGGGTTGTCTGCTCACCCCTTTTTAATATGATATCTTAGCTAAAGACTATTATTAATTACACTTATAAGTAAGAGTGTTTTTCAGCTCCTATTTATAAGTTACTTCTAGCATTTTTACCAAAATCAAGGGAAAATTTAAAAATTCAACAAGCTTCCAACTTTATCCTTATTAAATATACATACTTTTAAGATAAAATATTCTAGCATTTAATAAGCTTTCAAACATTTAATAAGGGCAAAAGGCTAAAGGTTGACATAATACTCATTGACGTGTCCTATAAATATGACCAAAATAAGTAACTTATCTCTAGCTCATAAATAAGAGTATTTAAAAGTATTCTTATTTGTATTATGTAAGTGAAAATATAAAAAGAGTGTTTAATTTTGAGATAATTAATTAACTCATCAAGAATATAATTCAATTAAAAGTATCTTATAATAATAAGCCAAGCAGAGTATAGTTTTTGAAACATATAATTTGTACAATTACAATTATAAAATTGATATAATAGTTATTTAGGAAAATTGGTTAAAAGGACCTTGTCAAAAGGGAAATTATGTCAAGGATCAAGTCGAATTCAAGGACCAAACTAAATATTTTATTTATTAAACAATCTGATCAAATAATCAAAATGCCCCTCTTTATAAAACAGTGAAATTGGAAAAAAAAAGTTGCTTGCTCAACACGTGCACCCTAAGCCAGCAGCCTTGCACCCAAGTTAAAAGCCTTGCATTATAATTTTGGTGATTTGTATATCGTGTGTTGTTATGTATATTTTAAAGCTTGTTTATAACTTAACATGTTAATCAATAATGTATGTTGTCTTAGTTATTGAGATTTTTATCTCACCCTGTGATTATTATTTTACATGTTCTATTGTCGAGATTAAGTGAGGGAAAGAATCGGGCAAGGATTAGCTGAGTAGCTACACGTATTGTAATGCCCAATTTTATTTTGAGTTGTGTACATAAATTTAAAGATATGATATTATATGTTATCAACTAGGAATATATATCATTTTGATTGTTTACACTTATATTATATCATGTTATGTTGTATTTTAGCTCTATGTTGTATATGTGGTGAATGGTTAAAATATTAGTACAAGTGCAAATAATGTTGTAAATATGTAGTGATGATATAAACTTAGTGAGTTATGTAGCAATAAAGAGGCCAAATGGCGTGTGTGCTGTGATTTTGTGATTTTAACTATATTCAATGAAACTGGCATTAAGTAATCAATTTTTGTGTTTGATTTGTTATCATGTATTTAAATGGTCAATCAAGTATATATTAGTTCATTGGACTTGGTTCAAGTTTTAAAATGAGTTAATAGTATAAGTTTTGAGTTTTGGATACTTGGATACTTAAAAATTATTTTAAAATCTGAGTGCCTAAAATTTTCATATGGTGTCGGATCGTAATAAAACTTATACCATTAGTTAGCTTATGAAATAAGCTTCGCCGACATGTTGTGCACAAGCTGCAACACACAATGTAGAGGCTAGATTGGCCTTTCTATGCCATATGTCGCGGTACATTGACCACGAGCCGTGGCTTACGTGTTAGAATGTACTAAAATGACATTTTCGATTCTGTTTTTAAGTGTTTTGCTTCCTAAACTTTTTCATACTTCCTATATCTTTAAAAATCATTAAATTTAAGCTTATAAAGGGTTTTTATGAGATTCTAAATATTTTAAATTATTTTTAAATGTTTATTAGTTTATACATAAATATCTCTTTTAATAAGGTCATTTTTACTAATTTTCCCTAATTATTTTATACATAAATATCTAAATACATGTTGGCCAACAAAACCTCCTAAATGCATCATACATTCATGCAAGAAGAAAGGGAACGAGCAATAAGCGAAAAAGGAAAGAAGAATTATTGAGTGCAGTCATATGTTGAGATAGGATAGTGGCAGGCATAACTTGCCATCCTTGTCGCACCATTTTTTTTCAAATTATAAGTGCTCATGTAAAAAAATAAAAAATTGAAACTCGGCCGAACTGAAATCGTGTTTTAAATTTGTAGTATTTAGTAAATATTTTTTTAAAAATATAGCATAATGGTAAGTAATTTTTTTCCTCGTACCTCCGTGGTCAAATTGTCGAGATATGCAGAGCAAAGACAAGAAAATGAAATCAAGCGAGGTAAAGGATTACAAGCAATGATATATTCAGTTATCTAATTGATGATGATATGCTGCAAACTAGAGTCAGTTTCTCCCTATTCTCAGAGAATCATCGTCAAGAAAATACTTTCTCCATAAAATTGGGCACATGTATCACCAGCACCTTGCTCTATTTTCCCCTTTTTCTTGACGATCCTTGCTTCTTGTGGCCAAGAACCTCAATCACAAGCATGAGAGTGCATTAAATGCCCATTAAAAAATGATCTACTGAAGTTCGTGCAGTTTCTTGGTTTCTCACAGGCTTCTCCATCACCAAAAGCTCTAATGCCCTTGTTGGAAGACGAGCTTTTCATGAAATCCTTTGCTACCTTAGAAATTCTAATACATGCCTTCTACTTCTAACCCTACCCATATGTGGAAGACCCACAATCCAATTGAAGGCCAAGAAATTTCTCTTTCCATTAATACTCTGTTCCTCCACCTCCAACTTCAAGCCACATGATTTGGCATTCTCGTAGAGGTTCCTTTTGATTTCTTCAAATTTCCATTGGGTCAAAACAAAATTCGTATGAAGACCGTCCCCAAACGTGGTGGCATTCCCAATGACAAACCCAACCTCATGACTCAAGACGGCTTCTTAACCACTCTCAACGATGCCAACACTCGTGACTCTCCGACGCAATCCTTCACCTCCGAAGATGGCATCCGTAACGCCCGCAACCACACTCTCGGGTTAAGCAGCGCCATCAACATCAGCTTCTACAACCAAGCCGGCGTCAACTGAAGGGAGGGCATCAAAAGAAAGTAGGAAGCGAGAAGTGGCGACGTTGACGGCGGTGGCTATGGAGGAGGAGGGGAGTATGATCTGGAGAGCAGTGAGGGAAGAAAGAAGACGGTGACTAAACCTCCCGAGGCATAGTTTTTCTGAAGATTTAATCAGGGTTAATATCATTATTTAATCAATAAAATTTATTTCATTTGAGTTATGTGAACGTAGAGGGAGTTTTCAGAGTTTATTGGGCTTTATTTATAATTAAATCATATTCAAGGTCCACTAATCCGACTTGCCGCGCTTGACGAGGACTCCGATGCTGAAAGCAGATTCGCTGGATAAACTAATTATGAAAAGACAATAAAAAAGTGAGTTTATTTCAGTGGCGGCAACTTGCAATGTATTTTTCTGTAATGTTTTTTGAATATTTTAATTTTTAATTTTTTAATCGTTAAATTTTATGTAAAATAAGATATATTTTAATATATAAAATTTTATAATTTTTTAAAAAATATTTTATCTATATCAAATTATAAAATAATTTGAGATAAGATTATACATACTAATAAAATATAATAATAATTTTTTATAAATTTATTTTTAAAAAGATTATGAATTTTTAAAAATCCCTCACAAACTTAATTATTATATTATAATATTATTTTATTTTTTTCATTTAAAAAATATTATTAATAAAATTTTAGTTTTTTTAAATTTTTGTATATTTTTGTGATACAAGACATTTTTTAAAAAAAAATATTTAGATAGATGAAGTGCACTACATCATTTATGATCTATTTATATTTAAATAATATTAAATATAAATTAGTTTTAATATTAATGATAATAAAAAAAAACAAGAAATCAAATACGAATTCTATTATAAAAATAAAATTAATTTAAAAAATATCACACAAAATTTTATTTATATTATTTAAAAAATTTTAATTAAACAGACTATAAATAATATGATATACTTGATCTATTTAAGTAATCAAAAATATTATATTATATTCTTTTATTTTTTAAAATTTAAAAAAAAAACACAACTTTACCATCTATATGGAACTCGCCAGAAAATAGAGAAATTATACTTAGGCAAGAGAATTTAAAATTGCAGATGCCCGTCCGAGCATAAATATTCTCTGTTAAATTGCAAATGTAAAAAATTTAAAATTTATAAATATTTTATAAATTTTATGAAACTACCTAGGAAAGTTCACATTACAAAAGGCACAATGACTCAGCGATGACGTCGAGGCTGCGTTTCTCGTCAGATGTGTGTCGTTTGTCAATGCTCACTCGGTTTTCACTCATCCCATTTCCATATTCTTCCTGTTTTCTGCGACAGATCACAATAAAAATCACCCTCTTTCAGTTCATTCAAACCCTGCCCCATTCGGTTTCCTAAAGCCTTCGAGATCATGTCTCAGAAATCGGCTTCTTCTTCGCTCTCACCATTTCTGCCTCCGAGGTGTGTCGATCTTGAAGGAACTGCCGCCCTTCCTCTTTCGGATTATCATGCTATTGATCAGCAGTTACTCCACAAGATTGCTTATGACGCTCTCGTATGGAGCTCGCTTCATGGCCTTGTTACTGGTGACAAATCTGTTGAGGTCCGTTCCCAATCTTGTTCGTCTTCTCTCTTTTTAGTAATTGTCAGTGTCAGTCCCGTAAGCCATCACATTTTTCTGCTACTGTGTTCCGTGATATACCAAGATGTTTTGGAACTTTGACTGAGTATATTATATTATTGTGACAATTGGAATTCTATGCTCCTGAAAGAAATGGTTTTATGATAAGGAATTATTTATCGGTCACTGACGAGGCTTGGTGACTGTCATTTGAAAAATAAAGAGTTTTTCACATTCGTTAGATCTTTAGAACAGAGCTTTATTGGACTGCCTTTTTTAATAGAGTCTCATCTGGTTAGTTAGTACTTGAGTTTGATGAATCGTGTTTAGAGGTATAGAGATCAGGAAGCGTTCCTGGCGTGGGCTTGGTCCATGCCCCGTTTACCTTGTTGCCGGCTTCTTTCCCCCAAAATCATTGGAAACAAGCATGTGAGTTAGCCCCGCTATTTAATGAACTAGTTGATAGAGTGAGTCAAGATGGAGAATTCCTACAGAACTCTCTCTCCGGGTATGCTTTTCCCCACTCCTTACCTATTTAGAGACATGTTATGTGTTGTGTTGTTATTCTTGTACAATTTGCATGTACAGCTAGTCTCGGGGATCAAATTAGCATTGTACTATCTCTACTGTTTCTTGCATTTTTTTGTTTAACTTTCTTTCAAATTCTGAAGAATTACTTGCATTAGATGTTTGTGAGCTTCACATTCACCTCACCTGTTGTCCGTGTGATTTACCTTGCTCAATTCTACCATTTTTAATGCCCCATCATTATATATTCGTCATTCTTGTTTGGCTACCAAAAAATACGGCCTTTTTACTCTACTTCCTCTTTGTTTGTGCTTTTTCATTCGATATTATCTGTCTGTTTACCGCTATGCAGAACTAAGAAAGTGGATGAATTTACCTCCAGACTTTTAGACATTCATTCCAAGATGCTAGAGCTTAATAAAAAAGAGGTGAGCGCATTTTCATATTAAAAATAAAAAAGAGTTAAGTGTGGATTAACAGTGCATTAGGACCAAAATTATTGGGAGGATCACTTTTATTATTAGTCTGTAAATTTAAGCCAGTTATACTTTAACTTTTGCTTAAGATTATTATTTTTCCTTTAGTTATGCCATTGCATTCATTTTAAATATTGTGTCATAGGAAAACGTATTGGCTCAGAAGAGAAAAAATTGAATTATTTTATTATTTGTGTATTTTGCATAATATCTAATTTATGAAAAAGTATATAATTAATGTAGCAAAAGATGGCATGAAGGTGCAAAATTACCCTCTATCAGTAAGTCAGAGTTATTAACCAATATTTTCCCCCTATCTTTTTGCAATCATTTCTTAGGAAATCCGCTTGGGGTTACATCGTTCAGATTATATGCTCGATGAACAATCCAAATCACTTCTGCAAATTGAACTGAACACTATTTCATCTTCCTTTGCTGGTCTTGGTGGACTTGTGACCGAGCTTCATAAGTAAGTGTACATGTATGGTTTCTGATATAGAATCTTTCAATAATTTCCCCCCTTCTGTTTTGATGCAGCCATGGGTCCTTATATGTTAAACACATGATATTCTCATGGTAAATACAATTTAGTCCTTATTAGAGATACATTAGAAATTTGTTGGGTGATTTCAAATTAATTTATTTCAAGATTTCATAAATGATACACATATAATAATGGGAAAACACAATTTTTGGTCTTTATATTTTCATCAAGTTTTGTTTTTAGTCCCTATAATTTTTTTTTCAATTTTTTCAGTTCCTATAATTTCAGAAAGATTGGGTGATCTTTGTTTTTCAAGTTCCCATAGATTCCATATTTTCAATGGTTTTAGTTCCTATAGGGATTGAAAACACTAGAAAAAAACTACAAGAATTGAAAGCAAAACCCGATGAAACTATAAAGGCCAAAGATTATATTTTTCCTATAATAATTAATAATGTCCAATGCTTGTTCATATAAGTTCTGAAGTATTATTATTGAAGTAAAGGGAATTTATCATGAGAAGGCATCATATTGGTTGGTTTTTTTTTTCATCAGAAACATACTTTCTCATTATGGAGAATTGCTTGGTTTAAGTTCTGAAAGAATTCCTGCCAATACTGCTCGCAATCAGTTTGCAGAAGCACTGGCTAAAGCTAAGTGTGAATATAATGACCCTGGGTAAGTTTGGAGAAATATTTTCCGTGTTGGCTTCTACCGTCGCCTTTTTTATGCTGTGGAAAAATTTATTCATGTAAGCTTTCATTGGATCTGTGCAGGGCTGTAATAATGTTTGTGGTTCAGGCTGAAGAACGGAACATGTACGACCAGCATTTGCTGTCCCTAGCATTGAGAGAAAGATATCCTTTTCTTAGTAGTTTTCTTTAGCTTCTGGCATTAAGTTTGTTCAATAATTCTTTGATTGGATCCAAGATGGGTAGAGAGAAATAAGGAAGATAAATCTCTATTAACATATGAAATTAGCATATAACTTCATAATATTAATAAGAGAACATAGAACTGATGGAAGAAAATAAATAGAATAAATCTATCAAAATGATATAACATAAGAATCTCGTTTTATACTTCTCTTAATAACAACACTTAAGGGGATCTCTAAAGGGCCAACAGTCTCAAAAGTTTATTGTATTCATGATATGCCTGTTTTTGAGTTGCTAAGTATATTTATAATGCTAAATACAATCTAAAATAATGAATAAAATCTAGATAAATAGATAATTAAATAAAACTAAATAAAATCTCTTAGAATCTATATCCATATAAATACTAAATAAAATCTAAAGAACTAAATATTTGAATAAACTCCAAATAACTAGATATCTAGATAAATATTTAGATATCTAAATAAAATCTAAACAATATTATTAAATAAAAAATGTCTAAAATAAAATAAAAAAATATTTATTCCTAATATATTTCTAACTTCTCAAATTATCAATTATCCCACCATAATCGGTATTCTATCATGCTCATTCATTACATATTTCAAAAATTCATCCAAACAATTGTTTTTGAAAATCCTATTGTACTTTTCCGGGAGTTGTTTTCCTCAGCTTCTTAATACACATCGTATTACATCTGTGCGGAAAACATTGGCTCAAATTGATCAAGAGGCTGAACTTCTACCTGATGGAAAACTTTATGTGTATGTGGCCTTTGACATTGGAAAAAAGTGACCTCCCTGCTCTGGATTTGAGACATGATTGCATTTTTTTTTCTGGTTACAGGGATGGACAAGCTATTGCAGTCATTTACTTCAGGGCTGGGTATACGCCACTTGACTATCCTTCAGAATCAGTGAGCAACTATACTCTGCAGTTTTCTGCTGCTCATAGTAACTGTTCTATTCCAACTTCAAAACATCTGTTCATTAACTTTAGGCAATGTTAGCCCACCTGACACTATAACTACAGTGGCCAAAATATATTAGACTTACTAGCCAGACTTAGGAGATGCAATCATAATTTTTTTGGGGTAAACTCTGTAAAATTATATTGCTAAAAAAAAAAAACAATACACATAATGGTTAGGCTAATAAACACAATAAAGGCCACCTTCTAGGAAGGGTTCCTTTAAAATGTACATAAACCCAAACCGGTGATGACAGAACATTCCCTTTGAATTACAAAAAATGAATTAAATACTAGTTAAAACTAGTGGATAATATTAGACATAAACAAATCATTCTGAAACTTTTAGATAGCGTTTAGATTGATTGATTTGGATTTGAATTTTAGATATGAAATCTTGCATTTCAAATTTCATATTTCAAATCCATGTATTTCAAATCCTTTGTTTGGGCAATTTAAAAAATTTCACATGAAAAAGAGAGATGAGTTGAGATTCAAAACGAAAATGGAAAATTAGAAAAGATAAGTTTAATTCTATTCCTTAATCGACAAGAGATGAGAAAAGATGCAAGGATCATGAAAGTATCAATAGCGAAAAGTCGAAGAGAATGAGATGTTTGAGTGATTAGAATCTCAAATGATTGAGGTGTTGAGAGAATTTGAAATTACAAAGAAATTATAATTTCAAATGAATTTGGATTTGGCCTAAATTAAAATCCATAAATTTTTAAGTGCCCAAACCGGGGATTTGGCTCAAATACAAATATATAAATATCCAAACACACTATTAGGGTTTTTAAAAAGCAGACAAGACCTGATATTCTTAGGAAGACAAGCTGTAAGTCCTGTTTAACCTGTGCACAGACAGCAGCATCTTCAGATTTCTTATTTTGGCAAATGTGACCATTCCTTTCCAACCATTAAGTATAGACAGCAGCAGCAATGCAAGCAAAAAGAACATCTTGTGCAATTGTACTAAATTTTGAAGACAGAGCATGCACATGTTAGTCATTTTCTGGAGGACAGAGGAAAATCTTGACATCCAATTCGTTGAGTTAAATGACCCATCAACTACTTGAACCATTTAATACTTGACTGCCTTGTTTCGAGCAAACAACATTCATGGCGAGACATCTTTCAAGGTTCACATGATCAGAGGAGTGCAGCGACCTGTGACCTTTCAAATGATGTGTGGCCACTGGCCAGATATGGAATATCCATGGTGATGGTTTTGTGTAATAGGCCTTAAATCCATTCTGTAACTTTTCTGTGGGTTCGAGATTCTTCCTATATTCATCTGATCTGGCAGTTCTTTTGTTCTTCTTGATGTCATCCTGTTGCTTTTACATGATCCTCTAGAATAGGTGCTCCTTCAGCGGAGTTGAGTTTTTATGTTTTTATGTTTTTATATCTTGCTCAATTTGTAGGAATGGAGAGCTAGGCTGCTAATGGAAAAATCTTCTGCCATCAAATGTCCATCAATATCTTACCATTTGGTCGGCACAAAGAAGATTCAACAGGAACTTGCAAAACCCAATGTTCTTGAGAGGTATTTGATTAATTATACTCCCATCCTCCAAGCAAGATTTGACTATTTGTAATTGAATGCAATATGATCAATTCATGGATATTGTGACCAAAAGAAAGATTTTTTAATGGATAATTGAGGGAGACTTCCTGTGTGAAGCTGAGAATGTTGAGTCAATGGCTTGGAAATGGAAAGCTGTTGTATGGAGTTATCTTCAGCACCTCACTTCCTAGCAAAAAGTATAAGATGGGTGTATTTTGTTTTCGGTGAATGTCAATTAAATCATATATACTGCATGTGCAGAAGCAAAAGAATGATTTTCCGCCTTCTATTTTTTTCTTTGCGAGTGAGTAGCTTAATGATAAATTTGTATATTTTGGCTGAACTGAGTTTGTCTAACCAGTTGATATCTCTTCCCTAACTTATTGAGTGAAAACTGCAATCAGGTACCTGGAAAACAAAGATGACATTGTCAAACTGCGTAAATGCTTTGCAGGATTGTGGAGTCTGGATGAATCGGATATTACTAAAAGAGCAATAGAAAGGCCAGAGTTATTTGTAATGAAGCCTCAGCGAGAAGGAGGAGGTCTTATTTCTCTTAAAATTTGCTTCATCGTTCTGTTCGGTTGCCTCTTTGACTTTAGTGCAAGAAATAAAAAGTGAGGTTGGGAAAGTTACCTGAGGGGATGTAATTATGTTTCAGGAAACAATATCTATGGTGATGCAGTGAGGGAAACCCTCCTAAAATTGCAGATAGCAGGGTCTCAAGAAGATGCAGCTTACATCCTTATGCAGAGGATATTTCCAACAAATTTTGCTACATTTTTTATGCGTAGTGGCTGTTGTCATAAGGATCATGCCATATCAGAACTTGGAATATTTGGCACTTACTTAAGGTATATAGCTTGGCTACATATGGATCACAGGTCCATACTTTCTCAAATTTGATTAATGCTTGACGTTAAATGAACTGGAATTTGCAGGAATGGGGATAAAGTTATCGTGAATGAACAAAGTGGTTATTTGATGCGTACAAAAATATCTTCATCTGATGAAGGTGGAGTTGCAGCTGGTTTCGCTGCTTTAGATAGTGCATATCTGACTTGATGTGTCTGGGATTTTAATGTCTCTGTCGACCACCAAAAACAGTCAAGTGGTGATAGAACCAACTTGTCTAATTTGATTCTGTTACTAACAATTGGCGCTCTTGGACAGGCCAACGACCTGTCTGATAGAGCCAACAAGTTTGATGAACTGTTCGAATATTGGAATATTTATCAGAAGGCAGTTTGACGGGGACTTTGTAAGAGAATTCTTCCTCGCCAAATAACAGGAATTTCTTTCGGACGAATGGCATCAGTAATCAAAAGAAACTCTTAGCGCTCTTTGTATTTGATGCTTTCAGGGAGATCAGGACTTGAGACAGAAATTGTGTGGTAATTTGCAAACACAGAGCGGATATGATAAATGACTCATGGATTGTGTAGATTACGTGATCATGTTGTGGGCATTGTTGTTGAAACCGGACTGAACCAGACGGTCCGATAATCGCCACCCGCTGAATAAAATGATTCGGTTCAACCAATTGAACCAATCTGGCATTTGACTCGGGTTGATCCGGATTAAAATGACTAGTTTTGAGAGAACTGACTTTGACTTGAAAACTGGAGTTGGGTTAACTCGGGTCAAAGCTAAAAAAATAAAAAAAAGAAAAAAAAATTTAAGTTAAGTTGCTTAGATTCATAATTTCTTTTTTTTAATCACCAATTCTCTTTTCTCTTCTCTAATCTTTAATATCTCTTTCATGGTCCAAGTTCAGTCTCTAACTTCTCCTCCAACCTTTGCTTCCAACTCTAGAGATCCAACATTTGATATTGAGTCCGGAAGCTTGTGAGTTATGACGTGATGGCATGCCTTTAGTTTTAGCATTTTCCTTCAAAATTACAAGCTTATACTGACATGCTTTTACCTCTAGCTCTCACGGTCCAAGCATCTAGCTTTTGAAGTCGAAATCTCAAGTATTATTGACAAATTAATATTTTATTTATATAGTTGCTCATATAAATATTATTTTTTATTTAATTTTTATATCATTGGTTCGATCGTCGGTCTAATCGGTTAGATCGTGAAAATTGCAACCCGTTACTCTTTCCGATTTGATGTTCGATCTGAGTTTCAAAACATTGATTGTGGATTCTCATCTACCTATCTTGGGATTCCATTTTAGCAACTGACAATGTCAATCAAGTGATCAACCCATTCCTTTGCCCCACTCCCTCCTTGTTTGGCAATGCATATTTTTATTATCATACATATTATCAAGACCCTTGATTTAGCTTTAGATTATCATGATGCGTTATAACTCATATCTCAGGGTTGTTAATAACCCAAAAACAGCTAGCCAAAAATAATAAAAATACCATAATTAAGAAATTGTATCAAATCTTTCTTAATCTTTTTTATTTATTTTCTAAATATAACTATATTATATTATATAAGTAACTTACATTATACATTTTAATATTGTATATATTTTTTACATATTTAAGAAATTGTATCAAATCTTTATTAATATTTTTTATTTATTTTCTAAATACAACTATATTATATTATATAAGTAACTTACATTATATATTTTAATATTGTATATATTTTTTACATATTTGTAAATTTTATTGGATTTAAATAAAAAATTAATGAATTTTATTATTAAAATAAAATAGTAATTAGTTTGAATATATATTAACTAATACGAATAAATTAAATTAATTTACATTCATAAATTAATAGTTAATTAAACCGTTCATAACTAATATGATTATCATGTCATGACACCTCATAGTTCACATCTTAAGAGTTAAGCTAGTGATCAGCCCAAAATGCGGCAGGCCGTAAAATATACTAGCCCAAAAATATCCTTGATGTCGGTCCATTAAAAACTTACCAAGACAAAAGATGGAGACGCGGGGAATCGAACCCCGTGCCTCTCGCATGCGAAGCGAGCGCTCTACCATATGGGCTACGCCCCCGTGGTCCGACATTCATTTATCGTAAAATCTCAAATTATATTTCTTCTGTTTTCCATCCGCCTTTTCTAACTCAAATGATTAGACCTCTACCACATATATGTGTATATACTCTTTATGGTTCAAAATGCAAATAGGTTTTTAAAAAAGTTCACATATTAATAAAATTTTTATATTTATAAAAATATATATTGTTTTTTTTATCTTTAATCATAATTATCAATGTACTTCATGATAAATGAGAAATAACTTTGCATAAAGATCTATGTTGATAAATACAAGGGATAAAATGAAAAAAAATTTAGATGTATTAGGTTGCTTATATTTTAAACTGAGATTAGCTGAGCAAAAATACTTATATTTTAGATCAAAAGGAGTATATATTATTACCATAGTTTATGAAGTCATTGTCTTTTTTTCTTTTGAAATTTTTTTGCCAAGTCCTAATAAACTTAAAATGCAAAAATTTTATATATTTGAGAGCAATCATTCAACATGATGGAGAAATTGATGGAGAAGTTACATATATAATACAAGTTAGGTGGTATAATTAGATAAAGACTAAATGAGTTATTTGTAATAGAAATGTATCTAATAAATTTAAAGAAAATTTCTATCAAGGGTTAAGATACATTTTTACCCTTAAAATATTTTTTAAAGAGCACCTAACACCCTAACATTTTTATTGGAGCAATTTTGCCTTTGAAGTTATTAAAACAAAGCATTTTTGCCTTTTTTTTATCAAAATTCCAATGTTAACTGTTAGAAAATTTGATAAAAAAGGCAAAATTGCTCTATTTTAATAACTTTAATGGGAAAATTGTTCCAACAAAAAGTTAAGGTTTTGGGTGTTCCTCAAAAAATATTAAGACTAAAAATACATCTTAACCCTTCTATCAAATTGCTATAAAATTGGTCATATTATATGACAGTGAATGTTGGGTTTTAAATGAATAACAGAAATATAAAATTAGAGTAGTAAGGATGAAAATGTTGAGATAAATGTATGAGCATACCAAAAAAAAAAACAAAAAAAAATACAAAATGAACATATATGGGAAAAGATGAGAGTTTCACCTATTGTGGGAAAAATAGTAATAATTTGAGATGATTTGGATATGTTTAGACAAAGCTGTAACAAGCACCTGTGAAAAAATTAGAACATTCACTAACTCCAGGGAACACATGAAAATAGGGAAAAAATACATGATTAAAAGGCTGCTGTCATTCGAGAGCCTAACTCTCCAAGAGACTTCTTCCCCGAAATGTTCTAACTCCCCACTCCCCTTCAGCCAAAAACCTCCTACAAATAGATCTCTAAACACCCCTTTCCGAATCCTCCAGATCACCACCCCTTGCCTGCACCATCACGTTAGTTATTGGCTTGAATTCTTCATTTCTTTACCCCTTAAAAAAAAATCTCGTATATTCAATAGGTCTTAGTGACAGTGGTGGAATTAGAAAGCTCTTCAAACAGAGGCGACATGAGGACTGTTAGTCTGTTACCCAATCCTATTTTATTTATTGATCAGCTGTGTTCAGATGGGCATATATGCCTTTGCTGGTGGATCTCTTTAGTGGAAATCTTGTTCTCAATCGCGGGAATTCAGAGTGGTGGTCTTTTTATGATATTAATGCTTCAGATGCACAGGGATGTGGAAAGTTCGCTGGACCGATGGCTATAATCGTAGCTGAAGAAACTTCTCGTAAGCTTTACTGGAATTTTATTGTTGACGTCCAAGATTTCTGCTCACTACATAAAACTGCTGAGGTGGAACACATGTTGTCCCTCCGCTTGACGTTTCATGAGATTGCAGTGTGCCGACCTGCGAATGAGAATTCCTTTTGAGAACCTTTTTCACTGTGACAGGTGCTTAAGCAACACTGCAACTACGTCACATGCTTGTTTGGGCTTTCCTTGTGTTTTAATCCCAGAGCTCGGAACTTAAATGAAGTGTGTGCATCGGTGGCAGGTATTTGATTTCATAGAAGCTTTTTTTTTTTTTTTGGTGGGGGGGGGGTGTGGTGGTGGGGTTCTAAATTATGTGTGTTTATTGATGCGAATTGTTAGCAATATGTGAAGATATTTATGCTGCCGGAGCAGCAGGTGAGCTTGAAGTGGAGGAGAATCTATATTGGACCCTCGTCAAAATCTACCGCTCGCCACACATGCTGCTCGAGTATACTCAGCCGGACTAACATTCTCCAGAGTTGAAGAAATATTCACGCTCCAGCTTCATGTTATCGAATCGATGATTATATTGATTATTGATTTCCATTTCGACTTGCAAAGCGTTAAGCGTGCCTGTAAAGGCTGCAAGCAGTCAGTCACATGAAGAGGTCCCACAGAGATTTCATAGTTGATTTATTTATTAATTGGGTGTGATAGGCTTTTGCATCCTTCTATCTTAACTCATAGGAATAGCCTGCCGCCCGGGACATGTATTATGTTCCTGCAAGCTTAATAGATTTTACTGATCGCGTTGTTCATTGTGTTGTTAATGAATATTAATAACAGCAGCCGTTCGGTGGGTTTCTATAAACTGAATTGCAGAATTGGTACTGGGAAGAGTTTCTCTTCGAATTACATTGCAAGATTTCTCGTTATAATAAACTTAACTCTTTTGATTACTTTAGTTGAGTCTGCAGTCTTGCAATGTTTATGTTGAGCTATGTTTTTCCAATAAACATAAGCTAAATATGTCGACAAAAGTTGGTCCAATCAAAACATCTAATGACAAATCACTTTCCCCAGCAAATTTGGTTTCAGAAACAGACAAAGAAACCGGGAAACTTCGCTACTGTTTCTCCACCAGAGAATATCCGGTTGACTTCTAAACTAGCCACTAGAGGCTGGAAAATTAACCAAAAACTTAAGATGTTCAACACTATTCTTGAATAAATTTTCAAAATGACAACACTTTGCATTGTCGTCGATATGTCCGAGTGGTTAAGGAGACAGACTTGAAATCTGTTGGGCTTCGCCCGCGCAGGTTCGAACCCTGCTGTCGACGATCTATCTTTTGTTTTTATTTTTTCCCCGGTATTCTAATAAATTCTTTTTTTTAAATAAAAATGGATATCAAACTGTAGTAGCAGCAAAGCAAAAAACAATAACCGCATATCTTTGATCAACTGCCACCCTGCTAAAAAAAGGTTTTTGATTAAAAAACTACAATATTTTAATATATTCTAAATGAGCTGCAATCACTTATAAATATGCAATTTTTTCTCTATAAACTATAGCTACTTGCAGGATTCTGCTATCTATCCTTCCTTTTTCGAAACATGTGCAAACTTCACTCTTAGATATTTGGAAATTGCTCTCGCTCATATTAAGTACCAGGCATGCTTCTCTTGGATATAATATTTATAAAAAAAAAAAGTTATAGTTAAATTATATTTGTGTACGCATTCATTAAAAAAAAAAAAGGAAATTTAGTTCTCATTTGCCTGCCAATGCTCCCAAACAACGTTAAAAGGGCATACTTTTTATTTTGGTTTTGGTATTCACAAAGTTTTTGGGTGAAATATTTGCCCCCCTTTAACTACAATGAGAGCTTGATCCTAGAACCTCTTGCTACAAAAAAGAGGTTCATAAGGATGGCTATGGTCCCACTAGACCAATGCTCCGTTGAGAAAATGACTGGATGTTCTTGTGAATAAAAATAATCCATTTGATTATTTATATTATCTCTTGCTGTATATATTTTACTAAAATTGTCTCCTACTCTATGCTTTTTAAAGTAGTTATATTAGAGAAGAAGTTTTAAGAATTCAAGATTGTGATGGAATAAGAGTATTTGGAGGTTAAGTATTTAAACTCTCTTCATTGAAAAGAAAAATTGATGCTTTAAGCAATAGATGCTTGGTTTTAATCTAATTTTAATTTAATTGGAGAGGAAGTAAAATTTTAATGGATTCGATTATAATGAAAAAGTAGTGTTGAAGATTTTAATTAATTGTCTCTTTTAATTTGTATTTGTATTCATTTAAATTATAATCATAATCACACTTATCCTTCTTTCTAAGTTTCT
This sequence comes from Prosopis cineraria, assembly GCF_029017545.1. Taxonomy (NCBI): domain Eukaryota; kingdom Viridiplantae; phylum Streptophyta; class Magnoliopsida; order Fabales; family Fabaceae; genus Prosopis; species Prosopis cineraria. The sequence goes on from NW_026555334.1 coordinate 47,014,154, forward strand.
TTTTTTCTTTTTTTTTGGCCAACATCCTTCTTGCTAAATTGAATTCATTAAATTACCCTATTCTTGCAAAAGCCCTTAATGTAATTAACTTTTTATGCATGTTTGGGGAAGTCCACAAGTCCAAACGTCGTTGATTGTTTTTAAGAAAATATCAATGATGCATGACCTCCATCAAATCAAATCGCAGCAGATTGACCACCTCCGTTGGCCTTCAGTGTTCTTGTCACCGTTTTTAATTAATTTGAATTTATATTTGCAGAAAAAAATAATGAAAATGGAATATTTTTATTTTTAACATTATTTAATATCCAGAATGGACCACGTAAATGTTCATGCTCTTGTTTCAATCAAGAATATTGAGGCGGATAAAGTACGGCAAAAATCTCAGAACCTTAATCCTTCACGTCATTAATGGTCTCCTTCCGCCCTTTCCGAGGGAGGGCGAAGGAATGCGGATCCTGTTCAGATCTCCGAGAGGCAGTACCCAAGGGTTGCCGCGACTGATATCAACCGACACCAAAACGGCGTCGTTGTGTTGTGTTCATGGTCGAATCCCTGGCCAACCCTCGGCTATCGAGACGCGGAATGGCCTCTGCTGCGTTGGCAAAAATGGCAGTCAAGTCTCTACACGAAAGGCCTCTGTGTCTCGTCTGTACTGTCGTCCTTAATTTGAATTCTGGAATCCATAATTCATATTCCTCCACCTCACGCAATGCTTACTCCCCGCATTTGCAGTTGCAGAGGGTGATTATGGAGGCGTTGATCATGACTCCCATGATCATTCAACACTTGGTGATACCTTCTCAACCCTTCCTTACCAAATTTCCAATCCCTAAATCTAAACTCTTCCTCCTCATCCGTTATCGCTTTTACTATTTCTTCCGCCTGCTCGTCATCGGTTGATTTTTTTATTACATGTTTCCGTTTTCCTTCTTCTAGTTCTTCGTCCTCCTCTGGTTCCTCTTCTTCGCCGTCGTCTTCTAAATCATCTAGAGCACTGTCGTCCGGTATGAGATGTAATGTGAGACGGCCGTTGTGTCGCCAGGCGTGGAGAATCTCTGGCCAATGTATTCTGACTTCGGTGAGCTTTAACCTGCCGTCCTTCCTCACCGGTCGGAGAAAAAAACTTGGCCGACCATTCAGGTTCAGCGAAGAAAGAGGGGGCGGAAACGACCTCACCTCTTTTCTCACGCGATGACTGGTCCTTGTACAAATCTTGGCGCCTATATCCGCCGCCGTCCCCGCCAAACGGGAATCTTCAGCGGGACGATCAATCTCAAGCCGGTCCATCAAGCGGCCCTCGTGGTAGCTCTCAAAGCCTAGACTCTTGGTGCAAGACTCCAATTCGTCAGCCACGAGGCCGCCGACGTTGTGGAGCGGGGCGTCTGTTTGAACTGGATGGGGTGGCTTCTTGACCATGACAAGGGTGATGGCGGCGGCGAGGCCGAGGCCGAGGCCGCCAGAGAAACCAATGAAAGAACGAAGAAGGAGCTGGTGGTGGTGGAGAGAGGGAAGAATGAAAGAGAAGAAGAAGGGGAAGGAGAGCGAGAGAAAGAGAATGAAAGGAAGGTATTGAGAGAAAATAGTCATTTTTGTTGATGAAATGGTTGAAATTGAACTCACGAACTCGAAGGAGCAGGGGAGGGGTGTGTATTAATAGGATGGAAGAGAGGATCAGGATATATCCAAAGAGGGAGATAAGGGTACTGTTTTTTTTTTCCTTTTTTAAAAATATTTTATTTCAAATTTATATTAAAGTTCGACTGATTCAAATCAAAACAAATTTTAATTTAAATCTACCCAACCATACAAGTGTGAAGTCCTTTAATTTATAACAATTTTTTCTATACCTGCTGGATTTGTTTTAAGCTTCTACTTAATATAACCACGTGTTAAACCACTTGAACTTAACTGTTGGTAAAATATTAGGATTATGACTTATTAAAAAGAAACCGCTTTTTAAGCACTTGATAAAGAAACGTTGGAAGAGATTAGGTAGTGAATCACGCCTTTGCTACACTAGCTAATCTCAAATGATCGAGTGAGGCCTGTTCCTTTATTCTCTCTGATATAATTACACTTTAAAACAAATAAATAAATCATTTTCACTCTTCAAAACTTTGGAGTCTCCCTCCAATCGGTGCTACGTACTCGCATTCCTTCCTCCATTCATTTTTCTCTACACATCCAGTATCATGCAACAACTGTTTAATTTATTTAAACTTGTATTTATATTAGAATACGAGTGTTGTGTTATATATATCAGGAATATGAGTGTTGTGGATTTGCAGAGTTGGACACTCAAATCGTATTGCTGACGAATGACTAGTGAATATTACTAATTTTATAATCACGCATTAATATTGATATTGATATTTTCATGAGATAATATCTCTCTCCATTTAATCCAAGCGCATGTGTATCTTATATCCCATTTAGCATTTTTGTTTTTTCTTAATTTCTCCCCTGGGGTAACTCGGTTAAGATTTAATCCAATTTTTATGACTATTTAATATAATTTTGTTGTCAATTACAGTTATATTGACCACGGCTAATAAGAACAACTGGTTAAGCTGAAATGGAGTGTTTTAGACTTGAATTATTACTGTCCGCACACAGAGAAAACGCGTTTGTTCAATAGATAATTAGATAGATATACATTGACTGGATTAACAAATATCTCTTCATGATTCAGATTCCGGAACCATTCACTCTCTCTCTCTCTCTCTCTCTCTCTCTCTCTCTATATATATATATATATGTCTATGTATATATAAAAGTAAAACTGTAAGCAACTTGGTGATGACGTGTCCTTTATATGCTTTGATTTTTTAATTTAACTCATTTATAATCTTAAATTTTAAAAAGTAAAAGTGCAAGCAGCATGATGATGCTAGATATGATATTCATACCGAGATTTTTTTAATTTAATTTATTCCTAATTTTAAATTTTTAAATTGAAAATTATGAAACCACCCCACTCGCAACTTTCCGTTAAACACCACAAATTAAGCTTTCATTTGTTTTCAAAATTTTAAAATAATAATTAAAATATACCTAAAATTAATCAAATTACTTCCTTTTATCTCTTATTTCTCTCTCTCCTTTATTTCCATTTATCTATAATCTTTTTTTTATTTTTTGATAAAAGTGTGTGTACGTAGAACCGCAAGTGACAATCTAGTAATGACATGTGTCACTTTTAAATATAAATAAATATAAAATTATCCTTCCTCCAAAAATATTTTGTGATTATCCCAACTTTTGATTAACTTATTTATAATTTTAAATTTTTAATTTAAAATTTAAAAAATACTCCAATATGTAAATTATGTCTAATTAACCTACCTACAAACATCTCTCTGTTATCCCAGCTTTTGATCCTCTTTTTATAATATTAAATTTTGATTTCCAAAATCTTGTGAAGTTACTCATAATTTCAAATTCTTATTTTAATAATATTGCAAAATTGTTTATAATAAAAAATTCTAATTAAATTCCCTTCCCTATAAATTCTTTTCATTATCCTTACTTTCCAACTTTTTATTTCTAATATTATATTCTCAAGATCAAAAGCCACTAATTTTAATGAGGTCTTTATTTTTCGCCCATTCAAGCTATATGAGATAGTTATTTTAGCGTGATTGGAAAGACTAAAAAACTCTCCACTATCAAAGAAATCTTTTAATAAATTTTAAAAATTACAAGCATCCTAACTCACACATCCTTAAAAATCTCTCCACCACCATTGTAACTTTCCAACTTCTTATTTTCAAATTTAAATTTCAATTTTAAAAATCATGACAAAATTAAGCTTCCTAACTTCTAATCCTCGAAAATTTTTCCACTATGTCAGTATCAATAATCTTACACATCAATTGCCACATGAGATTTTTTTTTTAGATCTTTTCATTTTAGTTATTTTATCTATGTATTTTCCGGTAAACGTGGGTTGCGGGTGTAATTTGTGACTTCATAACTGCTTCTTCCCAAATAAGTGTCATTTATTTCTCCGAAACTGCCTCTTCTATGCATAAACCCATGAGATGGCCAATTGCAAGCATTTTATCTTTCTTTTTTTTTCATGTCTACGTGTATTGGGAAGGAAGCCCAAGTTCATTGAGAATTTGAAAAAGGAAAAGCGAAGAATGAATCGCTGAAGAAGAGGTAACATGCCAAGTGGTAACTTTCGATTGTAGGCACTTGCAAAAGTAACATGCTAAAATGCACCTAGCTAATTTATGATTCAAGACTCCTTTGTTCTTATGCATTATATATTTTTATATAGGTCTTGATTGTGTTTAGGAATTTCCGCATATGTTCGAACCTCCTAAATTTTAGGAAGTTAGTTTCTTCTCTCTGTTTTTTTTTTTTTTTGTGCTTCTCTAAAAGAATGCAAGCTCGTGAAGCTTTCTTTTGTGTAGATGGTATATGTCTAGGTCACAACTTGTACACCTTATATTTTGCTCGACAAAAAGCTTAGTCACTATATATGTTACTATGTTTGTGGTCGATTAATGGCGACAGTTGCTTCATAAAGACAGAGACTCTTTTTTAATAGGACGGCGACGTTGCAAATTCATCTACTAGGAAAAGAAGAAGTCAGAAGCAAAAGGGTCTGGTCTCAGACAATGCTACACACATTGTTTATTTATTTCTTAAAGTTTGATGACAGGCAAAGCAGACTATTGTATTGTTTTCTCTTCGCAAGATATAATTTTGTATGTTTTATTCATACTATTGTTGTTACAATACTTTAATTTATATGTATTACAAAATGAAATGAAATTGCTATTTTTCTTACTTTATTTTTATATAAGTTAAAAATTCCCTGTTTATTACACACAACAAATCATCATGCTTTCTTTTCTCATGTATTATTCTATAGATCGATTTACTTTTGAAGGAAATATCCTTTAATTTACTTGACAGGCATATTTTTTTTATATGCCTTTTGGACCACCCATAGATTTGTTTAAGTAGAACTAGCATTATAATTTTTAACTTTTTTTTCCACTTCCATTTTCGTCTTAATCACTTATATCTCTTTACATTTATCTTATCATTACGCAGGTTTATAATGAGATATGAATAACTACTTTTTTATATTTTTTAAAGATGACTATTGTTTTCTCTTTTAAAGTGTACTATATTGAATTATGTTTACTTGTGCATTGCAAGGTCGCGTTTGATCTATTGGGTACCTTTTGTTATACTCTTTTATTTCTGTACCATTGCCGGTGGGTTATAGAGTTTATGTATGATTTTACATATTCAATGCAAGCAAATGATTTCATCATTTCCTTTTAGTATTACAACCATTGTAACTTGTAATTGTAGTTTGTAAATTTTTTATTCTTATTTATTTGTGGGTTATGTGTTTTCTTTACTTCACTTTTCAAAGATTTCATTTTCATTGAATCCAAGTGTTCCAAGTATTAGGAGTTCCCTTTACCTTGTGTGTGTGTTCAAATATGTGAGCTATGTTAGTTTATTTTTGAGGTCCCTTTTTCCAAATGCTCTAAATGTTGTTAAATGTATCAAAATTTGTAAGTTATATATTTATTTTAAAAATTATTTTAAACATTAGTAAGTTCAATCTAAAAGTTATTTCTGCTTAACAACATTTTAAATTTTTATTAAATATCATTATTTATTTAAATAATATTTTGTTTTTTTTTTACATCCCGTGCATTGCACGGGCCATGTGCTAGAATTATAAAACGACCCCACTCCTAACTTTTCATTAAACATTACAATTTTGGGCTTCATTTTTTTTTCAAATTTTTTTATTAAAATAATAATTACATTACATTACAATATATCTAAAACTAATCAAACCACATCCCGTTGTCACTTATTTCTCTCTCTCTCTCTCTCTATTTCCATTTATCTATAATCCTTTTATTTTTTTTAATAATATATCGATAATCTTTTCTCTCACCATCTCTTCCACTACAATAACTTCTACATTAATATTGCTTTTTTATAATAAATATTTTATTAAAATATTTCTAAAACTTGCAGAAACTACTTTTCCTTATCCCTTATCTTTCTCTCCTGTTATATTAACTCCTTTATTTATATTTAATATTCTTTTTCATTATCTCTTTCATTATTCTAACTTACTATCCTTTTATTTTAAATTTTAAAAATCTTAAAAATCTCCACAAATTATAACTTCTCTACTAACATTTACAACAACTTGTATTGTTTGCATATATTTCTTTACTCCCCATGCTTTTGGATTTCTCATCCTTCTTTTGAGCATTCAATAAAACGTAAGCAAAAAGCATCCAACACCATCAAGGTTTAGTATTTGAAGTCATGGTTGCCTCGTCCCCTTCCTCCCTTCTTAGATCATTAATTCCTGTTCTTTATTTTTCTTGACAAACAGTTCAGTTCATATCTCTTCATATGCTTTTCCATATCTTTTTCACATTTAATGTAACAAAGCTGTGTTGTGAGTCTAGAGCATTACTTTTGTTCTCTACTTGGCCTCTTTGAGATCATGTGTTACCTTATAGATTTTCTACAAAATAAATGTGTTATATATTTTTTGACTATACATTGATTGATATGACCTATATGATTCCAAGCTTTTATACTGTTATGTTTACATATGTAGAACCTAAAAAAAAAAAAATCAAATGTAAAGGGGAGGTAGGTTACAATAGTTGGTGCACAAAATTGCTATTCTCCATTATAAATTTATAATGGAAGTGTTTTGGGCACAATTAATGGCATTATGTTTTTAATTCAAGCTCAAGGAATTATAGCACCTTGAAAGAGTTCACCTCTTTTTTCAATGATTTTATATTTCATGCAATCTTCATATATATACTTCTCAATTTTCTCCTTCTATAGTTCATCCAATTCATACTAATTATCTTGTAAATCATTTGATATTATTTTGCATTATTCCTTTCAAGAGACGTTGTGATTTTCAAAATTTTATTTCATATAATTAAATGCTACTAAAGAGTACATTCTGCATGGTTTTGACATTCCAATGCTCCAACTATGGGCTATTCTTGTAGTTTTTTAATTGAACTTTAGTCTAAAATGTTTTGTGTTTTTAGAGTTAGGTAACATTTATGAAATTATATTTATAATTTCCAATGTGATGCCATATGAACATAATTTTGCCTACACAGTTGTTTGTTGAAGGTGTTAAAGTTGGGTTTGTTTCAAAAAAGCAAAGTTAGGCAAAGATTTATTGCAAGAATTTTTATTGATGTTATTAGGGAGGTAATGAATCTTTCTCCACTATTTAACTCTCATACTCAAATATTACCTTTGTTTTAAAAAATTCTATATAATTATATAGAATATTTATATAATGGAAGAATGACAAAGAGATCTCAAAAGTATCAATTAATTCATGTCAAGTCTCAAGTGCTAAACTTTAAAAATTTACAAGTTCATCTATTAATTTTGCAATTACATTGTGATAAATTTATAATTTATTTTTAAAATTTTAATATGGTTGAAAAATAAAATAAAAATATTTTTTCTATTAAAATTTAAAATATAAGTTATAAATTTATCATAACGGAGTTGTAAAATTGAGAAATTGAGTTACAAATTTTTAAAATTTGACACTTAAGTCTTAACTTGAATTAATTGATTCTTTTGGGACCTTGTTGACATTCTCCCTTATATAATTTATCATTTATAAACTTTGCAATTTCAATGTGTCATATCAAATTTTTTATTATATTTTCTCAAATGTTAGAGTATTAAAATCACAATTTCTTATATTATTTTTGCAACTGTTAGACTCCATTTCTTTCAATATTTTATTTTTCTCACTCATTATATTTTTAAAATGATTTATTAATTTATCATAATTCATACTGTTTCCTTTTTCCTCTCCCATTATCTCACCCACGTACCCTCCTATTATTGTAACTTCCCATCATACTATTATTATTTTTAAGGGTTAAAATCCAATTTAGATTAAACTTGGGATAATTTTATTCTCACTGTTAAATTAAACCAAATGTCTGTTAATTTTTTAAAAAAAATGGGACCTAATGTATAATTTTTCTCAAATTCTATTCTCCCTCTCTCTTACTCTCCTTTAAAAAAAATTACACATCAAGCCCAATTTTTTAAGAATTAATGGATGTTTGGTTTAATTTAAAGTGGGTTGAAGTTGTCTCAAATTTAATTATTCATGGTTCAAAATGTATCAAATATGAGTTTAGAATTCAAATAACCTTTGGACTTATAATTCAAATTTCAAATTGTATATTAATCCTATTTTTATTTTTAAAAACGAAGAGATCATGGCATAAGATAGATTATATATGATAGGAATAAAATCATAAATAATCTTATCTGTTATAAAGAATAGTTTAAATTCAAATTGTGCTTTAGCAGAGAAAATTGTGAAACATAATCTTCACCCTGAATTTAATTTATGAAATTAATTTTAATTCTTAATTCTAATTTATTGTTCAATGTGCATATATTATTTATAATTTAAATATTTTTTATACAAATTGATTTATTTTTTAAATTCATTCAATGGCTGTTATATGGAGGTTTTTAAATAATTATTATATTTAACCCATCATTACAAATTAAAAAACATCAATTACTTTAATTTAAAAGTGATTTTTTTACAATAATATAATTTTATAATTTAACTTATATTTGATTATTTATTTAAACCATTACTTATTATTTCACACCCGGTGCATCGCACAGGACACATGCTGGTAAGAGATAAGATTAACTCAAGATAATTCTTCCCAACACTGCGATTCTCACAACGCCTAACTAATTAAAATTTCCACCGCAAAACACTACCCGAGTTTGAAACTATATATCACCTTAACTTTATTAATGAAACATGTGTTTTGCAAATGATAAATCCTAAAATTAAGAAGAATGCATTCCATATTTATAACTCTGTAAAATTGAATTGCAATCTCTCTAGCTAGTATCGACACATATAAAATATATATGCTCATCATGAATGATAATGTAATTTTTCTCAATTTTTTTTCATAAACAAATAAAATAGGGCGTCTGGAAAGAGAATACAATGATGCAAAAATATGTAATTATGTATATCCTTGAAGGTGAAGGAGTCACATTGCATCGCATTACATGGAGTACTCGCTCATTCGCTCAATATATCTCAAAATGCATTACTTATTGGAGGAATATGCACTTATTTGCATGGATGTACGGAGGATTGGGATTCAGATTCAGGTGGGCATTGGAAGTGGTAGAAATAGGAATTACAAAACGCGTGGAGGAGCGATACGCGGGAATACCGTTGGCTGATGCAATGCTTATATTGGATTTGGCCATCGGAATGGGATGGCTGCTTTGGAATTATCAATTGTTCTTCCAATCCAATAATTATTTAAAAAGGAGAACAAGAGGTGAGTGAGACTACGTGAATTTGAATCCTTTTCTAGACATATTTTCTTACCTGGTTTTTTAGTATACTGCAGTCCGCATAACACACTCACTCTCATCCATATTTCTCGTACCCTCAAACGTGGCGTGCCGCTGCTCAATCTTTGGACCTAAACCCATCAAGCTGGATGGGCCTCCTTATAATATTCTCAAATACAACTCCATCTACAACTATTCCACGGAATTCATGTCCATGATTTGCGTCTTATATGCAAATACAAAAATTGCCAAAATATACTACTTATTATTATTGAATGATTAAAAAAACATAAAAACAATCATGATCAAATTACTGGATAAATCTTTTCATTGTTAACTTCATGAAAAATAGGAAAACTAAACCTTTGTGCATACATATTATTTTGTTTTCTTACTCGCGTTTTTTCTCTCCTTGAAACTCCAACATTATGATATGAAATTTTAATAGAACCACAGATGCATGCACTTCATAACAAATAAACCAGCAATAGATATTTTAGTTGTCCAGGTAATTAATAGGACCCAAATGTTTTACATTGAGTTCAAGGCTGCCATATTATTTATAACTGCGTGCAGCTTTCGATGAACTAATGCACACACACACACACACACACACACACACACACATCCATGCAGACACAGTGACCAACATGAGAAGAAGGTGGCGAGCTAGTCAGCGACGTACACGTCGGAGTACCCCATACCTCTTCTGGTGGTCGGAAAGATAGTGAAGAGGAAGGTGGATAAGACCCCAGCTCCTAAGGGAAGGTTGGTGATCAAGGCACTTTCATTAGGCCCCACGTGCGGCATCAAACAGCTCTGAACATTGGTGTTGGTGACAGCGAATATCAGAAACACCACCAACGACAAGAACGCGTGCACAAAGTCTATCGTGGAGATCTTGTACTTGTCCGATTCCGCCACTTCCTCAAACTGGCTATGGTTGAAGATGTACAAACCCTTGAACGTCGCAATGCCGTAGTAGAGCTTGCCATCTCTCGCCACGAAGCTATCGGTGAAGGAGGAGGAGAAGCAGAGCACGGCGCAGACCAGAATGGCGGACAGAGTCAGGAACTGGTTCGAGAGATGGCAGACGCCATTGTTGGAGAAGGAAGGAATGAGAGCGTTGAAAGCGAGGACGGTGCTGGTGGGTAGAAGATTCGCCAAATTGGCTGCACTAGCCAGAGTCTTATGGAGGGGATGGTTTGAGCCTGGGTCTTGGATCAGAGATGATTGAGACATTTTTGGAGGATATATTAATTAGTGTTAGACTATGATTTAATTATATAGGTGTATATATACAGACATATATATATATATATATATATTTGTACAGGTTACTTGATCACGTGGTTGATTGATAGTCATGGAAACATTGCCGTCTGGGGCTCCTGGAATGGAATGGAAGGAAAGGCTGCCTAATTCAGCAGGCTTAAGTAACATAATCATGACATGCTATTTAATTTCTTGTAGGTTTCGGAGAAAGATAAATATCTGCAATTTCAAATTAAAGTGCACACACAGGAATCCGTTAGATTATATGTATGTGTCTTGCCAAAAAGGTGCGCTTGACTTGCACCCAAGAAGAAATACTTACCCCTTCCTATTTCCTTCAAACAGAATTGCGTTTCCTTGTATGTTTACTTCCTCCATTCCCATTCTAGATTTTTGGACCAAATTCTATATCATCGCACATGTCATTAAATCTTCTGTGTGAGACATCTTGCATTCTATATATGATACTAATAATTGGGAGGAAAGGAAAAAAAGTATATGGGTTACTGCATTTGTGGTACCAATTAACCGAGCTTTTGAGTAATAGCTTTAGATTTTTTTTTTTTTAAACGTCTTTCGTTAGGTAATAGCCTTGCATTTCTTTTTCCTGTTTTTGTTTTTCTGTGAGATATTTCTTTATTTTTGAGATTTTTGGCTTAAGACTGAATAAACAAATGAGCCATTTTTTTCCGATTTAGTCTCTCTCTCATGTTCTAGTGACTGATTTTCAAATGTGCCCCATGGACTGTAGGAATCCATTTCTTAACAGGCATGTGTAAAGAGCTTAATGCTTCCAAGCTTTTCACTATTATTTGAAACAAAAAATGTCCTGGTGATCCAATTAGTTAAACATCATAGGGCTTTACGTGGTGCTTTTTGCCCATCAACTCATTATACATGGATCGGTTGGTGTTGCGTGAGCGGGTATCGTATAGTATGAATTAACCATGTTGTATAGGCTCTAAACAACCTTCCAAGTTTAAGTTTGTATTCAAATGTGTATAAAAATTCCAGGGTCGTTCAGTCTTGGCGGTAATCATAAAATTTGTTTCATCTGGCCGTCTGTCAAGCTGAGCTTGTGTCTGTGTTAACTATACGCGAAGTCATGGATGATTGAATTTCTTCCAGTGTACGCCCCTTGGTCTCTGTTACAAGTTTTGCCACGAACACGACAGTGAGGCCACAAATGGCAGAGAATATAAAGAAGGTTCCTGACCAAATATAACATAGCATGAGTGATCTTTTCACATGCATGCAAGAGCAAGAATATTATCGCGTCTAGTTTCGGTGCTCAGCAATGCTATGATCTTTTCACATGCATGCAAGAGTAAGAATATTATCGCGTCTGGTTTCAGTGCTCAGCGGTACTCATCATAAAAAAACATCTGGGCCATTTAGACTTTCATTTGGATGGTCCAGATTTTTTTAATTTCAATTTTAATTTTATAAAAATATTTTTAGTTTTTAATTTTAATTTTATAAAATTAAAATAAAAAATTTTTTGATAAATATTTTCATCATCAATTTGGATAGTATTAATTTAATTTGAGACTCTATATGATTCAATTTAATATTATAATTTTTATAAACTGCTTATCTAGATGTACTCTGAACAAGACAGATTTAATATTAAATTTTTAATAATTTTTTATTTTAATAAATATAAAATAAAAATAAAAACTTTAAATCTAGGCTTTGCAGATAAAAATTTAATGTTGAATTTGGATTATTCAGAGCACATCCAGATAGTTAATTTATGAAAATTATAATATTAAATTGAACCATCTGAATTTAATCAGTACTATCCAGATTGATGATAAATATATCCAAATTGATGATAAATATATTTATCAAAAAAATTTATAAATTTTATTTTTATAAAATTAAAATTAAAATTGAAAAAATCTAGATGACCCAAATACTTTTTTATGATGAGTATTGAGGTGCACAGCAAGCTACTGAGCACCGAAACCGGACAAATATTATCAGGACTGCTCTTTTTTCGCTGAGCAGTTAAGCCAAGGAGGTCTACCTGTTGAGTTCCAACCCACGAGGAAGTTAAAAGCGTATGATACTATCCAAGAACCTAACCAGCTAATTAAGGTCACAAGGCTTCCTGCAGACCCCTTCACGTTAATGGGAAATATCTGAACATGCCCCAAAATTCAAATATTCAGCCACCTTGAGGATTTCTTACAATATAATAATATGATACAAACACAAAACTATACCTCAGACATGATAACCCAAGGAATTCCTCCCATGCCTAACGAGAAAGATCCTGTATATACCTGTCCATTCTCACAATTCATAAACATTAAAATGTGTGGATCATTTATCAGTCGTGGCTCTACTTAAACTATATAACTTGGATTGAGAACCCCATGATAATTTTGAACATGTATAATGAGTCCTTGCCAAATTATCACAGAGCTTAGCTTTTAACTTGAAAGGTATCATGTTAATCTCAAGCTATTTCTCCCACCAAAGCAAAGCAAGAATTAATGTGACTCTACGTTTGCTATTTACAGCTACTTTATGTTGTACGAGCCACATTTTACTTATTTCTTACACACAAAAGAACAGTTATTAGGGTGATTATCATTATCAATACCAGTACACCACCAAGAGCCAAAATGGGAGAAACCTCCTTGCACTTCTGAAGGTCCTGTATTCCAAAATATATATATATATATATATATATATCTATACAAATTAGAGATAAATAGAAGCGAAGAGAAAACAACACGTACGGAGCAGATTTTTTTTTTTTAAATAAATAAATGAACCTGCAATAAGAATGATAGGCCCGCGAGAAAGCATCCTAGGCATGTTCCCCCAGCAGAGACCTATACGGTGAGTAATTAACTACATGAACATTTAACTTCACAACTTCATTTGATCTAACGCCTTAAAAAAAATTAAGACCAAGTTCAGCATCCTCACCAACAAAAGTGGTCTCCGTCCAGATTTATCCATCAAAAGTACGCCCAGAGCTGTCATTGGGATCTAGAAGGAGACATCTATATAAGCCAACTTATTCGCCGTTAAACAGAAAACAAAAAACTAGGTTAATTAAGAGATTCAAGAACCTGAACAGCAACCATTGCTATTGTTCCCACGCTATCTGAGAAACCTGTCGAATATCAAAGATTTTGCTTTTTAATTTTCAAAAATCTTATATATGTGCGCGCGCGCCCGCGCATGAATGTATAAAAGAAGCATCAACACATACTTCCCACGTACCAGCAGAGGTAAATATGGAACTTGCATAAAATGCAATGCCGTTAACCCCTCCAAATTGTTGTAGTATCATTAATCCGAGCCCGACCTGATTAAAGAATCAATAACCCATAAAACTATGCAATTTGGTAAGTTACATGAATGAGGCCAGCTTAAGAAGCTTACAGTAAGTGATTTAAAATACTGCCGCTGAAATAAGTCAGCCATTCTAGCTTCTGATTCTTTCTGAAGGTTTTCTGTATAGTCCTACAGAAGAATAAGTGGGGAAGTATTTAATATTCCATACTAAATTATGGCATCCACATATTTGCTTCCTGATATATTGAAATTGACACATACTTTGATTTCATTGGCTTCATCATAAACATCTGCATTCTCTCCCCTGAGGTTTTTTAAGGTGGATTCACTCTCTTCCATGCGACCAACCTTTGCCTGCACAAGCTTACAGTCTAATGACTTATCTTTGCTCAGTCCATTTGAAAAAATGATGAAAATGCGGAGCAAAGATGAGGAACTCACAAGCCACCTAGGAGACTCAGGAATGAAGAGCAGGCCTAGAAGCTGTACAGCACATGGAATTGTTCCTGATATGAACACCAAAAATTAGAGCCTAACAAGGATTATGTTTTTTCATTTAGTGAAATGAACAATAGTAAAAGAACATTACCAAGTAATGCCAAAACCCGCCAACTCACAAATTCTCCGATGAGATAAGTCAAAGATACTCCACAGCAGATCATCAACTGTCACAATTATATTAATGTCGAACTGGGATTTAACAATCATCTATACATGGAAAATGAGAGTTAAAGGATCTTTGGAGGGCATACGTTATTGATTTACCTGATGAATTGTTGTAAATCCCCCTCGAAGATTCTTCGGTGTTATTTCTGCTATATAAATTGGCACCTTTGGCGGAAAGAGAACCAGCTATTAGTTCCATTCGCAAGGAAACAGTCAATGCGTATCATATAAACTGTAATTATAGAAATCACAACAATTACCACATAAGATAGAAGACCCATCCCACATCCTACCATCAGTCTTCCGATGTAAAGCCACCAGGCAACCTTTAAACACGCACCAAGCATTCAACATAAACAATTTATAGCGAGCTAGTGAGTTAATTCATCTCTGACTCCTCTGTCTTGACTTCATGTAACTAACAAGTAACTAAGCAACATAAGAAGTGTGGGAATAAAATGGGAAAGATGGTGGTAGACCTTTGTGATTGCTATGCAAAGCCATCCCAATATGCAAAAAATATGCGAGAAGCACATGGCCTGAGATTTGCAGAAGTAACCAAACGACCACAATTAAAAGAGGGGTCAAGCTTGACCGCAAAGCTTTGGTAAAGGATATTAGAGATAAATAGCAATGGGAGAAACTTACACCTCGACGACCTGCATAATCTGCCATTCTACCGCTCAGTATGGCACCTATCATTGCCCCAATTGTCAGTATCGAGCCAAACACTGAATACTGCACTATGAGAATTGAGTTAGAGAGACGGTTTGGCATGGCAGAAGCGAGCAAACGAGGGAGTATACTGAAAATAACTGCACATACAGCAATTCTTGATATTCTGTTGTAATATACAATACTTAAAATACAAAAATGAATCTAAGCTAATGGAGAATTTATGAGGTAAACGAGAATTTTGATTCGAAGCTCAAATTAAACCTCTGCCACACTGAGACTGACGTCGTCCATAATTCCACATTGAGCAGGTGATGAATAACCTACCTGTAAAAATCAGTCATACTCAAGTCAGAGGTGAAACCTCGTGAGCCAAACTTAGTAATTGGAAACTAGGTGGCAGAAATTTACAGCAGACCCAAAAACCTAAGAACCAGAGACAGCAATAATGGTGCCAAGTATAAGAATTGGTGTCGCCGGAGAAGCTTTGCTATACTTGTTTTCATGGTGGTCAGTGATATCACTGCAGATGTTTCCCCCATCTGAGTTTCGGTAGGATTCATTTATGCCTCCGACGAGGAGAGGACTTGAAAGTCCGCTTGCCTCTGTGTTATTGTTGTCCATGACTTTGTCTTTAGACGAGGTCCAGCAAGCAAGCCAGGTGAGTGGTTAAGGAAGAGAATTAAGTTCGTAAAAGTCAAAAACGCTTGCAATGAACAAGATGACAGATGACTGCGAAGCACGGAGTTAGATGAAAATATAAAATTGATGAGGTTTGTCGTGGCGTTGAGGCTGATGTGTAATTTAAAACTACAAGTTCATTGAACAAAACTACACATTCATGGATGTGCATGCATGTAACAACTTAAAAGCAATTCATGAAATCAAAGATGAAAAACAAATTGGATAGTAATAATAGAAAGATTTTATATAACTAATGAGAGCATAATTGACTTGATAAAAGCAAATTAAATTGAGTCCGGGAGAGGAGAGAAGCGTGAAGAATACTTCATATTCATTTTAAATCATATATATTTACGAGACTATAATGTCGACGTCTATTTATAGCATCTAGTTATCATTAAGTAATAGACACTAGTTCGTGGATTACATTGCATATATACGACATAATGATACCATTTTATAAATCAATGAATACATACATAATGCATGTCTTTGCGCTTAATAATAACCTTTTAGATTCAAGTGAAAAAGAAAAATAAGATAGGATGATTAATTCACATGCATCATATATAATTAGATTATTTTTTTTATAATCAAAATCAATCATATCAATAAATTTTTTATAATTAATTTTATTCAACTGAACTCCAAAAACACCGTATGTGTTTTGTTATTTAGTGGTAGCTTTGCATCTTTTGTCATCCTTCTGCCAGTTGATTTTTTTTTTTTTTTTGAAAGGGGATGAAAGTTAGAGTGTTGAATAATTTTCATATCCTTTTCAATCCCCGTTTTAAGATCTAAGTCTCTTTAAGTTAAAAAGTTTTTTTTTTCTTAGAACTAACTTAGTAAAAACTAAACAATTCAAGATATTTGCAATGACTGATTCGCCAAAAAGAACTAATGGTTTGTTTAAATGACAAAGATATTATTTATCAAATAATAAAATAACAGCATAAGGCGTTTGAAGAAAAGATATATTACCACATTCTTTTAAGAATTTTAAAAAATATAAAGTATTTTGAATATTTCAATATATAATTGATTATATTTTTCAAAAAATACCCTTAGTTAAGGGCGTTGGCTTGTGGAGTGTTTTGGAAGAAGATGACACATATAAGTGCATATAACACTACATTTTAATTTAAAATTTTAAGACATTGAATTTATCATTTTTTTCTTTTGCTTAAATATCTCTTCTATAACCCAATTTTATTCAATATGACTTTTTTCTTCATATCAAGCCAAATTTACTCATGCCTAATAACCAACACAAGAGGGTAACTACTAATGTTTTCTAATTGAGATAAATGTTAAATAAGGATAAATATAAAAAAGTGTATGATTTAAATGATAATTATTTAATTTATTTGAATATATAATTTGATTAAAAATGTTTTGTAATATTAAAGATAAGGAATATTTTATATTTAAATTTTAGAGCCGACACACGTTGAAAACTAGTATTTTACTGTCTTGATTAGGAAACAATTTTATAGCCGGTCCCAAGCCCGGGTAAAGGAGGAGGGTTGTGTTAGGCCATCAACAGCCAATGTAAAAATTTGTTGAATCTATCATGAACATGGACAATAGACGTTATAATGTTAATACTAGGTCGTTGCCCGTAAGTAACGCGCTGCATGGCTCGAGTACAGTGATAAGTGAGTTAGAGCCGCTGCATCGGCGCCCGGATGTAGTGTTAAATGAGCAAGGGCTACCGCGTCATTTTGGACGCACGCGGCTAAAGAAGTTAGTCCATAAGAGCAAAATTAGATTTGGTACTTGGAATGTTGGGACATTAAATTGTAAATCTGTAGAGGTTGTAGGGGTTATGATTCAAAGGAAAATCAATATCCTTTGCTTGCAAGAAACAAAATCGCGTGGAGAAGGAGCTAAGGATATTCAAGGTTTCAAACTTTGGTATACAGGAAAAGTAAGTGCACGCAATGGAGTAGGCATCATTATAGATAAGGAGTGGAAGAAGAACGTTGTAGAAGTTAGCAGAATTGGAGACAGAATTATTTCTTTAAAAATGATAATTGGACGTGAGACTGTTAATATTGTTAGCGCTTATGCGCCGCAAGTCGGGACAGAAGCCAATCTTAAGGAATTATTTTGGGAGGATCTGGAGGGGTTGATTCGACACATACCACAGAGTGAAAAGATTTTTATTGGAGGAGACTTTAATGGGCATGTCGGGAGGGAAGCTGGTCAGTATGCTAGGGTGCATGGTGGTTTTGGTTTTGGAGAGCTAAACAATGAAGGGCAAACTCTTCTTGATTTCTCATTGGCGTATGATTTTAAGATTGCCAACACTTGTTTCAAAAAGAGAGATGAGCATCTCATCACTTACAAAAGTGGAGCCTCAAGGTCGCAGATTGATTTTCTTTTGGTTAGGAACACAGATAGAAAACTTTGTAAAAATTGTAAGGTGATCCCTGGAGATGCTGTAACGACACAACATAGGGTCCTAGTCCTTGATGTGTGTATTATGAGTAAAATCCAAAAACGTCGACAAGTAGTAACACCAAAGATTAGGTGGTGGCAATTAAAAGGTGAGAAGCAAGATATTTTCAAGCGAAATCTTTTGGATAAAGGAATTTGAGATTCTCAGGGAAGTGCTAACATCATATGGGAGGATATGGCTAAAAAGATACGGGAGGTTGCAAAAGTAGTTTTGGGAGAATCGAAAGGTTCTGGTCCGAGAGATAAGGAGTCTTGGTGGTGGAATAATAGTGTACAGGACAAAATCAAGTATAAGAAGAACTGTTTTAAAGCCATACATTTGTGTAACAATGAGGAAAATTAGGAGAGGTACCGTATGGCTAAGAAGGAAACTAAGAGAGCTGTGGGTGAAGCTCGTCCAAAGCTTTTGAAGAATTTTATAAGAACCTTGAGACGAAGGAAGGAGAGCAAAATATTTATAAGATTGCCAAGAGTAGGGAAAGAAAATCAAGAGATCTAGAACAGGTAAGGTGTATTAAGGATGAAGAGGGAAGAATTTTAGTTACAGATGATGAAATTAAAAATAGATGGGAGACTTATTTTTCTAAACTTTTCAATGATGGAGAGGATTCATCTAGTAACTTGGAGGATTTAGTAACTGGTGAAGGAGAACAAAATTTGTCATTCTATCGAAAAATACGTGATAAGGAGGTAAAGGAAGCTCTTAAGAAAATGGCAAATGGTAGAGCTAACGGACCTGATTGTATATCTATCGAAGCGTGGAAATGTTTAGGTGAAGAAGGGGTGAGATGGTTAACTAAGTTATTTAATGTGATTTTACGGTCCAAGAAAATGCCTGATGAGTGGAGGAGAAGTACATTAATTCCTATTTATAAAAATAAAGGAGATATTCAGAATTGTACTAACTATAGAAGGATTAAACTCATGAGCCACACAATGAAATTGTGGGAGAAAGTAATTGAGCACAGGTTGAGATTAGAGACAAGTATTTCTGAGAATCAATTTGGTTTTATGCCAGGTAGATCAACTACAGAGGCAATTTATCTACTAAGGGGATTAATGGAAAAGTATCGTTGTAAAAATAAAGATCTACACATGGTTTTTATTGATTTGGAAAAAGCTTATGACCGTATACCAAGAGAAGTGCTTTGGAAAGCGTTGGAAAAAAAGGGAGTACGGATTGCTTATATTAAAGCCATACAAGATATGTATGAGGGGGTAAAAACTAGTATAAGAACGCCTAGTGGTCAAACAAAGGATTTTCCTATAAAGATTGGACTACATCAGGGATCATCTCTGAGTCCTTATTTGTTCAACTTGATTTTAAATGTTTTGACGGAACATATTCAAGAGGAAATCCCGAAATGTATGCTCTTCGCGGATGATATAGTTCTTATAACAGAGACAAGAGAAGAGGTTAATTGCAAACTTGAGTTATGGAGGAGGACATTGGAGTTGAAAGGTTTTCGTCTGAGTAGAAGTAAGACGGAATATTTATATTGTAAATTTGGTAAAAGACTATTCGAAAATAATTTGGAAGTGAAATTGGGAGATCAAATCATACCTCAAGTGGAAAAGTTTAGATATTTGGGAGCCATTATTCAAAATGATGGCGAAATCAGTGGAGATATTTCACATAGAATTCAAGCTGGGTGGTTTAATTGGAGAAAAGCTAAAGGAGTTATTTGTGACCGTAAGGTGCCTAATAAACTTAAAGGAAAGTTTTATCGTACTGCTATCAGACCGGCAATATTATATAGTAGTGAATGCTGGGCTCTAACGGGACAGCAAGAGCATAAAGTTGGAGTAGCAGAGATGAGAATGTTACGATGGATGTGCGGACATACACGTAAAGATAAAATTCGAAATAAGCACATACGTGAAAAAGTGAGGGTGGCACCTATTGAGGAAAAAATGGTAGAAAATCGGTTGAGATGGTTTGTGCATGTACAAAGAAGACCAAGGGAGGCACCAGTGAGAAGAGTGGAACATATAACTTTGAGTCCGATTAAGAGAGGTAGAGGAAGGCCTAAGAGAACACTCTTGGAAGTTGTTGAACGTGATCTCTTAATTAATAATATTTCTAAAAGCTTAATAAATGATAGAGCACAATGGCGTCTTGCAATTCATGTAGCCGACCCCACCTAGTGGGATAAAGGCTTGTTGTTGTTGTTGTTGTTGATTAGGAAACAATTATTGCTGAATGATTTAGTGAACACCCATATTCGTGTTCCATGCATACATATGCATATGTATAAAGCATATGAATGAAAATGTAAGTAAAATGCTGACATACTATTTGGGATTAACTAGTAACTAATAATATAATAGAGTGGGATTTGGATAATAATTAAGGTCCAAATCCTTTTAATATAAAGAATAGATAATACTCGTAGTAGCAGTAGAAATCATTCTTTTTACATCTACACTGGACAAAATAAAAATTAGGAAAAGCTTGCCCGTAAAATAGAAATTTATACATGTTAAGCGTACAGGCGGATCTTATACGGATCACTTAAGATATTGATTTTCTTTTGGGCTCGCATCTGGGTTGAGATATTCTCATCGCTTGTCGTGGCGTAATCAATGTGCCCCATTCAGGTTTTAAAAAGGGAGAATCTCAGAGGGTCCCTGGAAGCAACGAAATTGCAGATAAAGGCTAATTGAATCTGAAATAATTTTAAAGGCCTCATTTACAATTTTATTTTTGGGTTAAATGATCCATTTACCCCTCCCAAAATCTATTATGTTCACGTTTGCTATCTGTTCTTCTTCTTGTGAAGATAGCTTAACTTGTGGAGCAGTAGATCTTTGAGAAGTGAGAACACATGCAAAACGTGAGGTTTTGGCTTGGATAACAAATATTTGCAAAATACCCTGCGGACCATTCGCCGAGAGAATCCAACATCCTTGTTAGTATATCGGACTACGTTCCGTGAACAGGGTTGAGGTCAACTTCTAGAGGGGTGAGCTGTCTTCTGCTCTCCCTTGCAGCTATACAAGCTGTAATGACAGACAATGCCTCATAATTCTCTCCTTCACTCCCAAGTTAGTGCCAAGACCACATTGCATGTGAGAGATAAAACCAAACTACTCTTGTTTTGTTTTCACATAAACATCATGTCGTGAGAAATGCTTGCGGCGATTTTATTCATGCAACCCGTCAAAGATTCCTTCAAAGCCAACTTCTTCACCTAATTTAAAGTCATCATAACTTTTGAATGATTACAAAACAGTTTCGGATCCACGGCAGTGTTTGTGCCATCATCAATTAAACAAAGTGGATTCGAAATGGTCCGGCCTCGACGTCATGATGATGACAGCTGACTATGTGGATCTTCAAGCCGAGGGGGAATCTGAGGGGACTAAAAAATGGGGAGGCAATCGGATTGAATAATGAAAATATCAATTATTAAATTAGGATTATCTAATTTAATAGGGTTGGGGCAGGTGTCTCTAAGGATGAGGTTCCAGCACAACAGATTCCACATTATCTAAAGACCACAACATCTTAGAAGGTGTGGCTAATCATCCTAGAAGGTGCGGCTTCTTGTAAAAGTCTCATTCAAAATGATCAAAGAAATTAGATCAAAAACTTTACCAAACACATCGGTTATCAATTAAGTACGGCAGTTAAACTTATTTATGAGGTCTCAACATTTGTTAAGCAATGAAGTTTAACAAAATCAATGTCTACACAGACTTTACAAAGGTACTCACGCTTATATGCAAAGAGTTTTTCACTAATCATTCTCTTACTACAGCTATTAATAACATTAAAGAACTTACTATGAGGGATTAGACGATCATCTTTGATCACATTTTTAAAAAAGCTAATAAATGTGTTGATTGAATGGTTCATTTAGTATCTATCAATAATTTAAATGTTTAGATTTTTGATAATATGCCCTCTGATTGTATGAATATTCTGTTCGCTGATAAGACTTAAGTTGTTTATCTATATAGATTAATCTCGTGGCCTTCTACTCTTAAAAAAAAAAAAGACCACAACATCGCTCTATAGAGTTTGTGTCTCCCCTCTCCCTCCATTTATATTCATCAATTAGTTTTTAATTTTATTTTTATTAAATATATATAATTTAATAACATATTATTTTACTATTAGTTAATATTTAATAGAGAGTAAAAAAATGATGACGTTTCCTGTAAAAAAGATTTCTTAAAAAAAACCTCTATTCGCAATCTTGCAAATATAAGAGCAGGGGAAGTACAGAGTACTAGTGTGTGTTTGGTTTTCAATTTATCAAAAGTCAGTTTGATGAAAGTTCATTTGGTAAAAGTCAGTTATTGTAATGAAATTTGTGTTTGGATAAATTTTTTCAAAAGTCAGTTTGGCAAACTGAAAGTTGTTTGGATTAATAAAATTTGTGCTTTTGAAATGTACTTTTTAATATGCAATGACCAAAAAGGACATTAATTTATGATAATTTATAATTTTTATTATACAAATCTAATATATTAAAAATATTTAAAAAAATTTAAAATGTTAAATATTAAAAATAAAAAAATTATTTAATATTTCGCATGCATGAACTGGAAAAGAGACGAATAAAAATTATTTCAAAAGTCAGTTCATTCGCTTCTCTCCCTACCCAGCTGACTTCCACTGAACCCACAAGCTTCCTTCTCAACTCGTTGGTGTCGACGCTGGCCATCACAGACGCGCCCGAATTGGAGAACGACGACCTTCAACTCTCCTCATTGCTGTTTATGGTGATATACGAGGAGGAGGACTGAAACTAAAAGCGAAGAATACGAGTCATCGATGAACCTCACTCCGCCCATTTTACTCGCCGGTTCCACCATCGTATCTTTCACGTCCTCCAACAGATTTAGCAACTCAACACTAGACCTATCGTGGCCCATCAATAACCACGCAAAAATGTCATCCTCAACGAAGACAATGCCGTCATCCGCCGACGAGACCTTGGCTACTGTGACGACGATATCAGTAACGACATGAACTTCCATAGTGGCATGCATCAAGGTATAGAAGCGAGCTTGAGAAGGAAGGAAGGAAGGAAGAGTTGGAGAAAAGATGGCCGGCCGACGGACTAGCGATGGACGAGCGACGGAGGAGCGAGATGAGAGGAGCAGCAAAATGACAAAAGAAAATCAGCCTCGATTGCGCGAGAAGAAATAAAAAATATGAGGGTATCATGGTGAATTAAAATATTAGACATCAGCCCTGCCATAGATCACGTTTCAAAAGCTACATTGAGGAGCTTTTGATTTTTCTCATTTCAGACTCATTTGGAAGTCATTTTGCAAAGCACATCCCATCTAAAAAAAACATCCCAAACAACATTCCACATTTCAAAAGCTAAAAATCACATTTGGAATGTCAAAGTAGTCATACCCAAACGCACCCCTTCAAAACAATAATTAGTACTATGAGAATTGCATGCATTTACGTGACGTACAAGAGCCTGGAGCCGGAGCTACAATGCCCGAGGCACTTTGATATCGGAGCTGGAATGGATGCCCTGCGTTTACTGGGTGGGCTGGGCTTAAATTACGAAGCGCACTTCAATCCAAAAGTATACTGATCCAGGCCCATCATAAAATAGATAAAGTAAAAGAACCTTATGTGACTGTAATACGAATTTTCTACAATTATATATATATATATATATATATATATATAACATCAGTGCCTATTTATATGAGTGGCAAATGAAAGGTTTGCAAGTTTATAATTGGACATCAAAGTAAATAGGCAATAATAGAAGGAACCGTCGCGTTAAGTTGAAGGCAGTCGAGCGGATCAAATGTAAATGAAAGAGAGTCAGTTTGCATATTTATATATATATATTTTTTTGATGGGTGAGTTGGGTACCGAGATTTTATCAAGGTGAGGACATACATTCAGGCTTAAAAAATACTTATAAATTGCCAAGGTGAGGACATACATTCAGGCTTAAAAAACACTTATAAAAATATTTATAAAGTGCCAAGGTGAGGACATACATTCAGGCTTAAAAAACACTTATAAAAATATTTATAAATTGCCTATTAAAAGATCATTACAGCAATAGCAAAATTTAATACCGTGATGTTATAAATCAAATTCTTATCAGTTAAATTAATTTTTATTGATAGTTTGTATATTTATAAAGTATCCAAACATCATCTTACATTTGAAAAGTAGGAAAATACTCTCTAAATATTGCAAATGTCAAATTTACTCTACATTTAAGAATCATTTCTTAACATCTGAGTATTTTTCATTTTCCCTCATTTTTTATAATTAATTTTGAAAAAATATCCAAACATTTTTTATTATCAAAATCAATTTCAAAAAATACTATTCAAACACTATCACGCGTTGTTAATTATTTTTTGTGAATTGACATCTAAACACATCCATAGTTCGTATATCTAGACCCGTCCAAGTTGTGGGGAAAAAAAGAATGGCATTTAAGGCCCCCGCAAAGGATTTTATTCTAGTAAGGATCCACAAGTTTTTTCATCAAATATTGTATTGGAAGAAACTATACATCTAACTTACATTCTTTATTAGGATTTCTTTAAACAATTAACAAGTTAGGATCCAATTTTTAATAATAATTAGACAGTTTCTTGTACGTTGTATGAGTTGGAATTAAGGAATTTGAAACAAATATCATCAATACAATTGATATTAATAATCTGAGATAGCTAAATTTTTGAAAGTTCTTCCATTCAATTATTTTTCTTTTTGAATATTTTACTTGTACATATCTTGGTTTTGGCTATATTTAAAATTTATTGCTAATATTTTAAATTATTAAACCTTTTTAATCTTTATCAACATTATAAATATAAATATAAGTATTAAAAGGTTAGAAGGAAGATAAGGATTTGAGCCTAAAATGCATAAGCATGCAGACTCTTATCTTCCTCACCAAGAAGGAAAGTGATATATTTTTTCTTATGTATGTATGTATGTTTAAAGAATTGAATATGTATCGCCCACTGAATCATTTCTGCCTTGCTTCTTCGATGTGAAAAGATGAAAAG
Organism: Prosopis cineraria; assembly: GCF_029017545.1. Taxonomy (NCBI): domain Eukaryota; kingdom Viridiplantae; phylum Streptophyta; class Magnoliopsida; order Fabales; family Fabaceae; genus Prosopis; species Prosopis cineraria. The sequence goes on from NW_026555334.1 coordinate 47,039,681, forward strand.
TCACCGTGTTATTTTATCAATGTGAAATGTATGGTGAAACATGCACAGTTTCAAGGGCCAAGATCACGAAATAAGGATTGATGATTCAAATCAAACTTAAACTTCTCTTTATTTTTTTCCCTTTTGACAAATAATATTTATGGATGATAGTTGATTGATATTGAATAAAATGAATTAGGAAAATACATGAAAAACAAGAAAAGAAATTAAATGTCATTGATTAGGAAAATTAAAAAGGTATGAAAAAGTACAGTGAATGTAGAAGGATAGTCAGATGAAGTTAATGCTAACAATCAGAAGAATTTAAAAATGAAACTGCTCTTGAATTAATAATCTCACAAAAATAGACTAAAAATGCATGAAAAATGAGAAAATAAATTAAATCTCATTTATTAGGAAAATTGAAAAGGTATGTGAAAGTACAATAAATGAAGAAGGATAGCCAGATGAAATTAATGCTAGCAATAAGAAAAATTTTAAAATGAGACTACTTTTAAATCAATATTCCCATGAAAGTAGACTGAAAATACATAAAAATAAAAAAATAAATTAAATCTTATGAATGAATCAAGAAAAATTTTCACATTAACATTAGTTTAAAATTTATTTACTAATGAGAGTCAAATTTTTTAACCAATCAAATTAAGCTACAAGATTCAAATTCTTCAGGAAGTATATGGATGAACCCGACATCCTCTCCCTGACATTGGCGAAAAGAGGCGTGAAACTCCTCCATTATAGCCGCCTAGCTCTCCACCGTCGGCAATAAATCCATCTAGGAGAACGGCTGATCAATTATTAATTAGAGCATATGAGACTGAGAGATGCAAAGATAATTATGTATTGAAAACAAAAACTCTCTAACGGGACTTGAGAGTATGGGAAACAACATAGTTAATGTTCTTGTGATATATGACTCAAGGAAAAATTAAAATAGAATTGAATACTCTTGTCTCATAAAAAGGTAAAAATTAATTAAAATAAGTAAAAAATAAATTAAATTATATCAACCAATAAGAAAAAATAGTCAATCACATCAATTAATAAAAAAATAATATTAATATTTGACTAAAACTAAATTGATTATATAAAAATTAATGGACCAAGGAAATAGAATAGTTAACATTATACCAATGTATATTGATTAATGGAAGAAAAGAGAGTTGTGACCAATTAAATCAAATTTATTTTATACAATTTGTAGATATATATTGAAGTTGATGATAATGCATGTGTATATATATCTATAAGACAACAACTAATATAGACCCTTATTGAGAAAAAAAATTTCTTGAGTGGGTCCTAGATATCGTTGTCCCAAAGAAAACCATGCGCCCAGCCGCAGAAAACAGGCGAGGGCCATTACTCATAGTCATTCCATAGATTTCTGGGCGGCCAACCACTCAAATTCCCAAATTTTGAATTTTGAGAAAATGGAAATACAAACACCCATCCGCTACACTTGCTCTCATTCAAAGCCCTGTCTCCGCCTCTTTATCTTTCTTATCTCCGCCTCTCACGTTTCCACCATAAAACCCTAAGAAAACCCTAATCATCTTCCTATTGCATTCTTCACTTTCTCCAGATATGGCCAAAAAGAAGATGTCCCACCCTCAACCCCATGACCACAATCTACATCAACACGATGCCCCTCATCCTTATCTTCACACCCAAAACTCCCATTCCCACCAATCTACCCATATAGATGATCCTTTTTATAAGCTTGAGAGCCTCAAGAACCTCAACTCCATTCTTCTCAAGGAGACTGCTGAACGCCGCCAACAAGTTGACTCGCTCATTCAGGACAAAGAGGCCTTGGAATCCGCCTTCAGCCGTTCTGCCATGGAGAAGAGAGAACTAGAGTCTCAGCTCTCTGAGACGGCAGGCGATAATGTGGGCTTGCTTTTGGACAAAGCTGTGGTTCTCGTTTACGTGCAGACCCAGGTGAGGGAAATAGATTCTCGCTTCCATAGACTTGTGGCTCAGAGAAATGAGATTGAGTCTGCTAAGACTGAGAGGGATGCTGAGATTGCTTTGTTGAAAGGAGAACTGAGTAAGCTTACGGTACGTCTTGAAAGTGAGAGGGACCAGTTGAGTAGGCTGAGCCGGGAGAAGGACGATTTGAAATTTGATTTTGACGGTCTGGTTGATGAGGCAAATCGATTGAAGGAGAGAGTTATTGAAGCGGAGAAAACAGAGAGATATCTTCGGAACGATCTTGAGAAGCTAATGATAGACGGTGAGAAGTTGAGGGAAGAAAAAGATGAGAAAGAAGGAGCGATTAGAGAATTGACGGCGGAAAGAGATTTTGCTCTGAGAAAGTCGGCAGAGTCTGCCAGGTTGATTGAGGAGTTAAAGGGAGAGATTGGCTTAATTACGAGGGCCAAGTGCGAGTCCGAGGAGCAAAAAAATGCACAAGAACAGAAAATCATTGGCCTGGAGTTAGAGTTGAGCAAACTCAACGAGTCTCTCAATAATAGTGGGGAGGAAGAGACGATTATGCGTAAGAACATTAATGAGTATGAAAAGAATCTTGCTCAGGCGTTGGAAAAGATCAAGACTATGGAAATGGAGATCGATGCCTTGCAGAAGGACATAAAGGGGAATGAACAGAGCATTAAGATGTTAACGGAGCGAAGAGATAGTTTACGCGAGGTTCTGGACGTGGTTCAAAAAGAAGTGGAGGAGAAGCAGCACATCGTCGATGAGGCAATTAGAGGGAAAACCGAGACTGAGCAGGCGAAAGTTGGCCTGGAGAATGAAATCGCTGAGCTCAACAGTGAAAAGGATCAACTGAAGGATGTAATGCACAAGTTGGAGGAGTCATGCAGAGACTTGGAAGAGAAGAACAGGCAATTGCTTTCTGAAGTTGACCGCTATAGAAATACTGCTGAAGAAGCCGTTACTAAGAGGGATAATATCAAGAGGGGATTTGACGAGGAGAAAGATAGAGTGAAGAACTTGATTTTGGAGGTTGCTGAATTGAAGGACAAAACTGAACAAACTGCAGCAGAATTAGGGGAGATGAGAAGTGAAAGGGACAAGCTGATTCAGAGGAATGAGATGATGGAAAGCCGTGTGAACAGTTTGGCGAAGGAGAACGATGTGTTGCAGCAGAGCCTTCTGAATGCTCAACAAAACTCTGATGATTTAAGGGCTAAGATTGAATGTTCAAACCAGACGCTGGCGCTGTTGAAGAATACTGCCGCGCTCGTGTGCCATTCTAAGAGTGATGAGAGTGTAGAAGAAGTGGTCTTGATTGGGAAGATTGATGAAGAATTTGTGCCATATGCTGAAGAACTCGATGCTATTAAAAATGCGTTCAGGAACAAGAATAAGATGGTGGAAGTCATGAGGCAACAACTTGTATCACTTGAAAGCTCGGCAGCTGAGGCACAGAAAAGGAAGGGTTTGTGGGCTCTGATCTCTTCTGTGACTACTATTTTCGCTGCGGCATTAGCCGCATACGCTGCTAGAGCACGCTGAATTATCTTCGCTTTTCTTTTTGGTTCTCACACACGTTGCTCTGGTAATGGGCTCAAGTTGTTCTTGTTTTCATTATGATTTAGTACTTGATCTTTCCACCCTGGAAAAACAACCTTGTCAAACTCGAACCTGAGAAATATCTAAACTGATCATCAAGTGAACGACTTGCTATTCTGTGTTCACATACTAAGTTATTCCCTCTATTTGGTAATTTGAAGGTTGTGTTTCTTTGGATCAAGCTTAGAATACTTGAGTATATAAAGAAGTTATGTAGTCAAGTTTGGTCCTAACATTTCAAGATAGGTCTAAATATCCAAATAGCCAAATTATGAATTTTTATTTTAAAAAGTTAAGATTTTTAATTGTTTTTCTTATTTTAATATTAATTTATTAATAATAAAAAAGAATTTGGGTATTCGGGTTAAGGTCATTTGTGTTCGAGATTGGCTTAGATTTATTTGAGCTTATTCGGCGACTTTTAAAGAAATTTTTTTAAATTTTCAAGCTTAATTTTAAGATTTTTCAAACTTATTTGAGCAGACTCATAAACCATGGCCTGTGTTATCGCCCCTAGCTTTATATATCTAGAATTAGGAAGAGAGCAAGGCCAAATTAGTATTTATGGTATAATAAACAGTAATTTCAAACTTTAAATGAGGCTAACTTTTTACACCTATATGCGATTTGAATTATTTAAATGTCTACATAAAACTTATAAAAAAATTTAGATAATGACTTTAATTTGTTACAAAAACTCTTTTATATGGAAATTTTATCCACCAAAACTCATTAAAAGACAAAATACAACTTTCCAAACATTTAAACATTTTACACACCAAAACCAAAATCTCCAATCATTATGTAGGGCACTTGATCAACTCAAACTCATCCCAAACATCAATTTCACATCATTATAGTGATACATACATTTAAGACTCTTATAGTTAAATTATAGCTACCCAATGTAATTTATATAAATAATAATAATAATATATAAATCAAGATATTTTTCCCTTCAAATACCTAGAGAGTAATGCGCGCACAAATATATATATGAGGCCACAAATGTCACAAAAACCAACACATGGCAATCAAATATGAATTTACTTAAAATATGGAGTCACAAGTTCTCATTACAACATAAATGCAGTAAGGTTGGCGATAAGATATGACTTAACTAAAAAGAAGGCTGACAAGGTCTAATAGTGTTTACACACACCGATCACTCTCTTGGTGCATCTCCTCCTAGACTCTACCTTATAAAAATGTTAACAACTAGGAATGGAACATAAATATCTTAATAACTAAAATAATATGCAATGATGCATATAATACAACTAATCATACGATTACTAAGTGGGGCATGCAAAATGTTTTTCCAAACAATAATGATTTAGACAATCCGAACAATTAATAGTTTTGCATGATAACATCTTATATCCCTTAATGCATCATGCCAAGAACCAAATTAACCTACCAAAGGTGGGTTGGTCCAAGGTATAATGTCTACCTTAATATTATTAGAACACACTACACAACACTATATCATGGTAATTAGAATTAGATAAATCCTTCTATTAAATTATCACAATATAAAACAGTTAAAGTTAAAAATTAAAGGATAATAGTTTAAAAATTGGGATCCCAGGAAAAACTATTTTTAAACACATTTGAGCTCAAACGTGTTAAAATATTAAATAAGAAGTTGTCAAAGCATGATAATAGAGGAAACAAACAAAACATGACATAACAAAGGCAAAATAGGCATTCTGCCCAAACTGCTCCATTCTTCACAACTAACTAGCAGGGAATGGCATAGTTGGTTTTTGCCATGGCAAACACAATGTGTCATGACAGCACCCAAATACGAACTTTTAAAAGTGCATCATTTCACCGTTTGACTTTCAATTTGAATGATTTAAATATCCACACATAGCTAAATAATCTACCTAGATAATAGCATTGGCTATGCGACAAAACACTATATCGATGAAGAGTTGGACATTTGAGTACAAAGCAATCACTTTTCTTTTTAAAACAGTTTTAAAGGTGTCCAAATTTTCCAACAAGTGCCAAAAGCTTTTTGACCTCTTAAACCTACTGAAATACATCTGATAAAGCAAATTATACAATCAAATCATCATAACAAACACATTTTGGCCACTAAACCCCATTTAATTATTATAATAGGGCATAAAAACATAATTCATGGACATATGCCACATTGACTAATTGTAACATTCTAGCCAAAACAAAATGTACACCTATACTAATATTTCGACCTCTCACCATGGAATTAACTCATACACATTATCCTAAGCCAAAATATACCAAAAAAAACATCATAATCCTTGTGCAAGTGTAACCAAAAGAATGCATGTCCTAAGTTGGTAATATATAAATATAAATATATATATATATATATATATTCAAGAATTATACAAAAAAAAAGTGCATGACAATGAAAAGCTCCCCTACTCCTTGCTTGCGCCACTCTTCCTTTTGCTTCTAAAGGAGTCTTCACTTATAAAATTGAAACCAAGGGAATGAGAACAATGTTTCAGTAACTAAATAATCTAATTTAGTTACAAGCAAGTTAGGAAAGTAAATGAGTATGTAAAGTGAGCAAGATCAAAACACAGTTAATATAAAGGACATACAAGCATATTCTTATCCATACAATGCGTGACCACTCATAATTGCCTTATATTCTTTGCATTAGTTTTGACCAAATCTGTGGACTAACAATTCAACAGCACCAAGTCTATACAACTAGACTAGCCCAAACTCACCAATTATGGGAGGTAGCCCAGCTAAAAGCACCTTTGCCCATTCTTGAATCACAGATTCTCCTTTTTGAATCCTCGAGGTATTGTATGCTCAATTTATCATAATGATAATATTGAAACTTTCAAACAAATAGGACTAAGCATTAAGGTCATTTAAGGTGCCAATAAGTACTATATGGATTTTATACAATTCTACTCCCTTAAAGTGAACTCCTACCCTCTTAAAATGATCATGCTCATACATGTATCACAACAAGGCATGTGCAGATTCCAAGCAACCATATTTACATCATATCATATCTCAAAAACAACAAACTAGCATTTTTCAAGTTTAAAACCAATTTCACAAACATTTGTATACATGTGTTTGACCTAAAAACATCCTTTCACAAAATTCTCACTTCACATAAGTTTTCTAAAATTATAAACATTAATACGAGTACATTTCATAGCATAATAATAGTATCACGTTTCGCAACACTCATAACAAACCAAACAAACACATAAAAGGATTAGATCATCTGGTTACCTGATAAAAGGGTTACTTGTAACAAAATAATCGCTCCTCTTATCCTCCATTGGTTCAACGGGGTCCAAACAATAATTTATCCACAAAATTAAATATTAATTATTAATTCACAACTTTCGTATGCATACTTTTAAGTTATAGCTTGCTACCCATAATTTTTAATATTTATCATTAGCTATAAAAATATTCCATTATCCTCCATTAACATCTCTAGACTTAGATAACATCAATATACAACCCACATTATTCTTAAACTCTAAATTTAAGTTTAAGGTTCATCTAAAGCCTATATCAAAAACTTCAAATCATCATAAAATTATTAAACTTAAGTATAGAAAACTTAAATTAATCCCCATGGTCCTAAAGAATGCAATAGGTTTGGCTAAAACTAAAGAAAGAAGAAATCATCATCCCATAATACCTCACACCTCTGAAAATAAGAGTAGGGAGAAGGAGGAAGGGTTAGGAAGCTTGCCCAAGTGGTTTTCTAGCTTAGGAAGCCTCCAAAGTGGTCTAAAGTTGAAGCCCTAATAGCCCACACCTTCTTCTTTGTCGCCTCTCATTCCTCTCTTCTTTTTTTGAAAGATTGAATGATCCAGTCTGCTCACTGAAGCAAGAAGGAAAGTTCGTCGTGGCGACTGGCCCAATTTGGCCACACACAAATTAAGCCTTCCCTTAGGCTCCATATAGCCCAATTAATCTTTTAGCCTAGTTTGAAATTGTCCAATCAATCCAAAAAGGTTCATTAGTAATTTGAAAACTCAATAAACTTAATTTATTTATTATTTTACCACTAGGCCCTAATAAGTCCTTAATTACATAATTTAAAAATTTAGGCTATTACACAAGGTATTAACTACTTATTAGGGCCAATATGGGCATACTACATGGTAGGTATAATTTTTGGACAAAATCCCCAATATTACATATTTCTAAACAACTTAACATGTCACACATATTTCCAAACAAATTAGAACAAAAACTCACAACTGAACAAATTCATATTTCTAAACAATAATTGTACCAAACATAGTATTCATATATATATATATATATATATATATTATATAGTTCATCCCAATTTGCAATTCATTTTTTTCCAAACAATGATATATTCTTTGTAAACATAATATGATTTGCCAAACATAATAAAACCATACTTAATTGATCATAAAGCATACAAAATCACACATTACTAATAATTACCTTTGCTCCTTGCTATTAGAGCTCATTGAACAAGCGAACCTTTAACTTTAACAGTGTTTCTACCACAATCTACAAACAGGGGGATGATAATTATAGTCAGTAAAGTGTTATAACACTAATTAAAAGTTCCTACACACTAATCACAACCTAATTCTATGGCTAGATTAATTAATCTAATTAACCCAAGGCTGTCAAAACCATTTAAATCCTTAAACACCTTTAAATCATCATCATACTCTCTAATCATTTATTTAACTTTTACATACCCAAATTATCACTAAAATCACCCAATAAAGTCTAGGATTTGGGATATAACCATCCGACCTTATTTATCATCATCAAGTCAACCTAAATGGTATTTATTTAACCTAAAAGTATCCATATAGTTCGAATCTAAGGCTGGGCAATCCTAAAAATGAAATCCCAACACTAACAAATGCTTACACAAGCTTAAAGAGAATAGAATATGGTAGGGAAGTGATTAAATGAGTTAAGTGATTAGAGTCTTAAAAATCTTGCCTTAAGATTAGGAACTTTAAACCCTCATAGAGTAACTCAAAAATCACACCTAACCCTCAAAACTTCACACTTGCATTTTTGCTATTCGAACTAAAATCTTATGCATATTTTGTATTATCTATCACTATAGACACACCATGCGCCATGATGAATTGTGCAAAATGCTACACCTCACTTGAACCCAACTATCCGAGCCCAATTCAGACCAATTACTATTTAGACTTTATTCAACCCAAATACATCATTCTCTGCCCAATTTTAACCATAATCAAGTGCCTTAACATGTAATTAATTTCAAATAACCTCAATTATAAATTTATTCCCCATTCCATCCTCAAAATAATATCAACTTGATTTTTGTCACCTTGATTAAACATCCATTTTCCCACAATTAAATTTATAACGTAAAAATTAAGATATTACACTAACGGGTTATAAGCAAGTTTAAATTCTCAACCTCTCACCTTTAATGGAAGTGGCATGCCACTACGTTTCAAGGACATTGGCAAAATATTTTCATATATACCATTTCAAAAGCATACTCTCTTCGTCTCAAATTATAGGATACTTTTAAAGGAGTTTTTTCATCCTAAAAATACTTTGAGTAGATAAAAATTTAATTAAAAACACCAATTTCAATATTACCTTTTCTTGTTCTATAATTAATTTCCATCTCTTCTCTTTTCAATATATTAAATGACAAATTTTTTAAAAAATTTATATTTTTATTTTGAAAAGATAAAATTGCTACGTGTATTTAATAAAATTTATTGGTATATAAAATTTTATTTCAAAGTCTCTCATAATTTAAAATGAAGAAAATAATAAATATTAAATAAATGAATTATTCAAAATAAATGACCTTATCACTAACTATAAGTTGAGGGTTTAAATCCTAATTTTTGTGTGGCTAACAATTTAGTTAAAAAAAGATTTATCATTGATTGGGAGAGATATTCTTTGTTGTCAATAAAACCTACTCATTATACTTAACCAAAATAATAATGATGATAATAATAATAAATGACTTTATTTCCTTTCAACACACTACCTTTTTTAATGAAAAGATTAATGTCCATTGTAATAAGTTACAATGCGTTTTTAGAAAAATATAGTCATGTTTTCAATTTAAAATAGATTTCATGTATTTCCATAAAGAAACATGGAATGATATTTTCATAAGACTAGGATGTGAGTGATAACCCAAAAAATGGCCGCGATTGCTACTGGCCGGCTGCAAAGTGCAAACAGAAGCACGCCATCGGATGCGATAACCTAACAACTTCCTCACAAGCATATTATTAAAGCAACCGTAATACAATGGACTTGAACTTTCACTGAAGTAGTCTACTCCAATTCTATTTGCAAAGGCAGTCGAACGTTGAACAAGGGCACCCCGTTGACACGAGAACGTAGAATTAGCTATCTACGGAGGAGGCATTCAACAAGCACTTATATGAAGATAGCACAGACGTGTAAACATACAGGACCATAATATCATTAAAACTAGCTCTAGTTGTGTTCCAAAATTAGGAAATATATATTTAACACTAGGCAGGCGACAAGCCCCACTGGCTGGGCACCGAGGTCATACCCAAGATACTGTCTTCCTCTCCTTTTTGGCTGGAAGTCAGATTGGTTAAATCATAACCCTAGTGGTTCCTTCCAATAAAAGGTCGTAGCTTTCACCTATCTACATCATCACCCAATTCCAGGCGATGTGCACCGGAAAACATACAGCTATATGCTGGTTACTCGGCCACTTATGCCAATCCCAGACACATCAAATACCAGAACCACGAGTGCCAGATCACGGGTGCAGGGTACTATAGAAACCACAATACACAAAAAAGTAAGTAGTGTACCTACACAATCCGGTAAACTCCGTCTGTTATGTATGACAACAGTCTAGCCTACGAACTGCCAGAGCTCACAAAATTTCTTATCTCTTCCATGACCGTTGAGAAATGCTCATTATTTGGCAACAAGTAAAACCCAATCGTGGCCTGCTCTAGGAACAGCAGCTTCACATCTTGCCCAGCCTTCTCAAGGCCCTTCGCGTAAGCCAACTGCCAGTCCTGAACAAGATCTAAACCAGCTACCACAACAAGGCTCTTTGGAAAGGCGATCCCTTCAAGATTCTTGCCCTTGGGGCCAAATGGGTTACATGCCGGATGGTCTCTGTCTTCCCCTTCCGGCAGAAAAGCTCTCCAATACCAATCCCGATCTTTGATCGTAACAAAATATTTCCCGTCTAGACGCTTTTCAGACTCAGATCTTTCTTTCCCACCAAACAATGGGTTGAGCAGTATATTTCCCAGCACTTCAATTCCAGATTCCACGGCTTTCATGGCAACATGGTGGACGATGTTCCCGCCAGAGCTATCCCCCACCAGGTAAATGTGAACTTTCTGGTCCATCCTACTCTGAAGCCATGATCTAGAACTAACCCATTTGAGAGCTGCCCACCCATCATCGTATGCGCAAGGATACCTGTTTTCAGGTGCACGCCTATAGTTCACTGAGACAACAACAGCCTTGCAAATGCCCACCAGTCGGCGACATAGAGTATCATATATAGCGCTGTTGGCAGAGGAATGCGCAAAGCTTCCACCGTGAAAGAATATGATGACAGGCAGAACCTCAGCTGTTACAGGCTTCTCGAGATCAACAATATTCACGTGAGTCTCTTCTCCTTCAGCAGGTCGATAAATTCTACTGAGGAGATTAGTTTCACGGTCAACAATAACATCAAAAGAGAAAACCCCATCAACAGGGTTGGCATTGGCTGGGACTTTCCGATCTAGAAACTCCGCCAAGTGCCGGTTGAAGGTGCCATCAGGACGACGGAGAAGATTGTAGGCCAACTTAAAATTGGAGATGAGAACCCACATGTTTAGCGGCACCACCATCTACAGGAAATCAGAATATAAAATTACCTCAAGAAGAAAACTAGGGATAATCACATAATCACAGTTTTTTGTTTGGCGGCGGGGGCTTAAAAGGATGATTCCAACAGGGTAAATTACAAACCCTAGAAACTCCAGAAATCAGCAAAAGACGCTACACCGGGTGGAAATCAATTGGATAGATCAAGGGTAAATCCTTAGCGTCGACGATGGACCAAGGAGAATAACGCTAAAAACTAGATTGATCTACAAATTAATCCGATCAAAACCCTCGGTAAGGCGACAATTACACAACTAGAACACGCACCTCCTCCTCCTGCAGAACCCCGTGAAATATATATATATAGACGCAGCCCGATGGATCCTCTCATCAAGTCGAACATCAGAATCACGAAAGCAAGGCACAGAGCAAGAGTGATATTTGTATGTAATACAAAAATCCCATACGAAATAACAAGAACCGGACCCCAAAAGACATAAAAGCCCCAAAGCCTAAATACCATATTCCCACCGAAGGCGGCGTACAAGCTACCGATATACCATAAGCAATCAAAATAATAATCCATGAGAAGGCACCCCCTCCCTTTCCCCGGGAAAGCCAGACTCGGCTGAACTTTCTATCAGCAAAATAGAAGGCCTCAAACCGATGAAAAGCCACGAGAATCCGTACCGCTCAACAAACGGGAGATAGAGTTGAAGAGCAAAAAGTGCAAACAAGCGAAAGGAATGGAGACAAAAATGGAAAGGAGAAAAAAATAACGGAACACACCTTGGATTCGTTGAGGTTAACTTCATCGCTTCGAGCCATGAGAAGATACGGCGGCGAATCAGCGGCACGGATCGCGGAAGGGGTAACAGGAGTCACAGAGCTTCAGTTATACGAAAAAGAAAGAAGCCCATCCAAAATCGCAATTCTGCAGCGCGTCCGGAGCAAGATCCCAAGGCGTCATCAAACAACGGGGCGGAAACAGAAAAGGCCCAAATATGCTGGAGATCACTCAAGAAGCTCGATAAATGTCAGAGATCAGAGCCATGGAAACAGGGGAGAAAGCGCCCGAGAGCGCAGACAAGCGAAGGATAAGAAGGTGTGCGCACTGTAGAAAATGCGTCCAGACAAAGGCTAAAGTGCAACATGAGTGAAGGAGGGGCCAGCAAGCGAGACGACAAAGCGGGCGGCAGAATAGAACTGTTGCGCGGGACCCACCACGCCCCGCCCGGACAAAATTGATTTTAATTTTCCTTTTCTGTTCAATCTTGTATTCGCTTCCAAAAATGAGGGGAAGAATCTGGATTGGGGACTCCCCTCCGTAGCCAACGGAACGGAGGAGACAGCACACTCCCGTCCCGTGCGTGCGGTGGCACGTGACCGAACATCATGACAGACCCCGCGACATAGAGACTAGTTTCTCTTTCTCCGTTAGATTTGTTCAACCTTGATATTCCGAGTAAGAACGAGGAATGTCACGAAGTGTGGGCGTGAATTTTATAGTTGAAGATGTGGCCGATTGAAATTTAGGAATATAATGAAGTATGAGGGAGAGAGGGAGGGACGAAGTTGACAATCAAAGGGCTGTGAGAGGGGGGCCTCCCTATTATTAAGGAACCCCACATCCGCATTTGGAAGTATTAGCGTGAGGCTAACATGCGGCCACTGCTTTTGTATTCTTCTGATTTCCCTTCTCGTTTAATCCCCATCCACCCCCCCCCCCCACAAAATAAAAATTGAAAAAAAAAAATGTGATGTGAATCCAACCCCGTTTCCCTTCCCTATTTTTTACTGTTCCGTCCCCATCACTTCACCTTCTTGTCTGTTGTTCCCTGGATCATAATTCTACACATCATCCCTCTCCCTTCTTTTATTTCTCTCTTTTGTCCTCTTTCTCCCTCTTGATTAAATCATGTTATCATTACTCCACAACATTAAGACATTACTATGATTGTCTTTTACTCATTATCATTCCCCGGTAATCAACAATTAAAAATAACACTCACTTGTCGGATAATTTATTCGATATTAAACTTTAGTTGTCTTCACTCGGAAAACTCCTATATATTAATTTTTTTACTCTCTCTCTCTCTCTCTCTCTCTCTCTCTCTCTGTATGTATTTCATGAGTTGCTGCGAATAAGCTCATTGAAAAATAGTTAATTTTCTGTGTCATGTTTTGAATGCTGCTGATTTTAAAACAATGTTCTCATTCTAATCTAGAGCGGTGGGCGAAATACTTTCCTTCTCCGTTCGAGTTTGGCACTTGCCACCAATACCATCAACGTCATGGTGACCATCATCATCTCAAGGCGTTGCCACTTGCTGGCCAACAAATCGGTATTAGCGTATAAACTTCATTCCTATAATCCTATTTATGAGTTCTCCTTGTGCATGTTGCTCGTTTGAATCCTCATCCACTCTAATATTCCCCCCATTTAGGAGGGACGACAAATTCTTCCATATAAATTGAAGTTATTAACCTGTCTTTGTAACGTTAACCACTCGCTCCCCCTCCCTTTAACTGTATGAGATAGAGTAGTCAAGAGTTGGGTGTCTTGATTTATAAGATAATCTACAAACTTTAGGTAGTGTTTGGGGTGGTTCTGCATGTTGGGCGGGTGCGCTAGATTAGACATTCTCGAGCAGTGTGATGTACCTGATTTCTAAATCAAAAGATGATTTTTGGAATCCTTTGTCACAATTATCTCAGACGTAGAAAAACAAAAAGAGGATGCTAGAGCGACGGTGCGACTATTCTTTTGGGCGATATGCTCTACTAGGTGCGCTTTCTCATGGAAGTGTACTGAACCAAGGGAATTATATATAAAGTCGCAGAAGTGTGTCTATATATAAATCTAGGTGTTGATTGATCTGTTGGATTTATTGGAGTTGGAACGTCCGGTATATGTTGTGGCTTACTTTCTTTTATGGGCAAAAGGCCGGTGATAGTTTTATTTTAGCTTTGCCCCTTACTTTTTAAGGCCATTTGTTACAGTTATCTCCAAAACTTCTTCCATTTCCTCCCACTTCCATACACAATGTGAATGTGTTTCTCTTGCAAATAATTACCTCCCTGTTAAAAATTTAGGTTGGGCTTAGGTTAAAGGTTAGATTTTAGCCCAAGCCTACCAAAAATTATATTGTTAGCTCGAACAGGTAATAATTAATATATTTTTTTAAAAAATACTCTTCAAAAATGATAATTTTAATTAATTAATTAAGAGGCTGAATGTGAGAGAGGGAGAGAGATAGCACTATATTTAATTAAGGGTATTTATGAAAAAATAAATAATTTTGAAGATATGAACTAGTTTTCTCTAGTCTACATAGCAGGTATAATTGTTTTATAAATAGAGGACGAGGAATTAGTGTTTGTCCTAATTCTATGGATGTTCTAATCCTCATTGAATCTAATTTTGACCATAGTCTTCATTTCTCAATAATTATTAAAAATATTAGAAATCACATCATGAGTAATTGAAAGATTACTTTTGATCATCTCTATAAAAAAAACGAATTATTGTACAAATTTGCTAGCCTACAAGGCTTTAAGAGAACATTTTGATATTACTTTATTTGACAATCTTTTCATAAATTGAGGAAGGTTTATAGCTTTTGATATGACCTGAATTTGGTCTTTTTGCACAATTTTTATTGCAGCCTTATATTAAAAAAAAAAATAGGGGCTAGGGAAGTACTTTATAGTTGATGAAGATTGTCTAGGTTATTACATTTGTCATAATCTATAATTAACGGGGTGTTGATGTAAATAATCATTCAATATTTCATATATTCTGCCATGTGGTCATGCACCTTGAATTTTATGTCATGCTTGGCTGTCTATTTCCCCCCCAATACCTGTAACAAATTCGAAAAGAGCAAGTTTGAATTGCCCTCAAATAAATGGGATATGGAATATATAGTCAATAAGTTGTTATATATGCTCCTATGAATCATGTGTGAAGACGCTTGCCTCAATCTTACCTGTCAACAGATTTGACGAAGACCAAGACCGAAGCTTTAAGAGGATATAAGGAAAAGGGATGTGAACTTGGATATCGAAAAAGCTAAGGTAGTGTTTAAATTAATAAATCTGAATTTAAATTTAAAATTTAAAATCTTACATTTTAAATTTTACATTTAAAATATGTATATTTAAAATTATTTATTTAGGCAGTTCAAAAATTTTTAAATGAACAAGAGGGGTGGACTAATATTTAAAAGGAAAATGAAGAATTGAAAATGACTAATCAATTTATATTTTTTAATTAACAATAAATGAGAAAAAATATGAGAATAGTAAAAGTTTCAATAATAAATACACAATGAGAATAAGACGTTTGAAATAATTAAACTTCAAATAAATAGAGTATAAAAAGAATGTGAAATTATAAAGAAAATATAATTTGAAATAGATTTCCAAATTCATAAATTTATATATATATATATATATATATATCCAAATGAGAGGTTTAGTTTAAATCCAAATCTAAATATCTATTAATTCAAATACGTCATAAGAACATTTAGGGATTTGGCAAATTTTTCTTGCTCTTGTTTGTAAACATTAGGCAATAGCACCAAAAAAAAGTTAAGGATCATTTTTATTACTGAATTATACATAAAAGCTCACAAGTAATCTTAAACTTCACTATGGGTCAATTTTATTTCTCAATTTTAAAGATTTTCTTCATCATCATCATGATGTTAAAAACACTTTACATCTATTAGTCATGAGTGGGGCCCATTATTTTTAAATGTTTTTTTAAGGTTAATGGTCATTTTTTCGCTCAACTACTATTTTAAGGATTACTAGTGGGCACTCTCAACTCAAATATTTTATAATAACAAATATTAAAAAAATATAATATGGGTCCCTTAACGATCAACTAACAATGAAAAAATGACTGGGTGATGAGAAATAGAAACTTTAAAATTGAGAGATAGCATTAACCTACAAGTGAGCTTTAGGTCATTTTTGACTTTTTATGTATACTTTTAGGGATAAAAATGATGCATAACCCAAAAAAAAATGGGTCTTAGTATGCACAAACTACTTTTTATAATTTGTCTGGCTTGTTCTTATTAAGAAGTTAATAACGTGCATTTCTCTCTCACATTTGCTTGCCCTTTTAATCTTAATAATTTTCATCCCTCATTCATCTATGGTTTGATGTTTTGACAAGAGCTTCAAATTTTTAGGATGCTTACACTCTGGTTTTGGCTCTCTAGACAACTTAGGTTGCCTATCCTAATTATGATACATCCCTAAATCAAAATGTGGGACAATTATATGGACTGCACTCTAGTTTGACAGCAAATTACCTAAGTGATAATGGGAATTTGTCAGTAATCACTTCATTAGCGCATCTTGTTTTTTTTTCAGTGAGTAGACTTATCCAACTCCACGAGTGCATTGCTTTTGCTTTAATCCCATCTCCTTTAATTTGTCCCACTTTTTCTCATACTCTCTCAAATCACCATCTACATGTACAATAAAATAGTATAGTATCACAAAAAGATGCTAATTGTTCGTTGATTAATTTACACAGGTGGGAAAAATAGAAGTAGCTTTACCTATTAATCCTACCATGCATGCGTACTCTTTTCATTATTTTTATAGCTCCGATCTGCCATAATAATGGCCTAATTTTAGAATAATTGAGTAATAAAGTAAACTTTGTAATACTACATCACAACTGGCCAATATTCAATGATGGTGCCCTCAAAATCCTAGATATATGTTAAGAATGTAACGTGAACCGGGAATATATCAAATTATAGAAGATGGAACATTAAAGAAGTGCAAGAATAGTAAAATATGTAGCAACCAGTGATGAATGTTGTAAATTTGCAAAGGATTTAACTCTGACATGTAACTATGAGTAAGAAGCTATTACGTTGTTGTGTCATTATCTGCATACAAGTGTGAAATCTCTAAGTTCAACCTGAACTTAACCCATCTTAGTAACTCTTATCATGATAATTAAGTAATGGCCATACAAGTCTACCATGATGAACATAATTCTTTTGTTCCAAAATGAGATCTAAAGTTTTATATTTAAATACTAAAAAGAATTAAAACCAAAATAGAGATAAATCAAGGTGAAAAGCAATGGAAAGCATGGGATATCATTCTCATTGAAAAATCAGTTGAGGAAAAAAAAGTAAAAATATCTTTTTAACAATTATAGGGAATCTGTCATGGCTCCTCTATACTGTGTGCTGCAACACAGATGCGATGTATTATGGCATACTGCACAGGCATAAGGACAACATTATGCTATCACAAGCTAGTCTCAAGGTGAACTTTCGATGTGCCTCGATTCACTATTTGACATCTAATTAGGGTAATTTAGGTATCTATAGAAAACTCATTCTTAGATCTAGCTATTGGCATTGATTTCATTTACAAATAATAACATACCATAAAGTTAGACACCTAAAAATACAACAACTGTCTTTTTACACTTTAAAGCAACCAAGGTGTCTAAACTCTAACAAAAAATGTTAATAGCCTATAACACCACCTAGACCAAGCCCAAAAGACTTAGGATTGCCTGTATAGTGCACTAAAATAGACATATATATCACTTCACAATTTCAATCCTTAACCTTGATATCATTAAAAAGAAGAGGGGGAGGTAATCAACATAAAATCCACAACATAATCATCTACAGGCAATCAAAAATACTTACACTAGTATTTAGGCCTTATTCTAGCATTTGCAACCCATATAATATAGCATAGGATACTAAATATAACCAGACAACAACAATAATATGTAATGGTGCAATTATTCAAACTAATGTTCCTAGTTGGAAATATCATATTAATTACACGTAATTCTAAAAGTAAATCGAGACACTACAGTAGGAGTAAACATCATAAGCCTCAAAGCTTTTCCCTTGTCTAGGCCCAAGCTCATGCTTGTAAAAATATTAGATAAGGGTGAGCATAACTATTTAATAAATAAAGTTATTTAAAATATACCTACACAAGTAAAATAATCATAAGCATGGAAAGTGAGAATTTATGAAATAATTTAACAATATTAAACACAATTCAATGCAACTCCTCCATTAGTGCTGGCTGAATCCATGTGATTAAGTTAATTCAAACTCTCCAATCGTGAGGGGTGACTAGGCTAGGGTCCCACACTCAATCACGGAATATGGATTCCCCCATCTCAAACATAAGGATGTTACAAGACCCTATTACCAACTTCGTTAATTGGGATTCAAGGGTAAACCCCATTATCACCTTCATTAGGTGGGGTTTAAAAGTAAAGTTAGGTACTAAACATTGAGGCCTCGTGGTGTTCATGTAATCCACATGGGCATAAATTACTATTTCATACTTTCACCATCAATGTGATCATGCCAATATCTCATGCAAATTCACACATAGCATGTTTCTATGGCATCATCATGCTCAATTTCATTAATATTCATTAAATTCAAAAGAATTTCAATCACCATTGAAACAACATTTATCTTTTACAATCCCATTATTCTAATTATGTAATTCAAGCCATACTTGCATAATTTTCAAATGTAAAACATATTTAGATAATGATATGTATAAAAAAATATAGTTTCAAGGTTAACAAACACCTATAATTAAACGGGTGTTGCAATTGTAATGACTCTTGCCTAAGAGGAAGGTGAAGGTTATTAATCTGTTTATTAATTAGTTAATGGTATCACAATAACATGATGACAATGGACATTATTTATTTTGTAGACATGAACATCATTGTTACTATGCATACACTTGAAACAAAATATAAATCATTTGCACATACATCTACTGTTGAAACTTGACTTTAAAATTCATTAAGAAGGTAGTGATGTTTTTACTATTACGTTCTTAAGCCTGTCAATTGTAATATTTATTGGATTTCACGGATGTATACATTTGTTCATTATGCCTTTTTTAATCATGGCTTCCTCACATTTGTGCTCTTCGGAGATGCTAGACTGATGGAATGATGCTTGATTTCTGAACTATTTCTTAAATGTGACTATCAAGTAAATGAATTATGTATGATAAAAGTTGTAGTTACAAATAACAAATTTAACTTCAGTATACTGTAGTTTTTAAGTGTATATGCAATTTATTTTGTTTCAAATGGCCATTTTTTCTACATGAATTTGATGTTTTACTATAGATTCTTGTATATTAATGTTATATTTTTGCTTGTCAAATCATTTTTTTCATAATTTTTTTGATTGATTCTTAATAGTAATTGACTGGAGAAATATAGTGGTATGGCATTTAGTAAAATTTTTGCTGGAACCTAAATCAGACATAAAAGATATAGGATGTAAGATGTCGTATGCATTGCATAATTGATTTAAGGTTTAAAGTTGATTTAGTCTTTTAATGCATTTCATTATATTATGTTTTTCCTTTAATTTTGTGTCTACCTTTGTCCTTTTGCAGGATGGAGGATGCTTTGTATGGCATGGTTAATTGTTATTGTGCTTCGGACACCTTCATGGAATGCTGCTATAGACAACAACTTTGTTGCTAAAAAAAGCAAATAACAAGTGGAATCCTTAAAATTTAAATAAATGACCTATCACCATTACTTTGCTTTATAGTTTACTTCACTTCATTAATAATTAACATTGAACTTTAAACAAAGGTTTGACTTAATTTAATTTTATGATATCTTTCTGTACATTGCACAAGGCAAGATACTAATTTATAAATAAGTCATCTTCACGATACTTATATGTAATTTTTTTTTTTAATTTTAAAACTGTTTTCTAATTGATATAACTAAATAATTTTTTTTTGATTTTGTTTTTAAAAATAATTTTAAAAGCTATATTACAAAATAGTTTTTAAAAATAAAAAATGAGAACAAAAACGCAACAAGCCCCTAAGAACTTGTTTTTTTCTTTATATATTTTTTAAACAATTTTATATAATAGTTTTGAGAACAAGTTTGAAAAATAAGAAATAAGAAATTTGTTTAAATCATTATTTTAAAAAGCTTTTTTAAAAATGATGAATAAGAAATGAAAAATTATTTATTTTATTAATACAATTATTATTAATCAAAATATGGTCTTTTCCACCTTTTCTTCAGTTTTGAAGAAAAAAAGAAAAAGCTAACAAAACATTAAAAAAATGGTATGACTTTTTAGTTTTTAAGAACAATTTGTTAACCTTTTTGTGTCTATAACATGTAACAAAAGGAAAGAATTTGACTCAAGGGCTATGAATGAAATTTAATTATTAATGAGTCTCAAAAATAATTTGAAACTTTTGAATCTAGGAAATTGAAATAAAAATAATTTTAATGGTAAAAAGATCAAAGTATCTTCACTTGTTATGTAAAATTATTAATTATTAATTTTTTTATTTAATTTATTAATTTATTAATATGAGTTGTAAATTATATCTATTTGTCAGACAAGTAACAACATCATTTGTTAATTTGCTAACTTTATTTATTAATTTATTAATATCAATTTTAAATTACATTATTATAATACCTATCAGTATTCAATAATTTATAAATGATGTTAATAAATTAACAAATAAAATTAATAATTTAAAAATTGATATTGCTGTTTGTTATTAAATAATTGATGTCAATTCTTCTATAATTATTGACATGTCAGTTAACATGATTTATAATTTATATTAATAAATTAATAAATAAAGTAAGAAAATTAACAACTTATCATTTTGTATAATAAGTGAATAATATTTTAATCTTTTTATTATGAAAATTATTTTTATTTTTATTTTTTACACCAAACTGAAATTTTAATTTTTTTAGGACTCATTAGTAATTAAGTTTTATCCATGGTTCTTTAATTGAAATTTTTCCTCGACAAGGATACATCTTTAAACAATTTTTTACCAACCAGGCTTACATTGGATTTCTGGGCATTGATTGTATCATGGGCGTTGCCATTTGATAACGAACTGGGAGCTCGAAATCGCACAGTCGATTCTGGAAACGGGAGAGTCTGCAATGGAGGTAGAGTGGATTTTTCTGTGCCACGGGATGGTGACTCTGGTGGTGCTGTTCTCCTTACTCTGCGGTCAATGGCCCATCTTCCAGGGCACCATCGTCGAACGGATTCACTACTTCCTTACTTTCGGTGCCTACGATTACTTCCTGTACGCTCTTCTCCCCACAAATCCTCCCCACTCCCTTCTTTTATTGTATGCGCCTCAATTCTCACTTCTGTGTAGGCGTTTCCTTCGGGCAGTTTTTGGCTCGAAGTGTACGAATGCGATTCTGTTTGTGGAATATTACTGCTGCAATCGGCCCCATCCAATCTTGCAGGTTTCCTTAATCAGTATCAGTATTTGCTATACTTTTGTATGATGGAAAAACAGGAACAATTCAATTCTTATTAGTTGTGAGATATAACAGTTGAAAAAGGGGCTAATCCACTACTTACAGTAGAGCTTTAGTTTTAGGGGCTTCATAGTTGTTCTCATAGTTTTGGCGAGACTGCTATTAATTTTTCAATTGTCTAAATCAGAATCCAGTAGTCCCCAAAGTAGAACTTCGAATATTACATTTGGAACGTTTCTCTCTAGTGGAAAAGAAATTAGATACAGTAACGCTGACATGTGCCATGAAGCAAGCACACAGTAGTTGTCATGGCGATGCATCAAACTCAACATGGCAGGATGTCTAGATAGACAGTAGTTAATGATAATATTAATTTTTAAGGTTATCTGGATAGTCTACCGTAGCCATGCAAACTATATTCTTGCAATTGATACTGCTAAATAAGGATATTACAGCTTATCATCTCATAATATTGTCAAGCAACAATGTCTTGATGCGTCATGCCAAAATCTTAACTTTTGATCATCCATTCAATGAACCTTTCCGACAAGAAGGAAAAAAAAGGGCTATTGTCTTATGATGCAATCACATTGCACTATCAGTTTTTTGAAAGGTTTTCTGATTGACGCCGACCTCAAGTCCTAAACGATTCTAACTTGTTGTGTATAACTTCGAATTTAACACGTCAAGATGGGTTTTTGGTCCATACTTTTATTCTCTTGTTTATTAATCTGCTCCTTCCTTTTGGAGCACATTTTCAAGTTTTGTTTTGTTTTAATCTTTTCTTATAATAATAATAATAATAATAATAATAATAATAATAATTGTTATCATGCTAACACTTATGGACACATATGTCCTGAAATTAAGTGTCTCTATGTTTAATAGGAGTAACATGCTACTAACAAAATTTTGGATCTCAGTTTTCAAATATGGGGTGGATAGCTTTCTTTTGGTAGTGTAGAAGAAACACTGAAGATATAAGGGTCTCCCTTGCCATTGAGGAATTGTGAATCTTATTTGCCAAATTTGAGTGGCAGTTGTGATCTTGGATGACAGAGAGGATTGAAATAATTGTATCTGAACTCCCTTCTCTGATGAAATTAAATAAATTATATTGAACCTATTACTGATTTGATATTATTCTTAGCAGGTCCTATATCTTAACTTAAACTTTAGATACCCTTGAAGAAAACATTGTTCTGTTTTTTGTTAGTTATCTAAACATATTTCTTTTAATTGCAGATCATATATCTTGTGATAATCAGCGTAACATATTATTTAATCGTAAAGTTTTCCTTTCCCTATATTCCTAACTACTATTTAAGTGGAATACACAGGTATGGTGCCACATAGCTGATATATTTACTCTTTTGGTGCAATATGATTTTCTTAGCATCAATTTATCATGGATTTTCTAGACAATATATGCTCTTTTAGGTACACAAGCTTGCTGGCGGTGGCTGTTGGAGTTCTGCTCTTTCTATTGACCAGCTTTTCTGATCCTGGAGTTGTAAAGGCTGGCAGTGTTTCTCAGTATCTTTCTGCTTATCCATATGACAATATCATTTATTCAGAGAAAAAGTGTCCAACGTGCAAAATTCCAAAGTGAGTATGTCACCAGTGTAAAATTTGTCAAATTCTCAATTTTGGTTTATTTAGAGACTTCCTTAAATCCTTATGCAGACCTGCTAGGTCCAAGCACTGCAGCATTTGTGATCAATGTGTGGCGCGCTTTGACCATCACTGTGGATGGATGGTTCATAATTTAATAATGCTCTCCCATTTATATGATTTTTATGCGGTTTTGATTTAAAATATTACCTTTTTTTTTCCTTTGGGTTGCACTTATGAGAATAATTTTCCTTTCAGAACAATTGCATTGGGGAGAAAAATACTCGGTATTTCATGGCTTTTCTTTTCTGGTGAGTGCTACTGTGGTCCATCTGCTGTTGCAGTTAACGATGCTTACCCTTGCATGAGTTTGATACTATGTGGTTCAACTCCTTTGCTGCATAACCTGTGTACTGATGATCTGTCTTTCAATTTTCCTATCTTTTGACTGTAATACTAGCTGAAGACATTAAAACTTGCAGACAAAAAGGAAAAAAT
This sequence comes from Prosopis cineraria, assembly GCF_029017545.1. Taxonomy (NCBI): domain Eukaryota; kingdom Viridiplantae; phylum Streptophyta; class Magnoliopsida; order Fabales; family Fabaceae; genus Prosopis; species Prosopis cineraria. The sequence goes on from NW_026555334.1 coordinate 47,063,553, forward strand.
CATTGACATAATATTTCAAATGAAAAGCATTTTTGACCTAAAGAGGGTGTTTTAAAGCATTCATAGTAAAAGTAGGATGTCACTTCTATCATGCTTACCCCAAAACCACCTAAAACAATGAAATGAAACACTCATAAATAGTCATCAAGCATAATAGAAATTGATAGAAGAATTATACATGATTGGTATTGACCTCCTATGAGTTCTTTGCACCCAATATGGGCCCTTCTTTCCCACAGGATAACTAGAGGAGAAATTGATTTAAGAAGACTATGCTACAACATCACGAAATCTTGTATTTTTAGTGGAGGTAATTGAAATAATGTGCCTCTTATAATTATTCCGGGCGTAGCACTAAGGCTAGAACCTTCTGGGCCCTAATACAGCCTCATAATGTGATTCAACTGCAAGGTATGTGATGTGTAAAATACGGAAGAATAGAGAAGAATAGGAGAGAGATTGAGGGAAAGAGAGATTTTCTGAATGCTACTCGGAAAATATTATTTCACACAACAGACAAATACACAGATGACCCTTATATAGGTTCACCTAGGACTAACTATCTAACGGTAACTAACCATGACCTAATTATCTCCTAATCATCTCGTTTACATATCAGTATGCAATAGCTAGTGAGAGAAAACCTCCAAAGCCCTACCTTTTTCTCAACATAAAATTTTTGTTCAGCGTTCAATCTTTATGTCGATTCCTCACTGTTTCTGGACCAAAATATGGAAGTGCTACACCTGAAACTGCTCGCTTGTTTCAAAATGTCATAACCCCACACATTTCCATATGCTGATTTTGATGGTAACTTTTGATCTCCACCATAAAAGACAATGCATTAATTATAATATCTAAGCTCATTTCATTCTCTTTACCACATGTTTACATTGATTAGTTGATTGGGCATATTATCTGACTTTACTGAGGTATGCGGGCAAGCTTATGATTTTTAATAGCTAACCCTAAAAAGATTTTGAACCGGCATGCTAAAATTTGTAGGAAAAACATGCAAGACGATTAGTTATGGGCCACGTCTCATAAAGTCACTTGGTTGATTTCTGTTTCACATTTGATGTGCAATGAGTCGTGCTTTTTTCTTCTCCTGTTCAGTTTATTACGTTATTCTTTAATTATCTCGTAGGCATTTCCTACTTTGCCTGTATGGAACAGTTGCCATTGGTCTGATCATGGCTGGAAAACTACAAGAACTGAGAATTGTACATATTCTTACAGGTAGTATTGATTCAGTTGTAAGATTGACTACAGTCTAAGTTGTTTTTTATACTAATGCTGAGATGTCTGTCCTTACCACCATCTTCTAGTTTATTATGGAGTAGAAAATTCTTTTCTGAGTTTAGCTCCTCATATTGCACAGGTGAGGGATTTGTTCCTCTATCATTTTTCCCCGTTTCCAATTGTTGCTTCTGTTTAGAGTGGAGACTTTCGTCTTATCTTTATCTTTTAGTTTAATGCTCTCTTCTTGTTTTAATCATGAAGTGGTTGTTGGGATCTTACAACACTCAAATACTTATTATGGTGTTCCTCTCTATTGTTGGAATACTATTGGCTGGCTTTTTTGTTTACCATGCAAAGCTCTGCCTCAGCAACACTACCACTAACGAGGTCCTTTCTCTAATCTTGCAATAATTGTTATACGTGTTTATTTATTTTACATTATCATGATCTCTTTTTGCCAACACACTTACTGTTGCCTTTTTTTTTCCCCCTCTTAATGACCATGTGCATTAAATTCTTACAATTATTTCTCACAGCTCCTTTTTTCCCTCTCGTTTCTAAGGCACTTATGTTCAAATATTTTTCTATAAAAAAATTCCTTATCCTTTCCATTCTCAGGTTGGATAACACTCAATTTTTCCTTTATTGCATTTATCTTTCCTGGTTCCCTTTGAGTCAGAAGCAAAAGAAAATTCCTCTATTTTTTAGATTCAATTAGCAATATCATTTCATTGAACGACTCTATTAAGTAATCTCTTTTGCAAATCAAGTTTTATACTCGTGTTCTATAGTTCAAACCCTCAACTAGTCTTTTATTTTTAACATATATCATACAACAACAACAAATAACTCTTATCCTATTAAGTGAAGTCAGTTATATGAATTGCACGACACTTTTGTACTTTGTCACCAACCAAACTTTTAGGAATATATATATATATATGTATATCATAGTTTCGTAATTTATATATTATATATATAATTTAATTTTTATGCAGGTACTCAAGTTCTTAACATTTTACTATTTGAATTGGATTAGCTAGATGATCAATTGGAAATAAATGTTAAATATTGTGATTTATAACTTAGAATCTCAAAATGAAGAAAACTAATGTATTAATTTATTAAGTAGATGAAAAATTTATTCTTAAAATTTTGCTTTGAGCCATAGAATATGTGAAGCCATCCTTGTAAATGTTATATATGTAAGCACATTGTGAGTTCTGAGTTCCTGCTTTACATGAAGTTTTTGGTAGAGCAAACTATTCATGGTTTATAAATAGTACAGCTCTATAAAGATTTTATATCCTATATAAATTATATATAGATTTGAATGCTAAAAAAGAATCCACTTTGTCGAAATTTAATGAAATATGGGATACCTTGTTTTGGAATTCAGTTGGCATGGACTTGGAATAATAATAGTTGTCATGGCAAGTGTTTTTTTTTTTTTTTTGGGTGACAGATGCATGATGCAATTTTGATAAATAAATATATAGACAGACAATTTTAAAACCAGGCGTATATCTTCTGAAAATTATAAAATAGAAGCTTTTGGTCAGCTCACTGGCTTGTTTAATTGTGAGAATATGATAGTTTGTTAGTGTAGAACCTATGACCTATCTAGACGAGTGGGATATGGTTGTCTGGACATATCTGATTTGATTCTTTCGTAATATCTTCTCACTATTTGTTTTCTTGTTCCTTACATCTGTCTCCATTATCCATATAATATGCTATATATTCCCCATTGGCCAGTTCAATCGATTTGATAGCTGGCTGTTGCGTCCTGTTGATAGGGTTGAGTGATTATGGAACTGTTTTCTGTTTTGAAAAAATTATTTTTTATTTTTAAAAATAAAAAATAAAAAAATTTGTTTGGATAAGTATTTTTCATTTAATTTTTTTAAACTTTTTTTATTTTTTTATTTTTAAAAACAAAAAAATGAAAACAACTTTAAGATTTCATTTTATTTTCCTTATTTTTAAAATACATTATATTTAATTATTAAAAATTATAATTATTTTGACCAATTTCTATTATTAATTATCACTATTAACTACTTATAGTTATCATTATCAGTTTATCTTTTAATTTTAATTTTTTTAATTGATATAATCAAATGGATTTTCATTTTATTTTGTTTTGAAAAAATAATTTTAGAAACTATATTACAAAATAATTTTTAAGACAAAAACTGAGAACAAAAACCGAACAGTCTCTATATTTGCAAAGTCCCCTTACACTAACGAACAAGCACGAACTTGATGTGAATTTAAAATGTAGCTCGGTTGGACCAAATTTACCGCGTGCGTTGCATGTGAATATAAAAAGCAGCAGTTGCAGCTACATCTGCTCTACCGTACTGCCATCAACTAGTCTATGGTGGTCTAAGCGGAGAATCCCATGATGCTTTTGAGCGGTCTTGTTTACTTAAATGAAATTATTGGTTTATTTTGTTTGATTCCAGACCTTTAAATGGCAAGAGTACATTAGCTGTCAGAGGAAGCTAAATGAAGCAGAGTCCACTGATGCGGTCCCAAGGGAAAGTATGAGTGGTAAAAGCAAATGGAAAGCCCTTTTTCCAAGATCATCTCCTGATACGGTGGATATTCCGAAGAAGAATAATACTTATGATAGAGGATTCGTTCACAATGTGGGGGAGGTTATTTTCCCCCCTTCGACAAGACGATCGTTTATTGCAACCAAATCCAAGCCTGGCTGAGGCGTGATTGTTCTTCTTAATCTGTATCTTGTAAGACACTACGTTGTTACAATTCTTGTTGGCTTGTAGCCATCAATTTGTAACTGTCCCGAGGGTTGTAGTATTTATGTTCAAGTAATAAATTCCCAGTAAAATTTTGCAATGTCATCATCAATATTTAGCTCATTTCGATTTGAAGACGAGATTGTTTTATCACATCGTATATTTGTCGTTAAATCCTTTTCTGAATCCTTAATCTTTTTTTTTTCTTTTTTAATTACAAGTGGCAAGCAAGCTTGAAAAGGACAAAAGAGCACAGTAGAGATTGCTCTTATCAGCGACCATTAACTCCATGCAAGATGCAGGACGACCATGAAGCAGTCGAAAGTCACAAGCGGTGAGATGAGCCTCCTGCCTTAGCAATATGGTCTGCACAGCAAATGAACTCCCAGGGGGAATGATTGACTGAGATAATCCACTCATTGTATATTAAATCTCTGATATCGCTGACCAGTTGTTTGAGGGGATGACAGAATCGCATTTGGGGAATCAGAGAAAACCTGTAGGCGTTGAACACCTCTTTGTTGACAAACTTCTGTCTCCAATATTGATGTTGTCCCAAATCTTCTGCTGAAGACCAATGACCCAGTCAGCTTGCTCATCTCCCACTAATCCTCCACAAGCAGCGTTGCCCGCCTGATTTTCTGATGCATCAACGTCCAGCTGCACTTCACCCGGTGGAGGAGGAATCCATTGATCTAATCCAATACATTTGTAGATCCTTGAAATATTGTGTCTGTATTTGTCACGGTTGGATTCTTCCATGATAGAATATGTGCATTGATGCACGACATCCCGTCTTCAAAAATTCTGCGACAACGTGCTTTCCATAGAGCCCGGCAGACCTGTCTAAGAACTCTAATCTATGGCCGTTGTTTGAACTCAGTATTTCCCGGACTGCGCTTGTCTATTTTTCATTTTTTGTCATCTTACATCTTTTAATCAGCCATAATTTTTCTTCTACCTTGCAAAATTGACATACTAATCATTAGTATTTTTGGCCCGACCCAATTATTTAATAGAATAAATAAGAAGGAAAAATATGCCCGTACGACATGTGAATAGTATAGTGTTATTCTTAGGCCTGAAAACGTAACGTAATTTGTTAATATTTATTATTAATTGTTATTTTTTATTAATGTTAAAGACATACTCCCTCTGGACCATAACATAGAGCATTGATAACTAATTTATGATTATCCAAAAATGTTACTTAAAACCTAAATTTCTTAAAAAAATTTACATATTTTTAATTATTCTCTTATTAAATATTCTATATAAGTGCTTTGATAAAGATAATTAAAATGTTAATACATATTTTCTTTAAAAAAATGATTAATAAATGAAGTAAGAATATAGTTAAAAGATTAATTATAAAAGTTTTCAATATCCTATATTTTAGATAAAAAAAACTTTAAAAAAATATCATATATTGTAATACGAATGGAGTAATAGTTTTCTTTTTATTGGAAATATTTCTTAAGGTCAAAAGACACTTTGATCTCAAAAAAATCAATTTATTAACATTTGAGTTCTAAAAAAATACTTCCTCCGAATTATAATGTAGTCATAGTTAATTAATTCATGATTTATGAATAATGTTAATTGAAATTTTAAAGTCTTAAAAATATTCACATTTTTTTATTTATACTCTTATTAAATATCTTTCATAAAAGACTTAATAGTGGTAACTAAAATTTTAATGCATGCTTTTTTAAAAAAAATAATAAATCAATTATGGATATAATTAAAAAATAAATATAAAAATTATTTAATATTTTATATTTTGAATTAGATAAAATTTTTAAAAGATATTTTGTATTATGGTCTGAAATGAGTAAGTTACAAATATAAATTTAGATTAAGGGAAAAAAATATTCTCAAAAGTTTTTTAAATGAAAATTGAGTTTATCTTTTAATTAATTGAAGCAATTTTATTGTGAAACTATGTATATTAAAAAAAAAAAAAAAAGCAAGTTAACCCCATCATTGATGCGACCGTTTGTTTACGGTTTCTTGCCACTTGATGTTTTCTATTTTTTTAAAAAAACAAATCCACCATTCTGTCCTCTAGCTCCATTTTCATCCTCCCAAGCCCTCTAACCCCAACTTCTTCTTCTTCTTCTTCCTTGGGTTCTCTGCAACATCCATCATTTCACAACACACATCCTAAACCCAACTCAAGCTTCATATCTAATCTCCAAAGAAAAATCAACCAATAAAGAAAAAAAATAATCTTAAACTTTTCAATCCTTATTTAAATCTCAACTCATCGGAGAAATTTTTCATCAGCCCCTATTGGACTACAGTTTTGTTCTTTAAGTCTTTGCTTACAGATCTGTTTGCCTGGCTCGTCGTTTTGGGAATCACGTTGGGAAATTTTTGATCCTTGAATTAGAAATGGCTTCTTCAAGCTCCAACAGTACGAGATCCTTGATTCAGATATGGCTTCCCGAAGATTTAGATAGCCCCACCGATCAAGTATGCAACTCCATGACCAGATTCTCCCTCATCATCCAATTGCACGAGATCTCCGCTTCCATCGACCTCACCACCACCACCACCCACTTTATCGCCCTTTCCTTCATCACCGCCTCTGTCACCACCACAATTTCACTGCAGTGTGGACAGAGAATCTCAACGGTCGGGGTGTCAGTTGGGTCCATATGTCCTCCGCGTGGGCCCCCTGTTATTTTGCTTGGTCAAACAACCTTGTTTAACCGTGAACCTGAACTTGCGACCACGATGGCCGAAATTGCTCTCTGTTCTTCTTCTTTTTTTCCTTTTTTTTTTTTTTAAGTTTTCGGACAAATGCTCTAATGAAAAAGTAGAGGTATCTACTACTACTCTCAAAAAATATTTAAAATATTTTTACCCTTTAACCCATTAAATTTAAAGTAATTATAAATTATTATGTTGCTTTCAAATCATGCATCTAAGTTTTACAAATCACTTCATGTGATTTACAACTAAAAGGTTTATATCAAGAGAATGACATTTAAAGTCATTTTAAAACTATTTATCATAACAAGAGCTCGTCAATTTTAATTTAATAAATGTTATGATATTTTTAAGTAATTGATAATTTTATTTTTACCCTTATCTTAAAAAAAAAGAGATATTAATTATGTGATTTACTTACCACCACTATGATAATAATTAATATTATTGGGAGTAAAATTAAAAAAATACTATAATTTAATGGAATTTTAATTTAATAATAAACTTTTATTAATTTACGTAATTCGGTTAAAAACACTTTATATTGAGAATGAAGAGAGTACATTGATATTTATTTTAAATAATTCTATGATTTTGGATTTTGCTCTAAAAATGCCAAATAAGGGAACCTAATAAATTTGATAGAGAAAATTCAAACTTCTACTTACAATTCATTTCTCCGGGGGGAAAAAATCCATCAGCAATAGAACTAACCATCACGGAATTTATAAGCATTAAAGAGGGTTTTTTTTTTTTTTTTCCTTTTTGGGTTTGGGGGGGGGGGTTTGTTGGAGGGTTGGTGGTGTAGAAGTTGAAATCTATTGACTAGTGGATGCACGAGGCAATGGAGCAAGATGGTTAATGGGCTGGATATCCCTACTTCTCATGAAAGTCAAAAATTGCTGTGGTAGTTCTTCCAGAAGAGCTTGTACAACCGAAATCTCTCCACCTGTTCAAAACATTACAATGAAATGTTCCCCTCGATCAGAAACGAGATTAGCCAACCCACACCCACATGAACAAAAAATAACAGAACTCCGAGATTCAATTAGCAGCATACTAAATTTGTTAAGTATAAGATAGATAAACACAAAATACCCAAAAGAAGAAAGAAAGAAAGCACTTAAATATTAAATTTCATTTGATATATATATATTTTTTTTGTGGGGGGGGGGGGGAAGAAAATTGCAACTCAGCACTCACTCTGCACTTCTCGCATTGGAACAAACTGCACTATATCCCTTGTAGCAATACGACCTGAAGAACTTTCCAACCTACGTCCATTATCAGCATCCAATACCTGCCAAGGAATGCACTTCGTAGTTGAGACAATTTTTTATGACGAAAGGCAATTCCCTGCTAGCGACATTAACGACTCTAAAAGATTATAAAAATAGGAAAGAAACTAAACTTGCCTCCATGCTCGTGAAATCAGCTGCTCCAACTCCAACTATAAGAACCGACAAGGGCAGGTCAGAAGCCTTGACCAGAGCATCAATTGTCTCTTGAAGGTCTGTAACAACTCCATCCTAAGGAAAGGATAACATTTCATTGGGTTATTCATTCCATCTAAAAGAGACACGCATGACAAAAGCACGTACCAAATATCTTGAGTTCTCACCGTGATAATAAGCAATACGTAATACTTGGAGCTATTACGCGAAAGGGAACGAGCAGCTATTTGCGCAGCCATGTTTATCACAGGTCCAAATAGAGTGGGTCCTGCCAGAGTGACATTGTGTAGAGATCTTGCATACGCAGCCATTATGCCTTCAACTCCCTCAACCTGAAGAAATGGAAACCAACTCTGGATAAGAAATGGGTGCACAATAGAAATAGAACATTGCCTAAAGAAATGGAAACCAACTATGGATAAGAAATGGGTGCACAAAAGAAATAGAACACTGCCACATATCGCAGAAACAGCAAAATTGATTGATGAGGCAGAACCATCAAGTTTCGGAAACTGTCAATACAGTACTTTAGATGACATAATCCTCCTTACTGCATTTTCAATCTCAAGAATAGACAAGCATCATAGCTTGAAGATTTACTAGAACACTTGTGGAGAATAATGAAGAAACCTATTACCTCTGAGGCACCTGAATTGCCATCCAAATTGAAACAGTGGGAAATGGTACCATCGTCTGTCCTTCCTCCAAAGCCCCAAGCAGGGAAGCGTCTATTCGAATCGTAGAACTGAATGACCTCCCCAACCTCCATTATAGCCTACAAAAATTATTCCATTAATTAAAGAAGTGCACTGGCCATCAGATTATTATGTCACCCTATTCTTCTTAATGCCTGAGTCCCATCGCCAAGAAACAAGTTTACTATTTTAATCTTCATTAATATGCAAATGATACCAAGTAGAAAGTATTTTCTTCTATTGTATTTTGCTTACTTTCTTTTGATTAAACAAATGAACGGTAAAATTTTTTGCTTACTTTCTGGTATGCATTAAACTGGCCAGGTGAACTTATACAGTGCAAGGAATCTGGACGTCGAGGATCTCCATTGGAAGCTGGACAAATTTTGAAGCCCTTAGTTAAGTTCAAACCTAAGATTGAACTAAAAAGTGATTCCCTTCTTTTCAATGCAGCAAATTTTACCTACCCGTGAAATCTACTGCAACCATGAAGTTGAGTTCAAATCCAGAAGATATGTAATCAATAAAGCTAAACTGCTCCTTTTCGAGATATCGATCCACGTACAGTTGCCCCTTCAGAACCTATATAGAGAAAAATTAATAAGCAATTTTAGGCTAAGCAGATCAGTAGCAATAATAATTAATTCTGCTGCTAGCGTTAAGAAGGCACCTTCTCATGTGTCCTGTGATTAGATGGCGCAACAAAATTTTCACCGGTTCTCTCTTTGTAGAGTTTTTCAAGGTCTGCAACAGACTTCTGCATTTTACTGGTCACGAAATTTTATATCAATGCTTATTTCATCAGGAAACAGGAATCTAGAAAGTGATAGCCGACAGAAGTGAATGAGAAAAAAGATACTATTAGTAAGAAATCCATCGTTCAATAGGTTTAGTTACCCAATAAGCACATGGTCGCCACTGCTATTGAAATCAAAACACTCAATAAGTAATGGGTTATCCTGCACACAGGATATTGAAAGGGAGAAAAAGAGTGAATGAACACCAAAGAACTGTAATTTAAGTAATATAATGTAAAATAAAATCAGTCGCAGTGCTCATCGCCTGATATATATATACATACATATATATATATGAAATCAGTTGCGGGATTGTCCAGATCAAAACTAGACAGTCCAGACGTACTATAATGTTATTTTTATATTTTTTAAGAATATATATATATATATATATATATTTATAAATAGTAATAGTGAGACAATCTATCATCGAATGACAAGCGCCCTAAGACGACAAACTTACTTTACTTCCAAACTGCTGAAACCCAAGGCAAACTGGCTTCCATATTGGATTTAAATCGTTGTTAATGGCTTCAGTTTTGCAAATTGGAACAGATCCTCCACCCTCAACTAATTTTGATATTCTTAAGAAAGGATCCTGTAAGAAAAATTAGAATGAAGAATTTAAAATAGCAGAAGCAGAAGCACGCAATGATAAACAAGGGACATGAAGCTACATACACTTTTGGAAAAGACGTCTTTGTTGTCCAAGCGGGAACAACGGAACGAGATCTCAACAGAAGTCCTTGAATTAAAAGTCTCCTCAGCATGAATAGTAAGCGTCCCAAGGTTTCTTCTACCGTCATGCCCGATTTTCTTTTGGAGCCTAAGGGTTAATCTGCGGCTTTGTTTAGTCACTATCTGCCTCAGAGGGAAGAAGGGAGATTTTAATGTCGAACAGAGAATGACTTTTTCATGCTTTTAACAATTTCCTCTTCATTTTGTGCATTGAAAGAATTAAGAGTATGGACATGTTACACCACGTTAAGAAGGCTCTACTTCCGAAAAAGAAACGCCTCGGTCCTATGCCAGAGAACTTACCTCAGATAAAGTGCAACTTGCCATGCCAAGAAAATCCTGATCCTTCAAATTTAGTGTCTGCAAGAACAAAGTTTTATTTCGTTTTGAAGTTTATGCTGTAATTTTATAATAATCTTTAATTCAGAGGATAAAATGCAATTTTCCCAATGACAAGTTGCTTGTTAATCACTGGAAATGAATAAAACATATTCACCTGATAAAACCATTAATGCATGGTGATTTAACCAAATCAAAAGAAAAACGTTGTACTAAGAAAAAGACTTGAAAGTCCATCAACGCATTGAAGCCAAAATTCTAAACTACGGCTCTCCTTTGCGACATGGTACTAAGAAAAAGAAAAACATTGTTTCTGGTCAATCTCATATCTGTGAAAGTGGCCGGATACAATATTAGCTACGTGCCTGCTAAATATATAGTAAGTACTGTATGATATAGACGTACATTACGTGATTTCAATAATATGTAGTAATTCAGAACTTCTAAAGCGAATATTTTACACACGCGCACACACCCAGCACCAACAGCTCAAGATTTTCCTTCTTGATGGGAACTACTAGTTACAAGGCTTCCGCTTGTGTTTACTTAATCGAAATCACTATAAAATCCTGATTGAACTACCATGAGGCAGAACTCGTGCTTCAGTTATATAAAAATTGTGAAAGAGAAGTTTTACTGCAAACCTTAGTGGGGACGTTATGGTACTTGGTATCAATGTCATACACATGAAATCTGTACGTAAGAGAGGCAAAATGAAACAAAAAAATCATATTAAAAAGGAAGCTATCACGGCATATGCATATAGTGAACACATGCTATATATATGTCTAAATACTGGCAATGCAAGACCAAGGATAGCTTACACTAGTGATTGCACAATCTCGAACTGAAACGCAACACTAATTTTCTCGATCCACTCAGGATTCAAAGAGTTCATTATGACTTCCGTGCGACCCAATTCTTCAAGCTTTCCATCTCGTTTCTTTAAAAATACAACCGCCATGGGATCACTCTAAATAAAAAAATAAATTAGAATGAATTAACAAACGTTTCATGACGTTTACTAAAATTTTCGGACCCCCTGAGAGGTCTGAAAATGTCAACAGTTTTGTAAAAAAGAGTGTGGATTGGAACAAAAATAGAATTGGCAATAATTCAATGCAGAAAAGAAGCTTGGCCAAAAGAATTGAAGGAGTGGAAAAAGCTGGAAGTAGAAGGGACAGTCTTCACCTCGTCCAAGTTGAGAAGGAATTATGGAAAAACTACAATAACATGCTTGCTCAGGAAAAACTTCTTTGGTATCAAAAATCACAATGTAAGTACCTCACATGGGGAGACAAAAATAGTAGTTACTTTCATGCTTCCACAATGGTTAGAAGAAGAAGAAATAGAATTGAAAGTCTTAAGAACCAGAACGGCAAATGGCTCCTTGATTAGAGAGAGTTGAAATGTTTGGCCAAAGATTATTATATTGATTTGTTTAGTAGTGAATGTAATAATGAGGTTTTGAGAACACAAAACACTTACAACCCACTCAATGGCCTTGATCTACAAGGCCTTCATGCAGAACTTAGGGATGGAGAAATTAAAGAAGCCCTCTTTGACATGAGGCCCTTTAAAGCATTGAGCCTAGACAGAATACAAGTGTTTCTATACTGAGATTACTGGCACATTATAGGAGATTTGCTCTGTAAAATGGTTGAAGAGATTTTTGAATATCCTTCCAAGGGAACCTTGTTAAATAAAACTCATTTAGTTCTAATCTCATTAAAAGATCTTTATTGGAGAAGACTTTAATGGACATATCGAGAGGAAGGGAAGCAGGCCATTATACAAGGGTGCATGGTGGTTTGGATTTTAGAGAACTAAATAATGAAGGACAATATATCCTAGATTTCTCTTTGGCGTATGATTTCAAGATTACTAATACTTGTTTCAAGAAGAGGGATGAACATCTCATCACTTATAAAAGAGGAGCTTTAAGATCATAGATTGATTTTTTTTATAAGGAATGTAAATAGAAGACTTTGTAAAAACTATAAGGTGATTCTTGGGGATGCTATTATGACACAATAGAGGGTCCTTGTCCTTGATGTATGTATTATGAGTACAAATCGAAAGCGTTGACAAGTAATAACTCTAAGGATAAGGTGTTGGCAATTAAAAGGTAAAACGAGAGAAATTTTCAAGAGAAATCTCTTGGCCGAAGGAATTTGGGAGTGTTGAGGAAGTGCTAATACCTTATGAGAAGACTTGGCTGTGAAGGTAAGGAAGGTTGCAAAAGAAGTTTTGAGAGAATTAAGAAGTTTTGGTTCGAGAGATAATGATTCTTGATGGTGGAAAGATAGTGTACAGGAAAAAATCAAGTATAAAAAGGAGTGTTTTAAAGCCATTCATTTGTGTAATAATGACGAAAATTAAGAAAAGTGTCGTATGGCTAAAAGGAAAACTAAGAAGGTTGTGAGTAAAGCTCGTTCTAAAGCATTTAAAGAGTTTTATAATAGTCTTGGGACAAAGGATAGAGAATGAAAAATTTATAAGATTGCTAAGAGTAAGAAAAGAAAATCAAGAGATTTAAAACAAGTAAGATATATAAAAGATGAAGAGGAAAATGTTTTGGTCACAGATAATATTAAAGACAGATGGGAGACATAATTTTCTAAGCTTTTCAATAATGATGGAGGTCGTCAATTAACTTAGAAGATTTAGTAACTTCTAAAAGAGAGCAAAATTTATCTTTTTATTGAAGAATATGAGCTTGGGAAGTGAGAAAAGCTTTTAAGAAAATGGAAAATGATAGAGCTAATGGACATAATCATATCCCTATTAAAATGTGGAAATGTTTGGGTGAAGAAGGAGTACGGTGGTTAACTAAGTTATTTAATGAAATCTTACAATCTAAGAGAATGTCGGATGATTAGAGGAGAAGCATCTTAGTTCCTATTCATAAAAATAAAGGAGATATTTAGAATTATGTTAACTACAGAGAGATTAAATTTATGAGTTATACTATAAAATTATGGAAAAGAGTGATTGAGCATATGTATGTTGAGATTGAAAACTGGGATATCAAAGAATCAGCTTGGCTTCATACCAGGGAGAGTAATTATAGAAGTGATTTATCTACTAATAGAATTAATGAAAAAGTATCAATGTAAAAGCAAAAATTTACATATAATTTTCATTGATTTGAAAAAAGCTTATGATCATGTACTGAGAAAAGTACTTTAGAAGGCTTTGGAAAAGAAGAGTGTCTGAGTTGCCTATATTTGAGCTATATAAGATATGTATGAGAGGGCAACAACTAGTATAAGAACGCTTAGTGGTGAAATAACAGATTTTTCTATAAAGATTGAATTGAATTAAGGATTATCTTTGAGTCCTTATTTATTTGATCTAGTGTTAAATATTTTAACTAAGCATATTCAAGAGAAAATTTCTAAATGCATGCTTTTTACAAATGATATAGTTCTTATTGTAAACATAAAAGAAGAGATAAATTGTAAACTTGAGTTATGAAGGAAGATATTAGAGTTAAAAAGTTTTTGACTGAGTAGGAGTACAATAAAATATTTACATTGTAATTTTGATAAGAAGCACTTAGAAGTGAAATTGGGTAATTAGACCATACCTCAAGTGAAAAAGTTTAGATATTTTGGAGCAATTATTCAACAAAATGGAGACATTAATGGAGATATTATACATAAAATATAAGCAGAATAGTTTAATTGGAGAAAGGCTAAAAGAGTTATTTACGATCGTAAGATACTTGATAAGCTTAAAAGAAAATTTTATCGAATTGCTATAAAACCAGTAATTTTATATGGTAGTAAATGTTGGGCTTTGACAATATAGCAAGAACATAAAGTTGGAGTAGCAGAGATGAGAATGTTGATATGGATGTATGGATATACACGTAAAGACAAAATTTGAAATGAGTGAATAAGGAAAAAAGTGAGTGTGGCACCTATTGAAAAAAAATGGTAGAAAATCGTTTAAGGTGATTTGGACATGTACAAAGAAAACCATAGGAGGCACATATAAAGAGAGTAGAACAAATGACTTTGAGCCCTATCAAGAAGGGTAGAGAAAGACCGAAGAGAATAATTTTGGAGGTTGTTGAGTGAAATCTTTTAATTAATAATATTCCTAAAAACTTAATAAATGATAGAGTACAATGACATCATATAATCCATATAGCCGACCCCACCTAATGAGATAAGACTTGTTATTATTGTTGTTGTAATTCTAATCTCAAAGATTGATAAGCCCAAAGATATGAGAGATATTAGACAAATCTCTTATGGCAATGTCAACTATAAAGTGGTGATGAAGATCATTACTAGAAGACTGAAGAACATTATGGGGAAGATCATTGGCAACCATCAATGTAGCTTCATAGCCGATAGACAGAGTAATGACAATATCAACATCGCTCAGGAAGTAGTCAACTCTATGAAGTATGAGAAAGGTAACGAGGGTTTTATGGCAGTTAAAGTTGATTTAGAAAAAGTTTATGATAGTCTTAAGTGGCATTTTATTTAAGACTACTTGAAGCTTATGGGCATAGATGAGAAATCTTGTAGTGTAATTAAGTCATATATTCATACATCCACTATGCAAATACCATGGAATGGAGAACCTATTAAACTGTTCCAACCCTCACATAAAATAAGATAGAAGGACCCTATATCCCCTTATATTTTCATTATTTGTATGGAACGCTTGAATCATATGATAAAAGATGTAACAAGAGGTGAATCATGGAAGCTAATCTAACTAAATACTAGAGAAATGAATCTATCTCACATTTCTTCACAAAAGATTCTGTTCTCTTTAGTGAAACATCCATTGATCCAGTTAAGACCATGATGGATTGCATGAATCGCTTTTGTTTTGCCTCAGGTCAAAAGATAAACTTTAGTAAGACAAAAATGTGTGTGTCATCTAATGTGCATTTATTAAGGGACATGGAGTTAAGTAGTTTGATGGGAGTTAGACTAACAGGTAATTTGAGGAAGTACCTGGGTATCCCCTTACTATATAAAAGAGCCTCTTATGTTACTTTTGCTCCTCTTCTAGTAAAGTCAAGGAAAAGGCTATCAAGTTGGAAAGTATCTAACTTTAGTAGTAGAACAACTTTAATTAAAGTTATCTTATCTGCTTTACCAGCCTACTGCATGCTGATAATTCTTCTTCCCAAAAAACTTCTCTAGGAGATAGAAAAGGATTGTCATAATTTTCTTTGGGGAGGAAATGATGAGATAAGAAAACTTCATCAATTATCCTAAGAGGTGATTACTAAAGACAAGAACAAGGGAGGCTCAAGTATGAAAAACCTTCTTAACTAAAATGAAGTTCAGATGATGAAGTTATACTGGAAAATTCTACACAAAAGGGATGCACTCTAGATGCAAGTCCTTAGAAGTAAATATAATTATAGAGATGCACCAGTGCCTATTGTAAAGAAGAAGTAAAGATCTTTAGCCACTTAAAGGGGAATTTGTGCAGTCTAGGAAAATTTCAAAAAAAGGTTTGAAAAAGAAAATTAGCAATAGCATAACCACATCTTTCAAATTTGACAACTGGTCTAAACTGTAAAGCCTTCTAATTAATCTTATACCTAGCTTGGAAGGTTTTATTTCACATAATGAGATAGTTAGCAACTATGTGAATATATGGGGTGCGTGGAATAGAGTAGAGCTACATAACTAGTTCAATGCCCCTGTGGTTGATCGTACAATGTATGGACACCTACCCCAAGAGGAGAGAAGAGAGGACATCTTCACATAGAAGCCATCCTCGAATGGTTCATTTACTATAAACTCTGCACGTCACTTTCTTTTTGCAAGTAATGAAGCATCAGTAGATAATGTTTAGAGAAAACTCTGTAGATGGCAGATACCTGAAAAAATAAAAGGAGAATTACATTAAAGTCACAAACAAAGAAATTAATTATTGTAAGATTTATTGATAACTAAACTAAACTATATTGACAACTAATTGTGTTGTCAATGCAATTCAGTTCAATTATCAAGAGACCTTGCAGTAATTAATTTCTTTGTGTGGCACCTAATTGTAATTCTCTCAAAAATAAAATCCTTAATGTGGCTATTCACTTATGGAAGAGCATGTACACAACAATTTAAAGTTAAAAAGGGCTGTTAGACTCAGCTGATTGCGGTTCACATGTGGGGCACAAGAAGACTTAATGCACCTCCTACGAGACTGCCTTAATGTTAGAGAATACTAGAAACCAATGGTAGATCAAGAACATCAGCAAACTTTCTTTGAACTTCAAGGAGTTGATTGGATAAATTGGAACCTAACACATGATAGAGGTAAACCTTTTAACTAGAAGATCCAATGGTCTATTTTGTTTGGATATATATGTCGGGATATCTAGATGGATAGGTGTTGTGATATAAATCTATAACTTAGCCATGAACTGCACAGACACATCAAAAATGACCAAAGTAAGTGGAAACCATCAAAGAGAGACCTCGTTAGGTTTGATGTTGATGGGTCAATCCTTTAATAATGGTCAATGTGGATGTGGAGGGGTCACTCATAAAAGCAATGCAAAATGGTTATGATGTTTCAGTTGCAAACTTGCTTCAGTACTCCCAACAATTGCTAAAATCGTAGGTTTGATACAAGGTCTTACCTTGTGTTAGAACAAAGGATACAAAGCTATAGAAGCTTATATGGATAGTGTGGAAGCTTTGAACCTCATCACAAGAAGTTCTAAATTCATCCATTTGTAACAAGAAGTGATTGAAGAAGCCAAAGCAATGTTTGAAAGGCAATGGTCTGTTACCATCAATTTCATGTCCTGCGAATCCAACTTTTTGGCTTTTGCCCTTTCTAATTGGTCTCACAATAGCAGTAGAGCTTTTTGTGTCTTTGATCAATTGCCATCTTTCATTCCAAGAGATGGGGGTTGATGATTGACGGTTGCTTTGCTTTTGCTTTGCTTGTTTTGTTTGTTTCTATTTTGTTCAGTTGGTAATGTTTGTATCCAGTTTACATTCCAAAAAAAAAAATTATATGCCCCTCTTTCATAAATTAGACTGTATTTTAATGTGTTGACAATAATACTAAAATATATATCTTAAAAATGAAAACTTTATATAATTTCAAAAAAGTTTTATGAAAATCTGAGTAACTTATTTTGTATTTCAGGTGGACTAGTTAAGACAGGCCAATCACAAGGAACGAGCAAGGGACCTTTCATGTAGACAGCGCATGCAACCTGAAAATCAATACCTTTGATGCAATGTCCCGGTCACGTAAGTCGTTTGCAGATAGAGATAGCTGCAGCACAAGGTTGCAAAACCATTAATGCTCTTACAACTCTACAAAGTTTCAAGGCAAACAAATGCACATATATTTGGCTGGGGGGGGGTGGAGCTCCCAAATATGTGAAAACGTGCTTTTAAATAATAAAAAAATAATCATTTGATAATAAAAAAAATCATTTAATCCTTATAATTTTAATTTAATTATAATTTAATTCTTAAACTTTTACTTATTACAACTCAATT
Organism: Prosopis cineraria; assembly: GCF_029017545.1. Lineage (NCBI taxonomy): Eukaryota > Viridiplantae > Streptophyta > Magnoliopsida > Fabales > Fabaceae > Prosopis > Prosopis cineraria. Next base: position 47,081,812 of record NW_026555334.1, read on the forward strand.
TTTATATATTTAACTTGAATGTAACATAACCAAATTTTTAAATTTTGACTTTTACAGCTCAATCCCTATAATTTTAAACATTTAAAATATTAATCCATGCATTTTAAAAAAATAAAATTATAAGATTAGAATTATATTAAAATTTAAAATTAATATTTTAAATTACTAAATCCTTTTAATTTTCATAAATATTAAAATTTAAAATAATTTTGATCTTTATAATTTTATTATAGTTAACACTATAAAGATTAGATTGTAAGAGTTAAAATTTAAAAATTAAATTATAATTGAGTTAAAACTACAAGAACTAAATTATAATGACTTAAAATTCAGGGACTGTATTACAATTGAATTTAGATTACAAGGATTGATAATCAATTTTTTCTAAATAATAATAACAGGGTAAAAAGTTGAAACATTTGACAAATGAGATTAAAAAGATTGTATGAATTTAAAGTGTAACACTTTACCGAAAACATTTTAATTCAATCGCACCCCACATCCCCTTGAAAGAGTAAAATCGTGAGTTATATCCCTAGTATGGTTAAAGGATGGGTGGATGTGAATGTAGTAAATGTGTTTATTACTCTTTCCTTTGGAATAAAAGTCATTCCTTTTTTAATGAGAGAAGAGGTAAATGTATAAGTACATGTAGAGTGTGTTTGTATTTAATCCATTTTAAAGGGAAAAAAAATAGCATTGTAGCCTAGTGGGCAAGAAAACTTCTTATCAGTAGGAGGTCACAGTCTAATCCCACATGAGACCTTTGAGCCTTTAATATTAACCATGAGAGTTTTTTTTGGACAAAGGCTAACCATCATATTAATATTTGATGATGTTGAATGTGGGGAGGGGCCTGGGGGAAAAAAAGATTTGAAAGTTAATTAGTTTTGTTTTCATAATTATAACTCTGCCACCCTCAACGTTGTAGATAACTCAGTAGAAACAAGCAATCTCAGGCATGTCGAGTTGGCAAGCACAGGAATTGTTTGTTCCAAGCGTAAGATGTTGGCGAATTCGGGATATTGTGATTTCTGCCGTACAAGTACAATATAACATGAGGCGACATGATAACGACATGGCAATAAGTTGGATTTGAGAAGAAGAAGATGATTAAAAAAAAAAAAAAACTATGGCAAAGAGAGAGAGAGAGAGAGTGAAAAATGAGGTACCTCGAGAGGCGTGAAGAGAAGTTGAAATCCTTGAGACCTGTAAAAGAAATCGACGGCATCGTTGTGTACGGGGGGAGGTGTGGGGCCTGGCGATGCGGAATGGCGTACCCCTCCCACGGCTTGCCTCCCTCCGTTCAAATCCGAGACGCAGCTTCCCATTCGGTGCGATGTGTCAATTGCCAATGCTCCTTGAACCCTAACAAATATGCCGCTTGCCGCATCACCTTCTTTTAATACGAATCATTCAAACCGCGTCTCTCAGTCAACGGTCGTGAAACGAGTTTCGCCCTCGGAACGCCGTTTAAATATTCCAGTCCATGGTAAGAAGAGCCATCGGGAGCTTTCAATTTTTCAGATTTTTGAATTCCAATCGAAAGTTTCAAATAACCGCGTTGCCCCTTGCAGCTCATTAAATTTTCAGTTTTCTCTTGAACTTTAGCAGTATAATAGACCGTGATCTTCTATAATTACTATATAATTCTGAGTCTCTGGCTCTGCCTGCTTTTTTTTACAAAGACGAGAGTTTATTAGTCTAGTCATCCACGTTTTTATTTGGGACATAATTTTAAATTTTTATATTTTATTCATGTTTTATTATAAATTTTAATATTTTTTGAATGCTATAAGTTCTTATATTTTTATTTTTTAAATATTTTATAAAGTGTAAGGAATTTGAAAGTAGGGACTTAAAATATTAAAAAATAAAAATTTAAAAATTTAAAATATTAAAAAAAAGAGCTTGTAACAAAATGTAAATAAAGTGTGGGATTTAAAATTATATTATTTTATTTTATTTATATATTGCGCCCTTCCCAGTGCAAGTCATTTATTATCATGCTGAAATATTAATACACAAGTGATGGTGGTTTGCGTCATAGAGTGCCAAATCATTAGATGCCTTAATTATAGCCTGTGAGCGTTGACGCTGTCATGTTTCTTCGCCAAGATTTCGACTCTTCAAATTTAATTTAGATATACAGTTGAGATTTTTGACAGATAAATTTTCGATAGATTTTTCACAAACTGAGAATTACATAAGATGAATGATGATAAAATATTTTCAAAATATACAAATAATAAATAAGTATATAAAATGTGATAATTATTTTAAAGTCTTTACAAATTTGTCTATCATTTTAAATTTTTACTAAAATGACACATTTGCCTATTTTTCCCCTCGTGCTCACCTAGACCCCCTCTCTCAGACTCAAGATGATAGAGATGTGACTGGAGATGATAAGGGAAGAAGGGAATGAGAGAGGGGAGAGCGAGGATGGCTGGGTGAGGATAAGAGATGGAATAGGCAAATATATTATTTTAATATTAAAATTATGCAAAAATTTATGAAAATTTTAAAATAATTACTACATTTCACTGTATATATTTTATAAATCTTTTATTGTCATTCTCTCATTTAAATATGCACTAAATGCCAAAGTAAACAATGCTATGATTACACGAGACATTTAAACTTTATTCAATAAAAAAGGAGAACATGGTTTTTATTTTTTATTTGTAGTGTCTACAGCTATTATCAACTTTGGTCAAAGACTCACTGATTTTTTCATTAAGAAATTAATCTTTGGCAATAATTTAAAAACTAAACTGAGTTTAACGGTCAAACCGTCAACCAAAAATATTAACAGCTTGTTTTAAATCAAATAATAATTTTCATAATTGACCCAAATTAAATTAAAATTGAGTTAAAAATTGAAGTTGAATCGAGAATTAAAATGATTTTTAAAAAATTTGTGATTTTAAACATAATATTAAAAAAATTTCAAAAAACTTTAAAAAGTTAAAAATTATATCTTACTAAAAGTCAATTTTATTTTTAAATAATTCACATACATAAAATATGATTTGAGACTATTTTTTTATAAAAAGGTCGACAATTATAGATGCAAATACAGATACTTTTGAATTTATTTATATCTAATTTAACAAGGATCTACCTATATTTGATAAGTTATAAAATTATAAATTATAATTTCACCAATAAAAGGAGAAAATTAAGGTTAGTCAATGTTAGCATTTTACTCAACATCCATAAATTCACAAGTGTAAAATAAAAGAAAATACTAATTATTATTATAAATTAACTTATTATTATAATAATTACTAAATTAAATACAATTATATTAGGCAAATTTATAAGAGTGGATAAGATCAAGTGATCTAGATGCTTGGTCTCTTATCTAATCCAACTCAAAAAGTATGGTCTTTTTGATCTTAAAAAATAAGTTCTTATTCAGATGAGATCGAATTGGATTGACTCAAGTTGAATCAAACCAGATGAAACTAAAAAACTTTTGCACAACCTACAGCATAGACAGCAAATTTTGGCTTATTTTAATTAAATCATTATATCAATGACAATAAATGCCGATGCAAAAGATGCTATGATTATACAAGACATTAGTACCTTGTTTATGAAACTCATTTATACTTAGTCCATGTAAATAGAATAATAGCGTGTGAAGTTAAAGTGCCACGTTATATATGATTAAGATTTGCCTGGAAATTTCGAAACATGTGAGATTTTTTATTCAAGGTTTTATTGTTATTTAATGTAAGTTTGTACAATATTTTCTTTTCAAATTTTATGGTATATTCTTCTTTAAAAAAAAAACTATGGCATATGGCTATTCTATTCCTTACCTTGACCTTTAGCATTGGTAAAAAAAAAAGTTTCAAATCAGACAACAGGCAAAACACCACGCTCTCTTGGAGATTACAAGTTTTATCTTACTTGCAACCTTAGATAGACCATTAGTACCTTCCCTCCTGATTTAAAAAACTCACTTGCAGGCCTCATTTGGGCCAAGCCCAATATGCATTTTTCCCTCGAATCACCGTTTTTGGGATCAAAATTGACCCAAAAATAGAGAAAAAAAATAAATTTATTGCTTTGAAGACTTTTTAAAATGACAATATTTCAAAAAAATTGATAATATTTATATTGAAATATTTCAAGTTTTAGTTTTCAAATTAAAATAAAATAGTATCGATCAAATTTTTAAATTAATTTTTTTATCATTGCTTTAACTTTTTAATTATAGTTTTTCAAATATCAAAATTCATGCCAGGGATTGCGAGATGCGTGATGCAGTACAATTGGCGTAAGTTGATAATCACGTTCTTGGCCCAAAAAAAAAAAAAGAAAACAAAAAGATTTGACCTGCATATTATGCCCATTCAAAGGTGGGCATGTGCCGGAAATAGTTGACTAACGTTCGTTATAAATTGCCTTGCAATGCACGGAACCCAATCTCATTATGCAGTTAAATTTAAACTTTACTTGGTCTCCGGTGCATGTGTTGGTGAAATCTAGGGGAATTCATACACCTAGCCCCACACAAGAAATGCAACAAGAAGCAAGTCTCTCCCCAAACATTGAAATTCTTCTGCAATTCCGTAGATCCTGACGCGTAATTTAGGTATTTTGGTAATTGACCAAAATGACTTCAATTTAAAAACGTAGAAATTCTTCTGCAATTCCGTAGATCCTTACACGTAATTTAGGTATTTTGGCAATTGACCAAAATGACTTCAATTTTAAAAACATATTTGGTTTTGGACTCACGATTTAACTGCCAAGATGAATCAACCTTTCCCTCTCATCTCACGTCTTTCTCCTGTTATCAAGTTGATTGCAAACTTGGTAATAACTCTAAGTATATTTGTAAATGATGATGATTTAAATATGAAATTACGTATTTTGGCTCCCCCTTGTGTGCTTGTGATCAGGGGTTGAGCAGTAAAAATGTAATATAGGTATTGTTTGAATGTTGTGATGTATTGCACATGTCCATTATAATCTATTGAGTGTAGTTTAAGAGTTGGTATGAGCTTTTAGCACTTGGTTTGAGTTTTGAACACCTTAATTATGTTTTGAAAGCATAAAAAAGTGAATTTGCTTTTTGGTATTTAATTTTTGATTAAGAAATGATTTAAATGTGAAATCAATGGCATTAGCTAAATTTCGAAGAAAGTTTTTTATAGATGCCTGCATCACCTTAATTGAATGTCGAATGAAGATTTGGTGGTGTTGAAAGTTCAGTCAGGAAATCTACCATACTATCATGGGTTCTGCAATTTATGTTACAACATAAAATTTTATGTTGCAGCATATTTTGTCAAAATATTTGTTTTATTTTTTTACTCCAATTTGATATTATCTTACTTTATATGATGTCCGTATTTTCGTATACATGTCTTGCTTTGATTTTATTTTTTAAAATTATTTTATATTATTTCATAGCATTATAAATTTTAAAAACTTGGCATCCTATTTATAAAAATTTTACAAATTTAATAATTTATTTGAGTTATTTTTGTGATTATTTCGATATTAGAGGTTAATTGTGAAGTAGTAAGAAAGTCCTTACACATGTCGATGCAAGTGGTGTGAAATGAATTTCACCATTAGGTTGAACTGATAGTTACATTTGTTTTGAGGAACTTGGGTGTGATTTTTCTTAAAATCTGTTAAACTGGTTATCCTAAGATGCTAGGAGAAGAAAAATTGGCCATTCGCTTAATAAGAATTCACTTTCTGTCCAGAAAGTGAAGTCTGGTGAAGATGAGGAAAGTGAAGGAAAATGGAGGAAAAAAAAGGGAGAGACCCCTGATCCTTCAGTACACAAGTTTGAAGAGATGTTTTGGGTCCTATAATGCATTACCAAACAGGCCACTAGTACAATGAAGTCATCAAGGTGACAACATCGAAAGTTAAACAGGCACATCATGCCGTAAGTGCCTTTAGGGAAAGGACGCCAAACACCGACAATTTAATATGCATGAGCACATCATGCCACAAGTTGGAGCATTAATATGAATTTCACCCCTTTTCTTTTTGTTCATCTTCTCAATTTTCAATTAATCTCATCTCCAACTCCAAGAACATTTCAAGAGGAGGTAAGTGGAAATAGGACGTGAATAGAAATATAGAATACTAATTTCAAAAATAAAGAAGAAAGCAAAAGAATGGCAAAAAACCAGACATGAGATGGATGGTAAATAAAAGAAAAATATAAACAAAATTATGGGGAAGACAAGAACATTTATGAGGGAATTCCAGCTGGCAAAAAGAAAAGTGAAGGCCATAAGAGAAATTGAATTTTAAAGAGAAAGATAAGAAAATGCAATTGAGATTACTTGTAGTGCAAGGGTCTTCAGTGTAAAGGAGGAAGCTAAGAGTCAGAACTGATAAAGTTTTGAGAGAATATCAATGAAAAACTTTTGAATGAATTTAATATCTAATAAAAATGTAAACAAAATAGATATTTATTAAAATAATAACTTCACTTATTAGTTGTTAATGTTTACTTCTTAGAAGTCTTTTTATAAAATTAAATTGCTTCCAAAACTCTTTACTAATATTCTCTCTAAAATTTTCAAGAGAGGGCAATGAATGCAATGGAAGAATCCAAGTCGTTGTTTTAGATCCGTAATGGTGAAACAAATCAGTTTATTTTTTTTTTTTTTAATTTTAAAACTGTATGGTGATGCTAGCTAGATGGTGAGTTATTGGGCCAAGCTATTATAGATAGCTACCAGTTTTAAAGTATGGGCTCGGTGCGGGGGAAAATGTTATGCTCCCAGGCCCAACAAAATCTATCATGTACGTACAAAACGCCGATTTTGAGCATAAGTAACAAGTGAATGTGAAAACGTTGGCCACATGCTTCGTGTTCAACTACACTTGCCTACTCACTCACCAAAGGGGAAAGAATACATTACTTTACCACCAAGATGAACAATTTTTCATCAATTGTCTACTTACCCACCGAAGGGAAAAACTATTGCTACAGTACAAGAAAAGGCCGGCAACTTGTTGCCATGCTTTATATTGTGGTGCCAAAGATTCTTCTCCTCATGTATTTCTTGCGAGCAACTCCCTGATGAATTGCTTTGGCGCTGAGACAGAAATACCACCAAACAAGAAAATAGGGATGAGTTGCAGAGGACGCGCGGCGAAAGAGAGGGTACAAATTAAACTGAAAGATATATACAGGGTACCTGGTAAACCGGTGAAGTTCTCAAACTGGACGAAGGCTTGGTTGATGAACATTTCTGTGCCGTAGACGACGGCAGCTCCAGCTTCTTGTGATTCTCGAAGGAGCCTGGTCAATTTGGGCGTGTAAATGGCATCAAACACCAGCGAGTAGTGTTTCAGGGCTTCCTGTCAATTCCAGCGCAACTCTTCATTCCACATGTATAAAATATATCAGCCAGTTTAAATACTCTCCCAACAAGGTGGTCAGACCCAAACCTTTGGTATTGGCGTGAGATCGATGTTGGGCTTCATTCCCACAGATGTGGCATTTGCGAGAATCATCCTTTCTTCAGGGGCGAAATCCTTCAGATCCGAAAGAGGAACGGCCTCTCCTCCCACATTACGAGCAAGTTCTCTGGCTTTGGCTGACAAGACAAATAACAGAAATCACGTTCTGCTTCATTAATTACATGGAAAGAGTTGGAGCTCAAGACGGTTCAAATTTTAACGCATCTAGATGGTAGCTATCAACCACAACAACTGTGAATTCTCTTGGCTCTCTCACCATAGGTACGATTGGCAACAACTACTCTGGCTCCCTTTTCTTTTGCGCCGTAGGCAAGTGCCTTTCCTGCCCCGCCAGCTCCCATAACCACGAACAGTTTTCCAGCTAAAGGCGAGCCACTTCCCGACCAACCGTTTAGTTCTGCAAACATCAATAACAAGCCCTCGTAAATAGAATCACGCTCACATATATTGTGTGTGTCAAACTCGTGGAAGAGAGCTGTGTGTGTAAACCCCGTAGTCCTTCTTCAATGGCTGTAATGGCTCCGAGATAGTCCACGTTATAACCCATTAGTTTCCCGTCTGGCTTCTTGATCATGCAACTAATAGCCCCTATTGCCTGCGCGAGAGAGTTGGCGAGGGAGATGTTACAGGAAGGATAATAATAATTAGGAAAAGAGGTTCTGGGATCAAATTTACCGTCGCAATTGGATCGACCTCATCACAGCATCTGAGTCCGTCCACCTTGTGGGGGATCGTATAACTGTTGTACATGTGTAAGAAAAATGAACAAGAAATGGCGGACATTATGTTTATAACCGCAAATTGAAGGTTACAAGATGATATATATACCTGTATCCAACAAAATCAGGGGAAGAGTAAGTCTGGAGAAAATTGGAGACGCTATCAACCAACAAAGGCAGGTAAATGCCGTTAAATCCCACGGACTTGAAAGATGGGTTATAAAGATGGGGACTTTTACTATGACCAATGGGATTTCCAATAACACCATGTACTTTAGTGTCAGCCCCAATGTGCCTGAAATTGTACAACTCCAACAAGTCTCTGACAGTGGGCTGTCCAGGGGCTGATTCCGCTCCACTCTTAACCGAACCGAATGTGAGAAATCCTCCGAACTTTGCCGACAGAATCCTTGACATGAGACCCTTCTCCCCCATCGCAAGCCCTATCATTGGCACCTACACACACAAACCCATTAATTTTTTATATTCAAGTGCCATCCAGGCAATGATTTGGAAGAAATTAACGTTGAGAGATGTGAAGGACGTTGCATACTTGAGAATTGGCAAGCACTTGGAAAATACGGGCATTGTCTACGATGTCCAGGGCGGTTGTTGCAATTTTCACTACATCGCAACCAGAAGCCTGTATTCTCGCGACAAGATTGCCCAATTGCTCCACGGACGGTGTGTTTTCGTAGTTATGTGAAGAAACAATAATCTTGACGTTCTCAGGCTTCTTTTCCCCGATGGAATTAAAAAACTCACGAGCCACCTTCAAATTAAAACGCACCAATTCATTAATCAGTACTCCATGTTCAAATGTTACGTTGCTTCAAGTCTAAACTGGACTTTATTTCAATTACCTCAAGCTCAACGTCAACAAACTCAGACCCCAATTCAGCGGCTAAACGTAGAGCATCTAGTCGCTTGCTTTCATCACCATGATACTTCCCTCCTTCCCATGTGGGTCTGAAAAATGATTACTAGAGCATGAAGTGCTGGTATAATATAGTAAGTATATCGGTCTAGAATTTAATCGAAGCAAGACCTGTAAGTGACGAGAGTGGGCAAAGGACGCTGTTTGATCAGGGTGTGGAGATGTTGTGGAGGATTGAAGTTGTTCAAGGAATCTAAGCGGAGCTCCACAAGATCAGCACCCAGTTCTTTGGCCTTTCTCATCTGAATCAGCATTTCATCGACTGAGTCGCTCAAGATGGGAGCGCATATTAGCGTTGAATTTCTCCTAACTTCGCCCCCAATTTGAAAATCCGTAGCAGCCAGCTGCTATATTAACACGCATGTCAGAAACATTTTTTTTTTCCTCCCCTTTTTTACTTTTGAATCTGCATGTTCCATTTTTCACCTTTGGCACAAAATTTCATTAAGGGAAGTTGGTAGAGATATTGGGAAACAAAATGCAAAATCAAGATAATCTTGCTTTTAATGATGAAGAAAAAAAACCGCACAAAATTTACCTACTCAGAACATGCTTGCTTTCCTTGATAAACGTTGCCTCTGTTCAAAGGGAAATACTGCCTCTAACGTAATGGTGATTGTCGTGTGACAGTACACCTCGCCGGTTCTTTTCGTATATTTCGCCTTATTTTTTTTCTTGTTTCATTCTCAATCTTTCTTATCAATTATATTTCATTCAAATTTCACCGATCTCCCATGATGATAAGGCAAGCAAAATATGAAACATTTTTCCCATTACATGTTTAATTATTTATAATTAAAGAAATATGATTAGAATGTCTAACATATACTCAATAATTTATTTTTTGTATATATAAGCCGGGAAACGCAGCACAAAAAAGATATGACCGTTCAAGCTTCCACATGACAGCCCTAAGCATGCAGAGAGAAACACACACACAAACACACGCAGAGAGAGAGAGAGAGAGAGATTGGTACCGGAGGGCTTTTCATGGTGGAAGCGTTGGATTGGTAGGGGTGATGGCGAGGCGAGTTTGAAAAAGGAAAGGTGATGAGGATCCCTAAATACTGAAAATCATTATATATACGACTGACTTCATGTCTTTAGAAAATGCGTTGGCATTGATATCTCTAAAAGTATTCCATCTAACAGCCTCTCCCTGAGAATAGCCGGTGGCCTGCATGAACACTTAACCGTTACAAAGGGACATTAACCTCTATGCCCTCATCATTCCGTCGGGACCTGTTGACTCAATTGCATGCCAAGGTTAGGTGGCGTGCATTTACGTATTTTATACTGTTATTCAAAAAGTGTACTATTTCAATTATATCTCATCGTTGGATAATTATATCAATTTGAGAGCCAAAAAAAAAAAAAAAAAAGACGAGACAATTGGAAGGGTGTCAGTGCGAATTCCACATTTGATTATTACAGCAAAAGATATTGAGTATATACTTTTTTAACTGGAACTAAAAATAATGAGCAAGAAAAAGAGAAAATGGGTTTGGTAAGGTTGAGTTGAGTGGTTGACCAAGAGTCAAACAGAAGCTGTGTACTGTGTAGAATGTTAAGTAGTGCGGACTGCGGAGCCACCGCTTCCGCATCGGCCCGTTGCTTCGTGCGCTACAGTCTAACCTCCTCCCCCCCCCCCTTTCTCCTTTTATTGTTTTTCGGAGTTTCTGCTTCTTCTTTTTTAAAGTACTGTGATGTTCTTTACTGGCCCATGTACTATATATGATGTTCGATTATGATACGGTGATAATTATAAATCAATATGAAAATTAAAAAAAAATCATATCATAGCTCCTGAAATCCGATACATGTTAATCCCTCTCTCATATACGAGTAAGTCATTAACGTCAAAACTCAAAAAGTTAATGAAAATACTGGCACGAGATGAGAGAATCAAGCTTCGCCCTCCAATTAGGTGAAACGACGACGTAAATTGGGTCAATTAATAATAAAGGCAAATAACAAAAAATGAAGGGCAGATGGGTAAGGCAAAGTTAGTTCGGGTTGGGGGTCCCTCACTTCTTCGTCATATTTATGATTTTTTTTTTTAATAAACAAGAAGGGCCAAAGCCCAAAATTAAAAGAGATTGCAATGTGGGGATTGAAATTCCAATTGATCTTTGTTCTCCAGGTTTGAAAGGAAGGAGGAACAGTGTTATACAATATTCTGAAGAATTGATAAAGAGTCCATCAGCCACAAGACTGATTCGGGATGGAAAGCAAAGTATTTTGACATCCTACTGCCTCAACATTTGAATAATCTCCACGAACACCAAAGACCCAGCATTACAGTGAGCGATCTTTCTTGTCATTCGAATAATTTATGAATTGAAAACCGTACAGCTCCATTGATCTCGACGCTCCTCCAATAGAGCAACAGACGGAAGAGGGAGAGGACGGTGCGGAGTTCAGGGAAAATGAAGTGTTTGGGTTTTTATTCCTTTCAAAGCCATGGTTTAACTTTAAGTGGGCACAATAATTTGGCCTATCCAAACAGGCACAACAACGCTAAGACTTAAGACGTAACGAAATCTAATAATATGATGTTATAATACCTCATTACAGAAAATATATCTAATATATTTTATTATACTTAAAGTTGCTGCTGGTAACAAAAATATATACGCATGTAATTCTGTAGAAAAAAACTTTAGTTTCGAAACCTAACTACGTCAATAATTATTTCCTATAAATCTAACTCTCATACTTTCATATTTCCAGTCCAATTTGAAATTTTTCGTGTCATCGTTTTATCTTCTAATAATATTGAACTTTATATTAAAAAAAATCATGAGCAGTCACTTTTTCAATTTTTTTCCCTTAGGTTCGCATACAACGAGAACTTGGACCATATTTTTTTTACTTTTTAAACGGCTTTTCCATCATTGCTATTTTCTTTTAACCCTCGAAGCCAAGCCACCGACTATAGTCAGAGTTCAAGTTTTTAGCTTTTTGTCCTTGTTTTACATAGACAGGATTCTTTAGCAAATATGTTCAGCAAAAGCGCATTCGAATCATATCTGAAATGTGCTTTTATTAAATTTAACAAATAATTAAATCCCTAAATGTATTTTTGTTAAATGTAAACTGAAATTCAAATAAATATTTAGTTGAAGCAATTCAGTCTCCTCACCTGTTTTGCGTGTTCGTAGAAGACGAATCTCGAGCAAATCTTTGATTGAAACAATTCAATTACACCATCTATTCTTCGCGTATATGAATAGCCTTTGTTTTTTTTTTTTCCCTGCTAAAAATAGACATAAAATTATGGTCATGTAGATGGATGTGTAACCTCTTCATTTTTTTTTTCTTTCACTTCCTCAATTATAATCATTCATCAGATATATGGTTAAAACATATTTACTTAAGTAGAGGGAAAATGATAAAAAAATGGAGAAGTTCCTGCCTATGTAAACATTTCCTAAACAAATATTGAGATATGAACATATAAAATTAAAAAAAAAACTATTTTAAAATTGTGAAAATAACGGCTTGTATTTTATACTAGGGGAAATGACAATTTAGAACCCCAAAAGATTATTAATTATAATTAGAGACCTTAAATTATTAAAGTCCTAATAATATAATATGGTCCTTCCTTGAAATTAAAAACATGAGTTTAGAATTAACAAAAGAAATTACTGAAATTACAATTATAAATTAAGACTTATTAATATAAGTTGGAAAAACTAGAATCCACACTCAACAATGTAATTAACAATAATTCCAACTCATGATAGTAGTTTTAATAGTCTCAACCCATAATATTTGGAATCTTAAATTTTTCAATTAAAATTAACAACAGTTCCAACCCATAATAATAATTTTCAAGTGTCTTTTTTTTTAATTTTTCAAGTAATTTACATATATATGTACAAATATAAAGATTTACAAGTGATTGGTTTCGTGTTCAGAAATGATTTGATAAATTTTCAAGTGATTATTATACATCCACAAATGCCTTTTGAAAGTTTTGCAAATCAATTTTAGTTTCATATTGAAAAACAACCCATTTCTAAGTGTGAATCTTGATTTTTTTCAATTAAAATTAATAATAATCTCAATCTATAACAGTAATTTCAGTAGTGTCTTTTCTTGATTTTAAACTCATGCTTTTAGTTCTAAGTAATAACTTTGATACATTATTGGGAATTTAATAATTCAGGATCCTTAATTGTAATTAATGGTCTCATGGGATCTGTAATTGTCATTTTTCCTTTATACTAAGCACAAAATGTATGGATATATAATGCTCAATAGAAAAAAAGGTTTATATATTTAGTATCTTAACTACAGCAGCAGCGACAATAACACCGTAAGATTTGTATACACTAAGCATCACATTATCTTCCATTCGTAAGTTTATCATCAGGAAATGGAATGCATCTTTACTAGTCACTATGAGTAAACACCTTGTCAATGTCAACTACCAGTTAATTTTGCAACATAGCTAAAACCATGACCTTTTACACCGAAGGATAAGAAAATCAGCTACCATTTACACAAGAAGATAATAGATATGGCCGCAAGTGGCCTGCCTGCCCTGGCCATTTCTGGTTCGGGCATATAGTAAAAGTCAGAAGAACATCAATGTTCTCCCGTGCAATCAAAAGACCAAAATAATACGTGATAACGGCAGCAACGCAAATTCAAGACTCACCTTAAAAGACTAGAAGGCTGAGATCCAAGTACGAACCTTGTCGTGACCATATATAGCATGGCATTTTACAACGTCCATATCTGGGTCACCTTGAAGGGGTATAGCTAGGAGTGAGAGTAGTGTCTTCCGCGATTTCCATACTGTCCTGCACCCATAGGAGTACCAAGTCCAAAGTTGTTAGTGAGAGGCCCAACCGGTGCAGGCATTCCATCAGGTAAGAATACTCCTTCGCGGTGGAGCCAAAACATAGGTCAATGATATGTAGGAGTGGATACCGGAACTAAAGAGGGTCTTTTAGCAGTTCGAGGACGTTTTTTGTTGTTACAAGGTTGTACTTGACGCTTCTTGGTGAATCCCTCGTTACTATGTTTCTTTTGTTCTAGCCGTTGCTCTTCGACTTTGGAAGAAGGCCCTGGTGTAGTGCCAAACCCGTTTGCCTTCAGCCGTCTCAGCTCATCAATGCGGTTGTGAATCTCCTTAACCAGATCCTGACATTCAAGATCGTTGTCTGAAACGCACTTCAAGACAGTTCGCAGACAAGCTAATTCTTCATCTCTAGCCTTATCCTGAGAGCTCATATTAAAAATCTCATGAATGAGCATTTATATGAAATTGATGATAGTTTGATGAAAACGAATTTAAAGAGGGCAAAATAACCTTAGTTTCAAACGAACTTTTCTTGGAAACCATCTTTGCATTCTGCACATATTCTCTCAAGAGATCAACTGGTGGGATCTTGTCAGCCAACTCATAAGCGCATATAAATCTAACAGCTTCAGCAGGCTTCTGCTTCTTGATAAGATTAAGAACAAAATCTGCTAGACATGACAAAATTTCATCTATCAAATTGGAGAAGAAAAGTACTCTGGGACATTAATTTAACAGGAATTCATTCCGTAAAAACTAAAGCAAGCAAATTAAGACGAGACCACTGCCAGAAAATCAGTTCAAGTTACCAAAACAATCAAGAGGGACTAATAATTTTCATAATCCTAGTTGGGAAGGGGAGAAGGGAGAAACAAACATTTCATGACAGTTTGAAAATGCATGAAAGGGAAACGTAGAGGGAACTTGAAGTCCAAACATACAAGCAAATTAACAATGAACATTTTCCTCGCTGAAGATGGCAGGGGACAAGCAGGATAAAACTGGCGTCAAGTCAGTACAGCAATATAATCAACTTAGTTTTGGCAAATCAATTAAAAAAGAAAAACAACAGAAGCAGGGGGGAGGTGCATGTTTGTGTTTTGATATGACAAGAAAGTGAGAAACACATCTCTTTCTATATAAAACTCATAGTAGTCCACTTTTTTTTTTTTTTTTTTTTAAAACAGAGAACGCACGAGGCCTTGGGAGTATGGGGTGAGGAAAGCATTTGCGTAGGATTCAGATCTCCATGTAATGTAAAATGTTGACTGATTTTAGATTTTTGTACAAATTGGGATAATCTAACTTATAGGGGAGATTAACCAAAAATATAAGCTAAAAGAATTAAGATATTTTGCATATGATCGTTGTTTTATGTAAGGCAGAAAGGTGCCAGACAAGTTCAACGCCTTTCACAGAGGCATTCCCTTCAGTGAGGTGCCAAAAGGTGTAACTCCTTTTGAGCCATTTCCCTTGTGAAAGGCATGCGTCTTAGGCAACTTGCTCATGTCATGCAACTAACCCAAAAGCCTAAACCTAAAAACTATAAAACACAACTCAAGAAGACCAGCCGAACGTTTTATATTTAATAAATAGGGTAAAATAGTAACTCTCAATTTGAAATATTATTTATGCCATTAAAATTTTATAGGGCATTAGGGACCACCACATGTCAATAGAAGCTAGTTTGAAACGGAATGCACAATGTAGAGGAAGAAAGAAGGACGTTCAGGAGTGGAAGGATATAAAATCAAGTGAAGGAGAAGAGAAGAAAGTCATGAGATATGAATCTGATGGTTTTGATCCCGATACATTATTTGGTAGATTAAAATGTTTTTTATCTTGAGTAGCACACTTTAATTTTTGTTATAATTTCGTGACTATAATGGCTAATACATTTATCAATTGTTCGTTCATATGTAAATTTTTTTTTTTTTTTTTAAGGAAAGATGGGACTTCGGGTTGTCAAACTTATACCAAATTTGCAATTCAGCCCCTATGTTTTAAATGGCATTAAACCAATCCTTGAAGTTTCAGACACTTAAAAATCTAATCCCTATGTTTAATACTATGCATAATAAAGTAGAAAATTAATAATAACCCCATTATGCTTGTGCTAGCTATGCAAATGTTACCTTGGTTGCATAGAGTAATCGATGTAATGACATGATGGTGTTACTACTCAATATTAATCCTAGGGATTAAATCTATAAGCATTTGAAAATTTAAGGACTGATTTGATACAAATTAAAACAAAAGGACCAAATTGTAAATTTGATGAAAGTTTGAGGACCAAAAGTTCTATCTTCCTTTACATTTATCTATTTCAAATTGTATATCATATGTTTTCTTGCTTTAGTGCCTCGATTCTCTTGGGTTAGAGTATTTCTAGTGCATCTCGCCTTAGGCATTTTAAAGGTCTAGCTCCTTAAGGCTTGGTTTCGATGAAGGGAAAAGTAGGGAGAAAATAGAGAGAAAACTAGGAGGAAAAATTTCCTAAAAAGAAAAAAGTAAATTCTTTTTACTATTTTTAGGAGTTTTTCCTCCTAGTTTTCCTTCCTGTTTTTCTCCCAAATGAAGGGTAAATGTGCCTTTTGCCTTTGACCACCTTGGCGTGTTTCAATTTGTAGAATTTTGTGATCCTGAATTCCAAACCGTTCACACTTCCTTTCTGGGGGTATGACTTCTTTGTGTTAGCCTTGCAATTTTCTTGTCTCTTTTCTTGTGTTTGCAGAAGATCTCATTCCTTTGTTTGGGGCTTGACACGGCTTAAATTCAAATTATTTATTAATACCAGGTAATGGATAGTTCTCAACAAAGTTCTATATGTGAGAAAGACATGTAGAGAGATAGTGACCGCATAAAATTTTCAGAAAACATACCAGAAACTTTGTTTGCAAAACCAAGTGTCTGATAAAGCTCTACAGCTTGTTTGTGGTGAGCAGCAATCTCGAAGAGCTCTAAAATTTCATCTTCCTCAAATGATGATGCTAAACCATAAATGGACAAAATCAGTAGAAATCCCAGAACCTCCAAAGAATTTTCAGTACTTGTTCTCATCTCAGCCTTCAACTCAAGGGCTAGCTTCATTGCTTCTTCTCTTACTTGTGGTTTAATATCTGGTGAGATTCTCATAAGCCACTTCAGCAAAATAATGTGACCTCCAGCAATGATTGCAGTTTTCTCTTCCTTTGTACTTCGCGAAACAATAGGGTGCCTTATCATATTTATAACAAGTTTTGCTGGATCTGATGTTTGGAGATCAACAAAAATGCCACTGCCCATCAACTCGTTTGCATTTGCTTGTTGATTTGCAATCAAATGCAAATTTCTTCCATCTTCGGAATCATTGAACTGGTTGTCTGCACAAATTTAACTGCAAAATTAGCTGCAAGATATTTAAGCTCCTCACATTTGTCAAAGCATAAAAATCAAGGGGACATGCATAATAAAATCAGAGCATGCAGATGTCATGAATCCCAAATATCTGAAGTTGAATAGCTCGCATGGCCATTTTGCATTTATTAACACTAAGAGAAATCATCATTATTGTGCCATAACTAAATCACTCAAATCACACAAGACCACTGAGAGGATAAACGGAGAAAAAAGGTTGCGTTAGTAGATGTAAGAATACCTTCAGAACAGGGCAGATAAAATTAAAGCATAAAAACAATGGACAAAAAAAGGTAATAGACTAGTCAACTGCAAAAGGTAATGAAAATGGGTTCTACAGTAAAAGCCTCTAAAGGTGATTCCTTTTATTTTATAAACAGAAGGGCATAGAATGTATGATAAACGTATCCATGAGGAATATAAAGATTGAAGGGAACCACACTAAAGCAACAGCATTTTTGTTTCATCTTCATGATGCAGACTATAGATCATACATTAGCTCCGGGGAAGAAATTTTGCTTGTCATCAAAAAGAGAAGAAATTTTGCAGAGTCAGTCAGAGACTCCAAGGATTATTTCATTTTCCTTTTCGGATAAAATGCACATTATTATTCCTTTAATTTCTCCTCTTTGATCTTTGCTGAACTATTAATCCTTCCATGACCTAATCAGGAAATTCAATCAATGTTGCAGCTCATAAGCCTCAAGTCATTGGCAATGCACTTTTAAAATATGAAATCATATAACTATATTGCTTGCGGTACCATAATATAATCTTATTTTGCTAAAGGATGCTAAAAAGGACTTTTGGATTTAAGGGCTTCTACTTGACAAAAAATAGCAAATTCATTTGTCCCCCCCCCCTTTTGTATCAACACCAAATGGAAATTAAAAAAGAGATAAATAAAGAAATTAATGAAGGCCATTAAAATTGATGAAGATATACAGCATTAAACTGCTTATGAAAATTATTACATAAGGATCATATGTAAGAGAAGCATCAGAGTGACCACATGAACTTGGGAAGAAACAGATTATTAAAACTTGGTCTGGTAAGCTAGACAAGGAAGCACATGTTTACCGGGAAAAGTATTAACAATACCCAGGACTTGTTGTAATTCAGATTTCTGACAGTGCTGGGAAATAATATCTAGAAGCAAATGAAGTTCACTCGCATTAAAGGATGAACCTAGATCATATGTAGCCACAAGCTTCAGAAAACCCAGGACCTCCAAACAATCCTTATTACCTACAGACAAATTCTCCTTCCACTCACTTGCCAACTTCATTGATTCTTCTTTCACATGAGAACCAATTAGTGGAGAATATTTCTTCAATTCATCTAGCAAAAGAATACAGCTCCTCCTTATAATATTTGCATCATATTCCATGTCCTCTTGGTTCGAATTTGAAGGATAAAAACCTTGCATTGCATCTAGCACCAATTTAGCAGGGTCTGCTGATGCTTGGAGAGCAGTTGATACCTCAAGGCATACCAACTCATAAGTTTTCAGAAGCTTGTTAAAAAGTGCTTGCAAATTCCTGCTATTCTCGAAACCATTGGTATCTACAAAATCCAGTTCCTCAGTCTTCACATGTGGCAGGAAGATATTTCCCATCTCTAGCAACACCTTTTCATCTTCAAATGATTTTCTTAATAACTCAACTTGCTTTTCTCTGGACTCAAGCTCCTTCACTTGCTCTTCAAACTGTTTCTCTTTCAACTTGAGCTTCTTCACTTGTCCATTAAATTGCTTCTCTTTTGACTCAAGGTTCTTTGCTCGTTCTTCAAATTGTTTCTGTTTCATTTCAAGTTCCATGAACCTTTCTTTTGTCTGAAGTTTGCTCAAATCAAAATCTTTCTTGTCTTTTTCAAGCTCTCCAACCTGATGATCAATTCTTTTCTGCAAAGACTTGAGTTCTTCCTCTTTTGCTACAAGGTCATCATAGTTTTTCCCTTTTGATTCTAGTTCCTTAGCAAGTCCAAAAATTGACTTCTGTATTGAATCAAGTGCTTTCTCTTTTGTCTTGAGCTCCTCATCACATTGAGTAATTTTCTTTTGGATAGACTTGAGTTCCCCCTCCCTCTTTTCATAATCATTTTTATGTTTCTTTGATAGTGCCTGAAATTCAGCATCTATTAAACTGAAATTCTCCTCACGTTCTTTAATCAAGCCTTTCAAATAAACGAGTCCTTCTTCCTTTTTTCCAAGATCCCTGTTACATTCTCCAATGTTCCTCTGTATTGACTTGAGCATTTGTTCACGTTCAATGACCAAATCCGTGATCATTTTAAGATCCCTATTATACTCTTCCAGCAGCTTCTCGTAGTTGCTTATCGATTTCTGGATAGATTTCAGTTCTTCTCCCCCTGCATTCAACTCCTTGCCACGTTCTTCAATACTTCTTTCAATGGCATGATATTCTCTCTCTTTCAATTCAATATCTTGGCGACATAATCTCAATTGTCGTTGTACATTACTAAGGTCTTTTCCCTTCTTTTCAAGCTCTTTGGATCGCTCTTCAATATCTTTCTCCATCAAGAGCAATTTCTTCTCTTTAGCTTTTGCTTTTATCGTGTACTCACCTATTGATTTTTGAACCGAAGCAAGTTCTTTCTCTTTCGCCTCAAGTTGAGCAGAGGATTCAGCGATTGACTTCTGCATCGCGTTCCAGTTCTTCTCCTTCTTTTCAAGCTCTTCAGCATGTTCTTGAATCAAAGCATAGAGCGAAGCAAGATGTTTCTCCTTCAATCCGAAATCATTGGAAGCTTGTTGACTCAACCTTCTAATTTCTTCCAGTTTCTTGCCTTGTGAGTCAACTTCCTCGTTACACTCATCTAAGGACTTCTGGACAAGAAGCAACCGTTCCTCTTTCTCGACAACCAGTTTGGAGCACTCATCCAAGTGCTTCTTGATGACACTCAGTTGATTCTCCTTTAACCCAACCTCTTTTTCACGGACATTGAGAGTTTCCAAGCGATCTCCAATCATTTTACTGAGGGAATCAAAATGTTCCTGCAAATCCTTCCATTGGAGAGAGAACAAAAGGAAAGAGGAAGCTTGGGATTGCAACTGCTCGTACGCTCTTCCCAAGTAATCTAGTTTCATCCCAGCCACTCGCAAATTGGATGCAATTTCCTCCATTGCACGAGTAGAAACAACGTCGTCCCTCACAATGTTTATTTCAAACGAGAGGGACAAGCGAGTTCAAACTTGAAACCCTAAAATCTGAAGTTAAAAAGCGCAAAGAGGGGAATGCGCCAAAGCTGGGAGACTTGGACAGCATTTACAGAGTTGCAGAGAAATATAAAGCCGGAAGACTGTTACAGCTACAGCACTAAAATTGCTTGACGGCGAAGAAACAGCGTTCCAGACTCCCAGACGCACTCAAATATGGCATTGGGCTGATGGGCTCTCTGAACTTAAATAATACTCCCTCTATTGCTGCATTTAAAAAAAAAATTCCTCAAAATAAATAATTGTTAGTATTTTTTAATGAATAAATTATTATATTCTTATTAAATTAAAAAAAGATAAATATATTTATTAATTTATTTTTTAAAAAATTATTTTTTATTTATAATAATTAAAGATAAAATTAAGATATTGTAATATTTTTAATTAGATAACTAACTTTTATTTATTTATATAATTTAATTAAAAATATTTTATATATAAAAATAAAGAGCGTAAATCCTAATATTTTTTCTGACAATTTCTGTTGTTTTTTAAAAAATTTCTTCTTCTTCTTCTTCTTATAATCCGCTATCTTAAAAAAACCTGAAATATTACAATGTAACCCCACCTCATGTAACCCCTGCCGTGTAAAATAATACCGCTACTTTATTTTAAATTATTAAAACATTTAGTATTGTTGCAGTTAAAATTTTTATAATTTTTTTAAAAAAATTAAAATTTCAGCCAACATTTTTTAGAACAATAAATAGTTATCAAGGCTCCTTGTTGTATATTAGATTGAAGAGATATATATCAAACATGATTTTATTTTGATATAGAATTTAAAATTCAAAAGATAATCAATTCAGAAAACATTAAAACCTTCAAATAACTCCTGAAGAAATGCTACAGAAAATAATAACAGTAAATAAATCGTAAATTCTTGAAGATGGCTGGAAGACAGATTGATTGGCTGGTCAACGATGCATGTTAGTTTTATGAGAGATACGTACTAGGTCCGTATCACACATTATCAGAAAACTTTAAAAATAATTTATTATTTTTAAATATAAAATAATTTGATAAAACGAATATTACTGATATTTTTTATTATTACTTTCAAGATAGAGACAATTGAAATGATCCTAATGTAATGACACATTGTCAATGTTGTGTTAAGAAGTTTTGAAACCTAAGACAAAATTATTAATGAAGCTTAACACATGCAGTTGTCCCTTTAAAAAAAAAAAATCCACTCACCGTTTTTTACAAAGTCATACATTAAAATTTTATAATATAGTAAGTCTAATAAAATACTAAATTAATTTGATAGGGAGATGAAAATTAGCATTGACAAAGTATTCTGTTTGTTTAAAATTAAAAAAATAGGTAATTTTGAGTAGTTTATAAATTTTATAAAAAATAGATTTATTTTATAAAAATTTTATAAAAAACAAATATTATTTTATGCTTGGTTATAATAATAAAATATGATTATTGATTAGTTATTTTTAAATTTTATGATATCTTTCTTGATTTTTCTTTTATAAAAATAATTTAGTATTATATTATTTTAAAATTTTATGATATCTTTATATTTCTTACATCTTTAAAATGCTCTCTCTCATTTAATGCATTAGAGATCGTTTGTTTGAGATTAAAAAAATAAATAATTTTTAAGTAATTTAAAGATTTTATAAAAAAATTATTTGGTTGAGATTTTATAAAAAACAGACATTATTTTATGTTTGGTTACAATAATAAAAAAAATAATTATTAATTAGTTATTTTTTAAATTTCATAATATCTTCCTTATTTTTGTTTTATAAAAATAATTAATTATTATATTATTTTAAAATTTTATGATATTTTTTTATATCTCATCTCTTTAAAATGCTTTCTCTCCATTAAATTATTTTCAAAAGCTATTTAAGATAGCTTCTTAAAATAATTAAAAATATATTTTTTTCAGTTTTGAATTATTTTTAAAAAATTAAACAAACAGAATAAAAACATACAAAATAATTTTTTTTTCAAAAAATAAGTAATTTTTTTTACTATACGAACTAAACAAATAGGCCCTAGATTATTGTCATAAGCCACTTTTGGTAGCTTTTTTAATTTGGATGCTTAACGCAATTGCCTCACTTGTTTAATAGCCTAAACAGCCATGTGTAATAATTAAATGTATAAATTTAAAGTTATATTAAATGAAGGATGTTTTTAAAAATTTATATTTTTTTGAAAAGAAAAATTTGTAAAATTTTACAATTATATTTTATTAATATGCATAGTTTTATCTTATATTATCTTATAGTTTATGATGAAAAGAGTATTATATGGATACCCTCATGGGTTATGTCCAATCTCTTGGTATATGTTACACATCTAACTATGAAGCCATAATTATCGTGGATGATAACCATAATTATCTCATTTTTCTTTCCTTGCACCATTATTATTCAAATGAATGTATTAATGCATTTATAAACCCATTCGCCTGCTGCTAAAAATATGTTCCTCTCATTTTCGCCCCTAAATAAATCAGCGGCTAGCCACAGGAATCGCGCAAGCCGAGGGGAAAGATCATTCACCGGAGAACCATAGTATAAATTTACAAGCAAGCCGAGCAAATTAAAAGGATAACATGTGACCATCATGATGTGAAGAGCATCATATTAAGTTATTAACTAGGCAATCACTGGAAATATGAATATTCTTCTTCTTCTTCTTTTAATTTATAACCTGCGCTATGTTTCCTGTAAAACTCCATTCAAAACATCTTTTTTAACATTAAATTATTTTTAATTTATCTTACTTTACCCAGTATATTTTAAAACACATAAATTGATCAGTCTAAATTAAATTTTTAGAATTATTTTATAATTAAATATGCAATTATTATCTCCATCAATGAATTGTAATCTGACACGGCTTCAGAATCACTGTAGATTTGTTGGTCGTAAACTAATACATGGGCCTCATGCGCCCCTTTGTTTGTTTGTTTTTTTTTTTTTAATTCTCTTTTAAAATATAGCACATTTATATTTAGTTTCCATGCATTATCTATGAAACAAAGTAAATACTATCATGATATTATTATCTCTAGAATTTTTTTTGACCAATTTTTATCTCTAGATTTGCATGCCTTCTTTAAAAATAATTAACTCTTCCATGCCATTGAATTGGGCACTGCTAATTATATATACGTGTGTGTATTAACTACGTAAACATGTAATTAGGAATTAGGAATTTAGGATGCAGAAAATAGAAGGGAAGAATTCTCAATTTTTAATTAGGTTGAATAGGCCTAGATATGTTGTAATGAAAATGTAAACTTATGCCAAAAAGAAAATATTGCAGATTTTTTTTTTTTTGGGAGGGTGGGGTGGAGGGTTGACATTGGTGTAAAAAATCGTGTGGCCGGCGAGAATGCCGCACATGGATAATTAGTTAATGCGTTTTATCAGCTAAAACAATTTAAAAAAAAAAAAAACTAGGGAGAATGACAATTAAAGACCTGCTAAGAACATTAATTTCAATTACGGATCGTGAAATTTTGAAATTCGAGTTAAAGACCATGGTCCTTAATTGTGATAAAAAAATGAAATTTGTGAGATAGAATTCATTATTGCCACTTGGGAATTTACTAACCCAACTTGAGAAAATTTGTAACATATATTGTGAAAATATGAAACCCCACTTGAAAATGGAATGTTTAACAAAGCGCCACTTAGAAATTCACTAATTAGACTTGAAAAAATTTCTAACGTATATTATGAAAACATGAAGCTTCACTTGAGAATCGATTGTTTAATAAAAAACACCAATTTGGATAAGTCACTTTTTATTAATGATTCTCAAGTGGGGTTTCATTTTTTCACAATATACGTTAGAAATTTTTTCAAGTCTAGTTAGTGAATTCCCAAGTGACACTTTTTGTTAAACATTCCATTTCCAAGTGGGGTTTCATGTTTTCACAATATACGTTAGTAATTTTCTCAAGTTGGGTTAGTGAATTTTCAAGTCGCGTTAGTGAATCTCACCTCACAAATTTCATTTTTTTATCACAATTAAAGACCATGGTCCTTAACTTGGATTTTAAAATTTCACGGTCCGTAATTAAAATTAATATTCTTAGCAGGTCCTTAATTGTCATTCTCCCAAAAAACTATTTATGCTTGTGATAGTTGTTTTAAGGAAGAATAACATTAAAATAAAAAAGTAATAAATTTATAATAGTTAGGTCCTAACAAAATATTTTAAAAAATTAGTTATAAATACTGATTCAAATAGTTATAAATTTAAGTGTTTTATTTGTTTTAAATTTAAAAATTTTAATTACAATAAGACATTTAAATTTTAAATATAACTTTCAATTTACTATTGAGATTCTTGTTTGTAACTATTTGGATCAATATTTGTAATTTATTTTTTAAAAAATTTGTAGAGACTTAAATGTTATAAATTTCTTGTTTTGAAACTTTATTGTCATCCTTTCTATCTTTAATTATTATTTAGTACTTGTTACCACCGATTAATACAAATTTGATTACATATGATAATTTTAATTCACATGATATTTTGATCTATGAATGGAGGATGTATTTACAAAAAAATTCATCAATAAAACTGTTACTCCTAACTCCCCCTTCCCTTAAAAAATATAAGACCTTTTTTATAAGATTAAATGTTAAAAAATATGCGACATTTTTAGTTTTTTTCAATACACAATTAATGAGTTTTTGTTTAATAACATCCTTAATAAATATATCACTCAATCTATTTATCTTTAAAAGAAATGTCAAATTAAATAAAGATAGACATAGAAAAATTGTATTAATTTAAAAACAATTAATTAAGTTATTAAAGAGTGTAAGTCTGATAAAAAAATTTTATATTTTAAAATGGATAGAGTACTTAGAATACATGACATATAGATAACATAAAAAAACTGTCACATGTAGTGAGTGATTGGCATACGCATTGTCCTCGTTTCATAAGGCAACCGGATTGCTTTTTACCCTGTAGCCTCCGCTTTGTATGGTTGTATGGACTTTTGGTTTCAAAAAGGCTTGACTGGAGTCAGATTGCAAGAGCCTTGTTCGATCAAATTGATAGAGCAAGGGTTTATAATAACACAGGCAGTGTGGTATTCCTTGAGTTTCTCAACATGCTACAATGGAATTGAGAGTTCAGGATCCACTATGTGGAGAGAGAGCAGAACCAAATAGCCGACAAACTAGCTAATGATGAGATTTTTTATTCTTCTCTATCTGAGGTTGCTCCTCTGTTTTTAAGGAGCTTTTAGTTTCTCAATCCCCTTATGTGTAATTTTCATTTAAAATTCTGGGCATAGCCCTCTATTTTACCACAAAAAAAAAATCTGGCAGAATCCACTCCTCACATTTTACTTATAATGTATGTCAAAAATGCAATTTATTTTTTAAGCTTCACACAGCAAATGAATCCACATTAGTTATGCAGAAAAAAGGAAGATATCAATTGTATCGCTACAGAACGGCGCATTAATAGTGATATATCAACACCATATCAATTATTATTCTTTAGTCTTTATTTTCCAGCAAGTATGCCTAATGGTTTAAGGATTTAAATTTGATGATTACTTAACATAGTATGCAGCATCTAAATCATTGAAATCTAAATCAATAAT
Source organism: Prosopis cineraria (assembly GCF_029017545.1). Lineage (NCBI taxonomy): Eukaryota > Viridiplantae > Streptophyta > Magnoliopsida > Fabales > Fabaceae > Prosopis > Prosopis cineraria. Next base: position 47,108,017 of record NW_026555334.1, read on the forward strand.
TTTAAATTCATACTTCATTTAAAATTAATAAATAAGTAAATTTATATAAACAATTAATTTGTATTTCAGTAATTCACATGTTACAGTCACTCGATGCCTGCATTAAATAATAAATATAGTCATCAAATTCAAATCCTATAACCGACGGTCTCATGCCTACCATGATCTCATATTATTTGTTTCCTTTAACATGAGCATCCCTGACCCTAATCATCGCATCTGCAGATATTAACATACAAGTATTTACGAAAAACCTCCAGCTATTAACAAAACCATAAACAACTCAAAATGTTTGCCACTTCATATAGACGATGCCCCAAAGTTTTCAAGACTCAGGGATGTAAACGGTATCCAAGGAATACACAGATTAGCGCCACCACACAGACATGCAGAAGAGGGAACTCAACTTTAACTTTTCTTGCATCTTTCTTGAGCAGATCGGCCTGCAGGTATATAAATCAAGCCATCAACAATGATGACATAAAGTGCTCTAGTTTATAGAGTAAATTCAAATAACAGAATACTCCTGATGGTTAAAACTTATTTCATTTTCATCTTAAAGCACCAATGATATGCACGGTCAACTTCTAAAGAGATAAATAAATTGCAACGCACAAAGATAAGAAATTATGACAGAATAAATGACCAAGAAGACAACACCGGTAATAGTAAGACGAGACAGTAAAACTAGTTTGGCCAAAAAGAAATCGCCTTGCGCTTACTAGTTTTTCTTGCAAGATCTTAGTCTCTAGACTGCTTGCCATCCTTTCCTCGGTTAGCTTCGATATTGTTACTCCAGCCTGCAAAGGAAGCCAGAAACTTGAACATATTTGTGGTTGGATCGTAATTCGTATGGATTAAGATCAAACTCAAGAACCCCTATCACAACCATTCATCCAATCAAACAGATAAAATAATTTAGGATTAAATGACCGACCTCATTTAACTTGGACTCAAATTCATCTAGTTTTAGCTTCAACTCTTCAATGGATGCCATTAATTTCAACTCCTCTACGCCCTTTGGCACCTTTAATTTCGCTTCCTTTTCTGACACTAGTTCTTCTACATTCATAGCAGTGCTAAAGTTCAGATCTTTCGACACTTCTAACTTCTCAATAGATTCCATTAATTCCAGCTCTTCTGCACCCTTTGATATCCTTGACTCTGCTGCTTTTTCTGACTTCAGTTCCTCTACATCCTTCGCGACGTTCAGCTCCAAATCTTTTGACACTTCCAGTGCTGCTTGATCTGGCTTCTGTTGCTCCACATCCTTCACAGGGTCAAACACCTTATCTTTCGCCGGCTTCAATTTCATATCCTTTTCGTGCTTTAACTCCTCATTATATACCTTATTCTCTGCATTCTTAACAACCTGACAATGACATATTCCAGGAATAGCTTTTGATACATTAGTTTTTTAATAAGGATGAATTCGTCCAGTGGAATTAATAACCCACCCACTTGCATAAACATATGCAAAGGAGAATAGCAACATTTTCAATCGTGACAAAAACAAAACCCAAGGGAACTGATAACAAGTTCCTAAAACATGACTCCAAGCAAAAGTTTACAAGACAGCATCAAGAAAAGTTTGAATTTATTCAACATCACTTTGTTCTATAGAGTACAAAAACAAAGTATTCTTAAAAATTTGTCCAAAAAAAAAAAGATTCTTCAAATGATGAAAACAACTATCCACAAGTCATAATTTGCAAACCTTTCAATTGTGTAACTTACAAAGTAAATGATCCAAGGATTTGAATTATCGAGATGATAAAGACACAGATTAATGAAGGAAAGGAACTTTGAACTGAGCATCAACGAAGTTTTCTCTGACCATGTGTTCTGGGGATACGATTTCATCTTCACTGAATATCTTATCATTTCCATGAGCAGGCCCATTTTTAATGTCTCCATTAACAGGAGATGCTTCGGCTGAATGAAATGGGCTCACCAGGGTTACTTTCAGTTTCTCTTCTTCAATGCATCTGCTGGCATCTTTGACAAACTGTGATTAACAAATGAAGTAATAAATATTCAAAAACAACAACAACAAAGCCAATCACTAAATTACAGCCACATCCATACCAAGCTAGAAGTAATGTCATCATTAGTGGTTCCAACAGGAACAATGGTGCTCTGAATTAAGAATTTGTCCTTGCACATCAGATCTACCAGCACTGTTCGTTGAGCTTGCATTGTGACTAGGTTGAAGCCAAACAATAAACCACAAAGATGAAAAATATATATATATATATATATCATGTAAGTGAATCAATAAACCACAAATTAATTTCACTTCCTGTCTTCCAATTCAGTCATATTTGCACTCATTTGACACTAGTAGAAAATTACTGACCGAAGAGATGAAAATAACATAGGTCACAAAAAGGTTATACCTACAAACACACAAGAAGATTTTGGCATGAGAACCCCTACATGTGGCCGTACTGAGTATTTCTTAGGTGAAGTTGTCTTGATCTGCCAATATCAGACATAAATGATTTAGCTGCCCGATATCATGCCTTAATAATACCGATTTCCATGTCAACAAATAAAGATCAGTTGCAGGTGAAAGTAAGAAAGATGCTCGGACCTTGAAAGCAACATAGTGGTGGGTGCTATTAGTCAGCTGAACTGAGCATGAACTTTGCTTCTTTAATTCAACTAAAGATGCCGAAAATTGAGGATGTCAGTGATTTCTTCTTATATCCAGAAATAACTAATGAATGACTAAAAATACGGAAATGAACTTTATCAGTTATCTTTAAGTGGAAAAATAAAACAGGGAACGTGTCTGATCAAGAGGCCACATATCAGTTAGGAACTAAATAACATTTGAGAATAGAGTGCCTGAATCCCTTAGCAATTTCTTCTATCATTTCATCAATTTAAAATTTTTCTGGTTGTCAGTTGTAAATGAACTGGAAATATTTTATGTAAAGGCATAATATTTTTCAGGAAAAAATATTTTGATTTCCCCGTCAGCGAAACTAAATATTATTTCTAGCTAATATTTTGATTTATAAATTCAAATATAAAAGGAAGAATTTGTTAACATTTCAATTAACGAATGAGAAGCTTCCAGAAAGAACGACCACAGGCAAATAGTCAATTGTTTACGCACATGTAAACTTAAGTTCCGTGGGCTCAATTTGTAGAAGTCCTTCGCTCATGACTAATACTCAGTATCAGACTATCAGCATAATCCAAATACAAGGGCAATCGAGCCAACATCCAAAACCAACACGTTTAATTCCACGCCTTTCGACCTGCACTTCATTACAAGCGGAAAACAGTGAAAACTGAATTTGACAATTCTCAGACAATGCCTACTTAAAATAAGAGAGCCTATAAACTAAAATCAACACAAGGCATCAAAAACTCATCTCCACTCCTTTTAATTAGGTCTCCTTTAACAAACACATAAAGAGGAAAACAAAATTATCAAAAGAAAAAAAGAAGAAGGGAGAGGGAGAGAGCAGAGTCGTCTCAGTAGGTGAGGATCAACATCTAAAACGACAGAGATCCCACTCGTTCCAAGGGGAGTGTCAATTTCTAACCAGAAAGGCAGAAACAGACTTGGGGGGAGAAGAATGAGAAAGAAACAAGCACTGGAAAAAAAATTAAGGAACTTACCGAATATTAACGATGAAGCCAAAAAGTCAGGAAAAGACGAGCAAATCAGATAAGAAATGGACTTTGCGTGGTAGTAATAGAAAATAGGTGGTGGAAGCAGTATGCTATTCACGCACGATCAGAGAAGCTGGAAAGTGGGAGAAACTAAGAGGCTGTGATTACGATTATGATCATTAGCAAGGGAAGAAAAAGGGGAAGCGATCAAGGGATAGCAGAAAAGGAAGAGAATCAGCGCGAAGATCGCAGTGAAAGTGGAAAACAGAGGGTTCTTTTTTGCTTTGGGATCATAATACTAGCAAGTGACGTGGAAACAGTAATTGCTTTGGCTTTTAATTATTTACTTTATCGAGTGACTGAGTGAGAGAGGAGCAAAGGTCACAGCGAGAGCCGAGAAGCGAGGGGAAGTAAAAGTGAAAAGGACGTGTGGGACGCATTGATTGTACCGACACGAGGCCGAAGGCGGTTTTGTTTCATTGCTCCTCGCAACCGTTGCGCAAAAGTTCTGGGCCCCTCCATCACATTATGCCTTCTCCACTCTCATCAATTCAAATTCGCTTCAGAGTAAGTAGCTTCTGTGCTGGCTGCTGCTTGCTTGACTTCGGAGGTGAAAAAAGAAATCCTCTTTTCTAAGTACAGTACAGGAGGTCGTTTTTTTTTTCCCCTCAGAAATTTTACTTGGTTCAACAGGCGTTTGGCAGGTATTATATATTTTTTAACTACGTCTTTTTTTATTAAATAAATAATTAAAATATTTTAAATAAATTAAATATTATATTTATTATAATAAAAAAGTATGATTGAAAAGGTGTGAACATTCTTTTAAAATTAAAATTTTAAGTTTTAACCAATCATTTTTAATGAAATATAAATTAATTAACAAAAACTTTTATTATGATCTAGAATAAAAATAAATATAAAAATGAGTTTCATATGCAAGTAGGAAAAAAAAAAACTTCAAGAGTGACTTATATTGGTTGGATGAGGTGGCTTAGGAAAAAGTTGAGCTTCTTGAAAAACAATAAAATTATTATTGTTTGATTTATTAAAATATATAAATTTTTAGAAATTTGGTCTCCAAACTTCATTATTTACCATGACCAGGTAGATTTTATCCAAATTTTACTATCTTATTTTTTATTCCCTCCTTTAAAAAACGTAAAAACATTTTTAACCGAATATCATCCTTAATAAAATAGTTATTTATCTTTAAACTAATATTATCTTTTCATATTTATTCCTATTTAATAAAGTATTTCACTCTAAAGTAAATATAAAGTGATTTATTTAATAGGAACACTTAAAAAAAAGACAATTATTATATTTTAAAAACTAAAAATGTCTTATATTTTTTAACATATAAACTCTCAAAAAATGCTTGATATTTTTTAACGGAGGGAGTATTATTTTTCAAAACTTACCATTTTCAACTCTATTTTTTAATTAATAGACAAACATTTATGTCTTTGATACTAAAAATAATATTTTTACTTAAAAATTAATTTTAAATTCTTGAAAAATAGAAATTTAAGTAAGCAAACCATATATTATCTTCTCAGAAGTTGCTTCTCTAAACTATACCCATTATAAGTTAATAAATTATATTCCTGATTCCTATTATATGTCACCGAAATCAAGAAGATGCTAACTTTGAAAATATAATAAACTTTCAACTTTATTCTTTTTATGAAAATTTTTAAAATTTTTAATTTCATTACATTCTCTCTCAGTTAATAAGGATAATATTTTAAAAAAATATAATTAATACCCCATAATGTTCTTTATATTAAGAACCAAAAAAAAAATATTTCTAGAAGGGACCTAGAGGTTGGAGGGAGTACTTCTTAAGAGACATGATCATGCTGAGAATGCATTTTTCCAAAGGCAAGTAAAAAAAAAAAATGCCCGCAGATCCTCCAGCTGCAATTTTTACCTCAATCTTTTTCAAGGAAATTTTTTTTTCTCAGAATGTTCAATTCATAATCGCTATGAATCTGCCCGCCTCAATGCCTGACAACTCATTTTGAACAGCGCGACTCAAAAACAACATTACACGACACACATTTTCTCGCGTGATACGCATTTCGCCAGGTCTGCAAGTTTCAACTTTCAAGCGGAGAGAATTATCAGTTGACACCTGACACAGATAGTGATGTGAAAGATATAATGGTATTTTTAACTAATAACTCGTAAGGTGATAGTTCACATCTTAGCTTTTCTTTGCTAGCCAATTAAATTTTGGCCGTTGTCTCGATAAGCCCTGGTTTTGTGCAGATGATAGGCAGAGAAGGCGTCTGACCTTTACAAAATTTCGTTAATATGTCTACTTATCGAATGTTTTAATCCTGGAAACATGAAGACAGGTGAGATAGACGATACGCACAATAATAATTACTTCGTGGCATCAGTCAACTTCAGAATTACCAAGTAACCGAATACTTTATCTCCCTCTCCTTAAATGGATACCTCTCAAGCGTGAGGGATTCTTTCCTTCGTTTTGTTTAGGGTCGTGTTGCTTTCATGCATATGCCGAACGTCTTGAGCAGGCTGCCAAATCGGAGACGATATATGAGGTTTGCTGAACAGTACAGAAGCATCTGGCCCTTCCAAATGATACTAATGTTACAGTAGAGTCCGATTTTGCAGCTTTTGGAGCTGATTCGCCTGATACGGTCCTCTGCAACTTAATATTCCTCACAAAATGCAGATATGTCATATGGGATGGTCCTCAATTCTCATCTCCTGACTTTTATACGCTATCAAGAGCCTTGACAATTGATTGGTAACCGTTTGCTTCTTGTGATGAAGTATTGAACATGAACGGGTATGTAAACTCTGTTACCCTGGGCTCTTTCATTTGCTTTTCAGCATTTTGTGTTAAAATTAAGATATCCGGTTTTCTCAGGGTTATCCTGTCAAGCGACATTCTTTTCCAAATGATGATGCGATACAAGACACCAGATACCTTTATCTACAAGTTTTTGTGAACCAGATGCCCGGCAATTAGATATCAAGCTCATAACATTCTCTATATCACATCACTCCCAATCAGCACCGAAGAAACCAGCATCTTTCATCTCAGAGTAATACACGTTCTCAAAATGCATATCTTCCTCCTATCATTTAAGACAAGTTATAACAATCAGTCAGCACCAAACAAGGCTATCCGTCACCATAAACATGACTAAGGTTTGAACATAAAATCCATAGTCAGAGGATCAAGCAAAGGGCATTATAACCTGGAAAAAGTCTGCCAGAAATGTTATATACAGCAGAGGAAGATAAAAAGCATGGTAACAGACAACAGTGGCAATATAGAGCCTGTGAAAACAAGCAAACGTAAAGTCTCAGAAAAAGATGCCGCCGTAAAAAAACAAGGCTTTGAAATATGCCATAGAAAGACACTAACCAGAAACCACAAGCAGCGCCATTTCCCATGAGGCCACAAGAAAAGAGAGCAATTGCATTCAAGATGAACATGGTCGTAATATACTTGTAAAACGCAGGCCTGGCTGAAGGTAATAAATTTATCAATCATGAAACATTATAGAAAGAAATGATATGCTGACCCATAAAAGTTACTCACCAGGCAACCTTTCTCTCCAGCTGGTATGGTACATAAACAATATGAAGCCATAAACGGCAGTGAGCAACAGCTTGTGGACAACCCACAAGTTCCACTTCACATGATGGCTATTTTCACTGCTGTCGATGAATAATGGGATCCCAAATCCAAACAGATATATAGCCTAAACACAGACAAAAACAATTCATCTACTAAATGATGGAACCAACAATCTCTTTCCTTTTTTGTGGCAAAGTAGATAGAAATGCAAAACCCTTTCACATGCGTATTTACTACCGAAAAAAAAAAAAATACAAGTTTACTCCCACAATGCACTGTTAAAAAGAAAGGCTTTCATTTTCCTTCTAGTGCCGATCACATTTTGAACATAACCAAAAGAACCACAAGGAAAATATAGTGAATATCAAATAAGAACCTTCAATGATATATCCAAGCCAACGATAACCCCAGAGATACCAAAAGTCCAGGTCAATGCCTCCGGGTCACTTGCTATATTTCCCTGAAGTAAAAAAGCCAACAAGCTTACTTCCAGAAACAGCATTCCAGATGTAGTAAACAATGATAGTAGGTTCCAAGCCAATTCTTTCCCAGGAGTGCACTCCCATGCCTGAGTCAACAACAGAGTCATGACAGAACAGATACTAGTATACTAAAATGCAGCATTACAACTTTAGGTCAGCCATATGTAGGATTCACCACAATAAATGAACTAAAAGAGCGTCTTTATATCGACTAAAGTGATGTAAACACACGACAGAACATGACGGCAACAAAGAATAACCTAATATAGATTCGTTTGACAAAGTTATATGCTGACAAGAAATTGATCAAATTGCTGAAACAGCGAAACAAATAAATCACTACTATATCATACAGAAGTATTGATGCAGTCTATATAGACATTTAGAGAACAGTTCTTTGCAATAATTTTTGCTATGAAGGACGTGAATTTCCAAATTGCTTTCATCACCCCTATTTTAGAAAGACTGAGCAGAGAGAGGAAAAATACATAGAACACTAGCCAAATGCGCATGCATTCATTAGAAAAAAGCAGGGAGAAGCTTTATACTGACAGACAAACTTCTTTTATAAAGGTTGCAATGGGTTAAACAAGTAAAAGGATGGTGTTCGGTGTTAACGCTTATGTGCAGCATAAAAGCCTAGCAACATATAGACATCAGTTCCATGAAAATGTTGTCCAGATTAAAATGAACATAATTATGATCGCCTCGCATATATTCCAGCGAACTTACACCGAAACTTGTATGGCCCAATGTTTAGTATGGATATCAATTATTCAAGTAAACCTTCACAACTCACAAGAAACCAAATAACGGGCAGACCATGCGGACATTAAATTACAAGAACGAACCTGGAAAAGACACCAAAACAGATTGAGGATGCTAACAAGCCAAAGGCATCCATAGTATGATATTATAATTTTAGAGCGACCATGTGAAAACCTCAAGAAGCTCTTCTTGGATTGGGTTGCCAGGTAAAAGGCAAAAAGAAGCGAGGCAGTGATCAAAGCCGCATTGTGCCAGAAGCCATGACACACCAGAAGCCAATCATAAAATCTGGGGTCGGAGGCATCTGATTGTGAATTAAAGTTTGAGGCTAGCGTTATCACGGTCTCTGCAAACATTTTTCTAAAAACTCGCCCAGAGATTACAAGGAAATCAGTTTGATTGAAATCATACTAGAAACCCTAATCCAAATTCGATTGAACGGAAATAGGGAAAAGGGGGCTCGGGGGAAAAAAATTACGACACAATAAGATTTAAAACACAATCTGTTGATTGTTGTATATTATTTCTGGTTTGTTGATTATGCCATATCGTTGAGATCCTGATCCAGAAATGAAACGGGACTTTGCTGGTGTTCGATTCTTGTGGGGTGGGTTTTTTTAAAAAAAAAAAATTTGAGGGTATTTTGGTATTTACATAATTTAAATTTAAACATATATTGATTAAAAATTAAATTAATTTTAATGGAAATATCAAAACGTGTTTTTAATTTTTCAATTTTCACTTTCATCTTCATTTCTGATTTTCTGTATCTATTTTTCTTTATCAAAATTCATTATCACCTCATCAAACGTATAAGATTTTTCCACTCATCACCTCACAGTTAACAAGTTGCTCATTTTCAGTTAGTGGTTATTATTTTTAAAATATTTTTATTATACAATATTCATTATCTCTCTTCTATGGAGGAGGATTCTTCCCTTTTCTTTCCCATCCTCCCCCTTTTTTAATTATTATATCAAGATTTAAATGATTTAGATTTAAAATCTTGTAAAATTATTATTAAAATATTAAATTATAAAAATTAAGGAGAATTATATTGAAGTCCTATATAAAAAAATTAATTATTGCAAGATCCATTAATAATTGAACTAAATTATATTGATAATTAATTATTTAATTCAATTGTCAATAGATTTTGCAGTAATTAATTTTTCTGTGTAGGATCTGGTTGTAATTCTTTCTAAAAATTATAAATAATAAAATTTAAAATACTAAAATTTTAATATGAACAATTAAAAAATGGTAAAAATAAATAAAATGAAATATTTTACTCCCTCTGTTCAAAAATATAAGACATTTTTTTAAGAGTTATATGTTAAAAATATAAGGCATTTTTAATTTTTTAAGGTATAATCATTGCTTTTTTTAAATGCTCCTATTAATGAATGACTTTATATTTATTATAAGGTATTTAATAGGAGTAAATATAAAAAGATAAGATTAGTTTAAAAGTATATAACTATTTTAATTAAGGTGAGGATTTGGTTATAAATATTTTATATTTTCAAATAGTATAAGAAATCAACCTTTACCATCCAATAATCTTGGTATAATGGTTAGAAATTAATGAGAGGAGGGAAAGAAGAGGGAAAGGAAGAGGAAGGAACCGTCTCCCCAATTTCATACACATGTCCCCTCCCTTAGACTAGAGGTCTCTCCTTTTTTATTCCCTCCACTTTTCCCAGTCTCATCATTTATATCATTTTATTAAATAATTTTTAATTATATGATTAATGAAGAGTAGAATTGGGGAAGGCGTAGGGAATAGGATGAGGGGAAAAAAGAAGGGGTTCTTGGTCTCCCTCCATCTCCTTCTCTTTTCTTCCTCACTTTCTCTCTCTGTCTCCCATCTCCCTCTCTCCTCACATGCTCATCATCTTCTATTATGTTCAAAAAAGCTATGGTTGAAGGCTCCTTGTTTGTTCTTCACTTCTCACTCCTTGCTCGCCAACTTGTTGATCGCTGAGTCCATACTCCTTATAACATTCTAACTTTCTGAACCGATTTTTCATAAATTATAAGTTTAATAAACTATTTTTTACATCATTAAACCCTTATCATATTAAAAAAAGGTCTACAATGGTAATAACTAACAAAACTTTTTTTTTAACTTTATCATGGTAGAAAAGAACTTATCATATAAATAAAGCATTTTACAAATAGCTTGTCATAGTAAAAAGGATTTAACATAATGAATAAGATCTACCATAATAATTAAAATACTATTAAAATAAAAATTTTCTTAATGGAAGACAATGTGAAACTATTCACATCAAGGAAAATAGTTTTGAAATCAGATTCTATCCTATGGTGACAAGATCCCAAACAATTAATAAAAATAAGTTTTTGGTGTGACTATGTGACCTAAGTGTACGTCATAATAATTACCATGTATTTTTTTTTTAACAATATCTTTTAAGCAATAGTATACTTAGTAATACTCAAAGTTGGCTCACACAAGATTCACCATAGTTCAACACTTGTTCACCATTAAAATGAGTCAAAGGATGTGCAATTGTCCGCAGTATAAACATACATTCACTAAGTAATCAAAACCTACAAGTGAATTTAGTTATATCAATAATACCCAAAAAGCAATTAGAATCATGAGAGACAAACAAAATCCTCATAATCAAGCATAATTTTGCATCGAAGGCCTTGAGGAACATACAAATTCCTCGTAACATAACCTTCAAATCAAATCAAAAAATCAAAAGGGATAGATAGAATCCTTTTGACCATGTAGATGTGTCAAATTGAAGATTAAATACTATATACCCAACAAAATAATATATGTCATAAATTGACATTATACATTGCATAAATCAAAATAAGAGGCAGTTAGAAAGTGGTGTCTTTACACCAAAATTTACGCCTCTGGTGCTTTATTGGATAAACACGCTTTTAAAAAAATATTAACCACAGGGAATGAGATTTAAAAGTCCCAGTAATAAAAAAGTAATATGTAATGATGCATGTGGATGCAACTAATTATGTGATTACTGAGTAAATATACAAAAATATTTAATCAAACAATATTTTTAAATAAATCAAACAAGTATTTAATTGTATAACTACATCTTATATCTTTCTTTCGTCGTGCCCTGATGCCAAATCACCCAGTCAAATGTGAGTCGGACCAAGCTGCACGCCATGCATTAAGTTCAATGAGAGCTTACCACGTGGTAATGATTAACCAAACAAAAATTTCCAACAACACTATATATTAAAATACTATGATAAATCATGCATAATTTAAATAACCGAACAATAATATCTCATTATAATATATATATATATAAATTTTAACCTGTTTGGCAATAATTTTGAACAATTATATTCAAGTATTTATTTGTAAATAAATTATAATTTTTCAAACAATAACACATAACCAATTACACACATACCCATCACAACATATTAACAATTGTTGATTCTTGGACAACAAGTTTCCTTTCGCCATTCTCTCTGTCAATATAATTTACACAATTATTTTATATTACTATATATTAATTTGACATTAAAATTAATAAATAACTTTAATTTAAAAAGTTAAAAATTTTTAAGTTTAAGACCCATATTAACACTAGTTCAAGGTTAGTGCTTCATTTAGCTTTTCAAAATTCCTTTCTAGAATTTTCATACCCTAATAAACTATATCTAAATCTCAAATCACTTCTACTATCATAATTTCAATCTATATTCCAACAATTCATCTAAAAATAAATTGAAAATTTAAAAATTATTTTCAAGCCCCAATTCATCATTCCACAGCCTTAGGAATATCTATTTATACTCAAATAAACATTTAATAATCAGAAATTCATCCTAACATCTTATATTTAACATAAATTGAACCATATAAATATAGCATTTAACTCAAAAAATTTTAAATTTGAATTCTAATCTTAGAAAAATAGTTTACAGCATTTATTATATTCTTAACAATCTCAACATTCATTTTAAAATTATCATAACTTCATATTAACTATCATATAAAAAAGTCCTAATCCTTAAATATGCTCTGCCACCCTCAATATTTATACCATTAGAAAGCTCTTAAGATAGTTTCCGTGAAGAGAGTTTTGGAATTGGGAGTGATTTTAATTATGTAAATAATCTATAAGCTGGAATACTTACCTAAAATAATGGCGGACGCGAACTCGAGGAAGAGACAAGAAGACGACCGCCGCACAGTGACTGAGGAGTGTTTGGCCATTTGCGCATTTAAATCATGGGTCTTTGGTCAAAAACAAAATATCATGGGTGGGTCCCACATTGTTGTTTTTTCGGCATCTCACTTTTTGATTCTCTCTCCCAGGCCCAGCGTAAGTTCTCCTTCTTCTTCTTTTATTATATATTTCATTTATTATTTCTTTTATATTTTATTTATATTATTTTTTATTGTTCTTATCTTTAAATTATAGCCAATGCTAAACTATTAAACATCTCTTACATGACTTTAGATCCAATTTAATTAATAATTAAATATTTAATTATATTATTAATTTTAAATAACTTCAAGTACAAATTCATCCCCTAATTTAAACTTCAAAATAATATTATTTTAATTCTTAATAAAAATTAAATTTTACAATTAATTTATTATTTAAAAATTAAGATGTTACACTCCTTCTCTCTCCTATATTCTCACATAGGATCCCTAATGAGCATCACTTTAGTAGCAACATTGACACACCGTATAGTGAAGAGGAAGGGATTGAGAGAGCAAAGAAGCAAATATATAGCGCGAGAGGAGATCATGGTTGTTTCTGTTCCAAAATTCTGGCCACCATCATCGTTGATAAATAATAATTTTATATATTTTTATTTTTTTAATTTAAACTTTTAAATGTCTTTTTGAGGCTAATTAAGTCTAATTAAATATTATTTAATTTTATTAGCAAATTTTTAACTTTAAAATTTTAACTACTTAAATCTTGAATTTTAAAATATAAATAATCTCTTTGATATTTTTTGCATATTTTCTATTTAATTTTATTTTATTTGTGTACATTTTCTGAACCTAATTTAAAAAATATTGATGGCGATTATTTTGAATTGAAGAATATAAGTTTACTTGAAGATTAAATTAAGAATTAAATTTTATAAATTTTATTTATATTTATTTTGGAAATATACTTTTTAATTAGGATTATGAAGGAAAGTTTTGTTAATTTCATTAAATTGCAAGGTTTTATCAGACGCATAAATCACACATAATTGAAGGGAAAAAGGGTACATACGCCACACTTTTGGGGGAAGAAAAGAAGGAACGCAGGAGCAGTAGCGGTCGTTATTCATCATCTTTCCTTCAATTTCTTGAGCGTTGTGTTGGTTGATTTTTATTACTATGAAGAGCTAATTTTTTGATACGATTAATTACAAACTATAATTTTAAACTTTAATAAAAGCTTTTAATATTTAAAAAATATTTTATTTTAGCTTTATTATAATTTATTCTTTTTCTCTCTATTTTTTAAATTTTATGCTTTAATTGTTAGAGAGAATGATAAATAGATTCTAAAAGGATCAATTAATTTAATTTAAATCTCAAGTGCCAAATTTTAAAAATTTACAACTCAATCTCTTAATTTTTCAATTGTGTTGTGATGAATTTATAATTTATTTTTCAAAATTTAATATGATTAAAAAATAAAAAAATTATTTTTTCTGTTAAAATTTAAAATAGAAGTTATAAATTTATCACAATAAAATTATAAAATTAAAAAATTGAATCGCAACTTTTTAAAATTTAACACTTAGGATCTAACTTAAATTAATTGATTCTTTTAAAGCCTCTCTGTCATTTTCTCTAATTGTTATCGTTGATTAGAATAACTTTATTGTATACCTTTTTAATTATATATTTTATCTAAAGTCTTGCTTGCTATAATCAATTAATATGGTAACATGAGAGCAATTTGACTTTGCTTGAATAATTACTCATGCCTTATTTTTTGTGTGACTAATATAAAATAGTTGTTAAATTGTGAGTTAAGAAAGATTTTAATTAATCTATAACTTAATTTATTGTTTACTATTTAAATGATAATTTAGGAAATATATAATAAAACCATGATAATAAAGTTAAATAAATTTAATTTATTTTGTGGATGAGAAATATCAAGTTTAGGTGATTAGATTATGATTAATTCCACTGCATGTACATAGTGATTTTCTCGGTTGAATTTGCTTTAATTATTTAATTTAATTTTAGTTTTTTAAAATTAATTTTGTCATTAAAAAAACTCCACTATTTACTTTTTCATAATTCCAATTCAAGAATTTAATCCATTGACTTTGATAGATGATCTATGTTGTACTTTACTATAAAATATATTTTTTATTAATTTCGGTGTTGTTCGATAGTAGTGTCAGTTGCCTTCCTCTGCCTCATTGCTTTTGTTCTTGCCATTAGCGTTGAACACTGTCGTATCACGGTATACTTCCTCCTCTTTCCTTCTTTCTTATAGGTGTGCATGATATGGAACCTAACTACTATTTGCCTTCATCATTTTGCAGTCTACAATCCAACCTGATGAGTACAGTGACTAAACTTTCCGCATTTACAACATGGATTGCATGGTTGTGGGGGCCATGGATGAGAGCGCAAAGAAGAGACCAAAGGAGTATGGCATGGATTGCATGGTCAGTAGACCTGAGACAAGAGAGCTCATCAACCATGTCATCAAGAGTGCATTGTGCGAGGTGTAGTCAAGTTGATCTTGTTCAAAGCTAGCTATAGTATTGGCATCTCTCAAATTCATAGCAGGGACTATAGGGTTCAAGTCCTGGCTTGAGTAATGAAGCATACATGAATTGTACCAACTTAAGGAATGCTGATGATATAGAAAGAGGAGCTTTTGATGGTGGCTGCTGTAAAGAAGAAGACCTCTTCATTGTTGTAGCTATGTGAAAAAGTTAAGAGCCATCCCTTCAAGGAAAAAAGAAGTCAGTTTCAAGGGCACACTAAGTGTTCTTTCTTTATTTGTTTGTTTAAAAAAAATGAAAAAGAAGAGAGGAAAAAATAGGGTTAGTTTCATTGAGTAAACTCAGGCTAGGTTAATCATAGCAATTAAATGATCTATCATGAGTGACTTAGTTTGGCTATGCCGTGTAAAGCGGATCTACATGCAATTTTTATTTTTCAAGGAGAAAAAGAGGGGAGAGGGAGAAGGAAAAAGACATTAAAAATAAAATAAAATGTGGGCCCACAATTAACGTGTTGCTATAAAAATAAAAATAGTGGGCCTTAAGTTAGACAATTTAATAGCAGAAATATCGAGCTAACAAATTTCATATATTCAGTAATAAAATTAACTCATAATTAAATTTAAGATGTTCAGTGTGTTTTTGGGATGAGTTGGGAGATAAAAATAACCTTTAACCCTTATACCTATCTATCAATCAAGATTAATTATGGTATCTTTGTCATCGTCAACTAATCTTATCTTTTATTTTATACGCGCATTCTATACGCTCCATTATATATATATATATATATAAAAACTAACTTACGCTCGGGTGATTAAAAATTTTAGAAGGTAAAACTTGTTATTTACTATCCCATTCTAGTTATTGTTTGAATAAAAATATACATTATTTAAATAAAAAATATTTATATTTACAATATTTGAACCTTAGTGATTAAAAATAGAATAGCTAGTCATTTGATATCCATTTCAATCCTTACCAGAAGAAAAATAAAATAAAAGTAATCATTAATATTTGCATTACTTGACTCTTGGCATTAAAAAATTTATAGAGAGAAAATTGTAATTACTTACTTATGAATCCTTTGACAAAGAATATTAAGCACAATAAAATTAAAAAAAAATATCAATTACTCTAATTTTTATGATTTTATCATATGTTAAAAAATTTTAAAAAGTAAAAAGCTCTCAAATTTTGTGAGAAGTAGTATATAATTAGACAATGTTAACATTGGATTTAGTTTTGGTGCTCAGCACCAAAACACTGCATTTTGCAATGTTAATTTTTTTTTCTTTTGTTTTTTAAAATCACAAACTAATAATAATAATAAATAAATAAATATTATTTTAACAGGTATTAAACATAAGTATTTTTTAACAAGAATTTAACATTTTTTTAAGTTGTAACAAATTAAGTTTATTTTGCTAAACTCAACCTCTATTTTAAACTCTTCATATCATTTTTTTTTTGTAATTTTTTCAGTACATTTTTGACTTGTTCAGACCAAAATTTTTATCAAAACCGTTTAGGTCAAATTTTAAGAAGTTAAATTTATTTATTTATTAAATATTAAAATAAAAATTTCATTATAATAATAATAATAAAAATAAAAATAATAATTTTGTGATTTTAAAAAAATTAAACACTGTAAAACGCAGCGTTTTGTGCGGAGCACCACGGTCCCCATCGAAGCCTGTCACCATTCCAACCCGGTAGCTGGCGGGTTTGGTGGCAACCGGGTAGGTAAGGAGGTTGTTATAATTTGCAAAGGTTAAAGCAAACACAACTACGAGGACTTGACCATTGGCGCTAATTCCAGATTGTTCCTTTCCCTGCTCTTGTTCCGAGGGGTGCACTGAGGTAAGTTTGTTCTAGATTCCGAAGAAGAAAGATTAAAAGGTCCACTGCGTCTTCCGTTACTTCGATTTTTGCTTTGAACATCCGATTATCTGGCGAATGCCTGTTCCTGTATATCAATCTTGTTAGGCCGTGGCGATTTTGTTTGCGATGTGTTAATGTGATTATCAAGAAAAGAAAATACGAAGCAAAAAAAATTCCTGCGTCCTTCTTTCTAGCTCAATTTCAGAAATCACGAATAACGTTAGCATCAATTCTCTGTTTTTATGTGATTAGAAATGAGTCAAGGATCGCGTCTATGACACTAGTAAGCTGTTGAAGGATATTTCTTTATCAAGAAAAAGAGAAGAAGCTTCAACTCACGAATTTAAGTTTTACTTTTCGTCTGTGTTCTTTCTCCTCCTGTTTGATCTTATGGAAGTGTTACCTTCAGTTTTAGTTTGGAGTGATCATCGGACTGTTCTATTAGACATCCAGCTGGTTAGTTGAAACTATCATCATTCAGCTCGTACAGTGCAGCGACTATCTTCTTCTCTTATTCGTAATTAGCGCGAGTTTCTATTTACAGCTGCATTCTTTGGCTCTTAAGGAAATTGTTAGATTCATATTGCACAATGCTGTATGACAAGAAATTAGTGTTGCTTGGGAGTTAGTTTTCATTGCTGTAATTGGACGAAATATGATGGGATAAAAATATAGAAGATTTTGTGTATTCTTTTGTTTTTTGTTCTCTTCGTAGATTGCCATGTAGTATTAATATCTTGTGCTTTCATCGAGTTTGCATATTCTGTCTTGTGCACATATTCTAAAAGGTGTTCGTGTTCAGGTCACATTAGAAAATGGTGAAGGCTGTTGCAGTTCTTAAAAGCAGTGAGGGTGTCACTGGAACTATCTACTTCAATCAGGAAGGAGATGGCAAGTTTTGGTTGCTCTCAATCCTTTTGAAGGATGCATTTTGTTTTCCTCGCATCTGTCACATACCTTGTATTTTGAATTTTCAGGGCCAACAACTGTAACAGGAAATCTTGCTGGCCTTAAGCCTGGCCTCCATGGCTTCCATGTTCATGCCCTTGGTGACACCACAAATGGTTGCCTGTCAACTGGTATAGTCTACTGACTATTAGCTAGCACCTTTTTTCTTATGCCTCAGCAATACTGATCCATATGAAAGAGTCATTTTCAGTTTACCATAATAAATCAGTAAATTGAAATGGACAGCATGCTTTTCCTAGTTTAAAAGATTTAATTTTGTTGTTGGCCTTTATGCCCTCCAAATGCTTGAGCCTAGAGATGTAGTTTCCTATGAGGATTAAAATTCGAACACTGTCTTGCAAAGTTGCAATAATATCGCTAAATCTTTTGATTATTTTAACAGGCCCACATTTTAACCCTGCTGGCAAGGAGCACGGTGCACCTGAAGATGAGAACCGTCATGCTGGTGATCTAGGGAATGTTAATGTTGGTGATGATGGTATGGCTTTGTTCTGGTGATGGTTTATTTTGAACTATATTTTTTTGCTTTGCTTATTATAATTTGTGCCTTTTTAATCCTTGACTTGGAGTCAATCCTGCTCTATGATTCAGGAACTGTTAGCTTCAATATTACTGACAATCAGGTTTGTTATTCAGCTCTTATAGTGATTTCTTCTGGATGAATGACCCTAAAACCTTAACTTCGTAATTCTTAAGTTACTTAATGCTGCAGATTCCTCTCAGTGGACCAAACTCCATCATTGGACGGGCCGTTGTTGTTCATGGGGATCCTGATGATCTGGGGAAAGGTGCTTGTAAATTACATGGATGACTTCTTACAACTTTTGTGAGCCATTTGTAACCAGTTATTTGCTGAAGTACCACATCTTCCCCCCCCCCCCCAAAAATTCAAAGAGGAGAGGTCAATTGCTGCTTGTCTTCTGATTTAGGATGTAAAATATGTATACATCTCTGAACCAAAAAGTTTGTTGTTTGTGCTGCCATCACATGAGCTTCTTTGGCGTTTTGGAGGAAAATGACGTTGCATTGAAGTTAATGTTGTAATATGTGGTATCGTATATTCTTATTTTACACAGTTTAGGAGTTTTGCAGGGTTTCTGTTATGCCATTTACATATGGCTTAGTACTACACTATTATCCAACAGTGCCCTTGGCTGGCCTACTCATTGATTGATCACCTGTGTTTATACTACTTGCATTCTCTGCATAAATTTTTATTGTATTGTCACGATTTTTTCATGGTGCACATCATCCCTGGTTTGTTTGACTCGAAAGTTTCTTCCCCCCCCCACCTCTCTTTTTTTTCTTTTTTCACTTTTCCCTTTTAGCTTCCCAGATGTTAACACTCTATGCTCTTATATCTAGGTGGTCACGAGCTTAGTAAAACTACTGGAAATGCTGGTGGCAGAGTGGCTTGTGGTAAGCACCATCAGCTGATTTTTTCTCAATGGTTGCGATGCTACAAGGCAAAGTTGTTTTAAAGATCTCTAAAGAATTTACCAGTACCAGATGAATGGTCACAACCTTTTTCATCTAATTTCAGATGCAAATATACTGTTTTATACTTTGCACTTCCCTCCCCGTTATTGTCTCTTGGGAAGCTCCAGTGCAATATCTCCAGGCTATTTTTGTGTGTCTGCTCATATTTGACTGTAGTGCTCAAACTTTTTGGCATTGTTCATTCAGGTATTATTGGTTTGCAAGGATGAATCACCGCAATCTCAAACCTCAGTGACGTGAAGTTGAATATATGCGCGATCACATGGAGAAGATTGTGAACGCCTTGGAATAAACTGTAACCTGTCTCATTTTGTTATCTGTAATCCTGAGTGTTTATTTTGTTCTTCTCCGATAGCTATATATGTAGCACTCCAGTGCTTTTATGGCATTCAGTCTTTTGACTGGATTATCGGGATTCTGTGTGGTTCGATATTATATTTTTGTTTTATCGTTGAGCAATATGATCTTGAAAATTAAGCCACTTTTTGTAATTAGTTTAAATCAGATTCTTTTTTGTCGAATATCTGAATATTACTAAACATCAACACTGGTTGAGTAGTTAGAATCATAGGAGTTAAAGTACTAGAAGATTCTGGCGAGCCTTTTAGGATTTAGTCGGTATATTGCTTTGCGTTTAATGGTATAACTACGCTACAAAATTATCACTTGTTTGGTGCATGTTCTGTGTGTGTATCAAAGCTTTATGCATCAAAAGTAGAGTCAGTGATTTGGGCTGAGTCCAAACTTGCCCGAAAAATTTAGGACGAAACCCGAAAAAATATTATTTTTTTTTGTTTGGGCCTATTCGGGTGGCCTGAATAGGCATGAGAAAATTCAGGCCAAGCCCGATCGGGTTTGGGTTTGGCCCGAATACCCGAATAAAATTTTTTTTTTTAAAATATAAAATTTAATAAATAATAAGTAATTTTTTAAGTTTTATATCATTTTACATCAAAATATTATATAATTAAGTATTTTAAGGTAGTTATTTTTTTAAAAAAATTAAAAATAGTTATATTTCATATTTTCATTTTTTTAATCAATAACGTATCTTAAAATAATATTTAAAATATATTTTAATATTGATTTTAATATTTTAAAACCTAATTTTTGTTAAAAAAAATTTTGAGTCTTATCAATCATTTGCATATAAAAAATAATTTTATATTTTTTATAAATTAAGATAATTAATTTTAAAGTAAAAATAATTTTAAAAATAATTTTAAAAATAAAATTTAGGCATGTACGAATTTTCGACTCTATTACTAGATAAACATAATAAATAAAATAATATTCTTGAATAATTATTTGATTATTATTCATACTAGATTTGGTTAAAAATTAAGAGTAAACTAGAGTAATAATCCTTTTTATGTAAGAGTTAAACAATATAAAAAGTTAAAAAAATAATTTTAAAAAAAATAATATTTTACTCATAATTAAATAATTTTTTTATATAATATAATGATGGCAATTTTTTTTATATTCATAAAAATGAAAAGTATAATTTACTTGAAAGTTATTAAAAATTTTGAACTAATCGAGATAATGATTTAAGTTAGTAGTTTAACTGTGATTGAATTGAGATCAACTTAATCATAATTAAAATAATATAATTTAATTAAAAAATATAAAATATTTATATATGATTATGATAAGAGTAATATTTAAACAACTAAGACATTAATTTACAAGAAAAGGAAACATTCATAAATAAATTATACATAATACAACAAAATAATAATAGAGCTACTTAAATATGAAGTTGATAAGTTATTTTTTATTTTATTCTTTTAAAATTAAAATAATATTTTACGCTTAATATAATTATTTAAAAATTAAAATTGGTTTAAAAGATAAAGAAAAAATATTTTTTCTTTGGCCTGAATAAGCCCGAAACCCAAAGGTGTTAAGAGTCGAATTTGACTATATGGGCTTTTTAGAAGGGATAAGATGTTTTAAGTCCGGCTCGAATAAGTTTGACCCGCCTGAATTACCAGCTTTAATCAAAAATTATTTATAATTTAATCAAGCTTTGGAGAGAGAGTCCGAATGGAATTTTGATAGGTCTCATCCAAGTATTCCCTTTCCAACCTGTTAAAAAGAGAAGCGCGTTCATCCCTTTATCGCTATGTTGCTGCTACTGGCCCCCTCAATTTCACCAGAGCGAGACCGATTGACTTTGAATGAGAGGTAGTAGTTCATTACCCTTATCCCGCTCAAAACTCTGGACCTTTCGTTTTTTCGAATCCATGGAAGATGACATTTGATTGCTGGTTTCACTTGGGAATGGCTTTTCTGCTTCTAAACCCTTGGATTTAGGTGAATGTTTGTTTTTCCTCAATTATCTGCAAGGTTTTTTGGGTGGGGGGCGGGGTTGCATCTTCTATGTTATTTTTGTTTAGCCGGGACAAGAGCCTATTCCTGCTTGTGTTTTCGCGTTAATCAGGAGCACTATCTTAGTCCTCATTATTCTCTCACCGGAAGCATGCCCCCCACACAATCGACTCAGCGAATGCAGCAGCAGCTAGTGCTATGTTGATTTTGACAGGAAAAAACTCATTTCATTTCGACTCCAAAAATTGAATGCAATGCTATGACCACAGTGTGCCAGAGAATCTGATTTTTACAATATTCTGGCTTTTCAAGGAGTGTTGCGTATGGTTACATAACCTTAACTCTACACAAAGGCGCTTAAAAAATTAATTCAATACAAGCAATAATATGATCTCCACAAAATTTACACAGCACACGATATATTTTACACGTTACCTGGCTTTATTCTCATTGCCACTGATGACCGTTTCGTTCAGTAGGCGAGCCAGGCTCCACAGGAACAAAACCCCTGCCTCCAAAAACTGGGCGCATGAATGCGTCATCAAACTTACGCCAGTAGCAATGAACCGTGTGTGTTGGAGTGGTGAGTAATAAACGAATGCTACTTGGACGAATAATTGAATTTCCATCAATATCAGTTTCGGAATCTTGGGAAGTCCCAAGAAGTGGCACGGTAAAAGATTTTGGAGTTGATGATTCCGTTGTGACCACGCTGCTTGTGTGTTTAACATTAGGCAGCAAATACCTTATGAGTGGCTTAGTCATTAAACCAAAGACCTGAGGGATTGGTATTCAACAACATCAGTACTATCTCCCCGGAAATTTAGTTTAGTAATCCGCATATCTGACTCATAGAAGAACTGAATTCTGGTTAACAAAGAATTAGAGTTGAAAATAAAGGCTGGACCTGAAAAGCCGGGCTTGAAGGCTTGATTTAGATAAGGATTCGAACTTGAAAAATTGGTGATTTTTTTTTTTTAGGACAACTAAGCTTCTAGGCCTAGCCTTGGAAAAAAAAAAAAAGAGGCTCGAGCCCAGTTGGTCCTCCAAGCCCTATTCCTCAAAAGATTGATGATTTTTTAAGTATTATGTTGTCAAAATAATTGATGTCTATTCTCTTATGATTTATTTTAACATGATATTGACATTTTTTATTAATTTATTAAACATGATTACTTTGTAAGGTTTATTTCTTAATTTTGATTAACATTGTACTTTATAATACACAGGTTTTTTGTAATTATTGAATTTGATAAGGTTGGTATGAATTGAAAATTTCTATCTTTATTTTAAAACTTAATTAAGATTCTATATTTATATTTGTATTTATTTATTTTATTAATTTTTTTTATTTTTTCAAAAAATAAAAAGGCTTATAGGCTAGGTCCTAAGCCCTTCAAATAAAGGCCAAGCTTTAAAAATTGATCAGTTTTTAAGAAATCAAGCTCAAGGCAGGCCCTTAAGGGCCAGACCCGCTCATTTTCCAACCTCTACAAAGAACTGGCAAGAGCAACTCGAAAATGAACTCAAATTAATGAAAATAAGAGGAGGATATCTTACCACTGTGCTGAAGAGCACAACTGTGATTGTGCTAGTGATCATCATTGCATGGGATCGCAATTGAGTATGGCCCGACATGGTGAACTGCATTTAATTGTATTGGTCAACACATCAACTTCTCCATGAAAGATCCTATCTTCAGTGACCATTCATTCAATGTTTGCAGAAAATATCCCCTAATTAGTAGAGTTGCTCCTACCTGATTATACGCGAGCGCCATTGAAACAGAACCTCTCATCAGACCAGCCCACCATATGATCACCTAGAATAAGAAAGAATAAGAAACTTGTGAGCATAATTTGGTGTCCACGAATGTCTGGAAATAAAATATTTATTGACTTAAAGAAATACAACCATACTTGCTGCCTGAAATTGATTCTCTCAGTTGGCGACTTTTTAGCCAAGTTGGACAAGAAGGATAGGGGGAAAACAAAAGCTGCTCTTCCAGTGAGTACTAGACCCAACAACACTGAGCTCACTGCTATTGACTTTCCAGGACTGCAGAAGAAACCAAAAATTACTTTTATTTGAGAAAAAGTAAGATTAAAAATTTGGCTGAGATGGCCAAAACAAAAGCAGAAAACTTGAAGCAAAGACATTAATGGGCTATTCCCGTGAAGCAGCCATAACCTCTAGCATACTAAGTGAATGCGGTGCAGACATATGCACATGCCAGTCAGCTCCACTCATGTCTGCCTGCGTCTTAATTTAATCAATTAGGAGACTAAAATCTAAAAGAAAAAATTCTCACTATATCATACCATCTGTGGAGGCAGATTAAAACATCAAACTTTCATGAGAGCACATAAGTCAAAGTCTTGATGAATACAAGGTAGTCCAAGAGAAAAAATGGACACACCTATCACTAACAAACATCCATTTTTCAATGTCCAAGGCATCTATACCAACATAAAGGAAGATGAATGTCTCGGCAACAAACGACAAGGTAGCAAAGGCATGCCTGTGATTAGAAGAACAAATATGGTGAGATATTTCTAGAATTGATCGGTGCTAGCGTTTTACTACCTCATAAACAGGAACATATAACTTGAGGAATTTTGTTCAAAAGCGTACTTTGTAGTGACTCTGGAACTCTCAGTCACGTTATGCCAAGTATAATGAGACATTACAATCCCACAGAAGAATACAGTGAGGATACCACTCAGATAGCATAACTACAGAAGATACAGATGTATCATTGTCATACATGCACCAAAGTTAAATGAACATAATGCTCAAGGAGGACAGTCTACAAGAAAACACTTAAATGACGTTTTCCAAATCTTACTTCAGCCAGCATGTAGGAAAGGTATGCCATCAGCATCATTAGAGCAACTTCACGATCTGTGGAGTGCCTGAAATTTGTTAAACCTCAGTAAAGAAATTCACCCCCAAGAGAACATGCATGCATGTGACGAGACAGACAATTACATACCCTGACCCCAAGGAAGTAAAAGAACCCAATGAACTAATGTAATGATAAAAAAAAAAAAAACTTAACTGAAGAAATTTGATGAGTGTAATTTGTACATTTAATAGATATAATTTTTGAGCAGTCAATTATTATTATTATTATTAGTTAATACTAAACTCCTATACCTAACAGATTCATGCTCTTTCATTTTCACAGATTGTCGGCAGTCAAATAGGGTGAAAAACCTTTTATCTAAAGTTTGCCGTTTAGTTAGGAGAATCACCTAACCTATGTATCCTATCATATTAATATTACTCAACGTGGGACTTAAGGCAGCCCATACTACTTTAATCTTGAAGAAAAGCAGAATTTTTCAAAGGATAAGACGATGGATCACCATCGTAGTAACTAATAAATGTGAAGCAGAAATAGTAAAGATAATTATGTTACAAAAATACCTGCCAATATATAGCTTTTTAATAATATAAGCACTAAGCAGACCAGTCTGCAAGGCAATACAGATAAGATCAGAGCCAAATGCAATATAAGCAAGTATATATGTGCCAACAGCTGATAGAGATCTTGTCAGTCAGCGCTTGCATTCATGTGTGCATGAGAGAATTAGAAGGAGCAAGACAGTTACCAAAACACCAAGCAATGTGCTTGCAATAAAGAGGTACAGAAAGTTGCCAAGAAAGTTTAAAGCAATTCCAGAGTCTAGTTTGTTGAGGTCAAAGCCTTGGATTGCATTGAAAAGCACGACAGATGTAGCATCGTTCACAACACCCTCTCCAAACACAAGGCTGTAGAGTAAAGGTGTCTCGTCCTGATTTAACACCTACAGGATCATTTATAAGTTAGGTACTGAGCAATGCCATCTTAGTTGCCAGGGAAGCCGCAAAAATATATCAATCCATACCTGCAATGTGCACACAGAATCTGTAGCGGCAAATATTGCACCAATTGCTGAAATTTTTTAACAAGTCAGTAAGACATTAACTAACAGAATGACAATTTGTCTTATACATAACAATGCCAAATTAAATAATTACCTAGATAATCCCCTATCTCAAGTGGACCAATGCCCATCTTTCTAAAAACTTGTGTAACACCTAAAACAATGCATCAAATATTAGTCATAACCAGACAATTTGTTGCATGGCACCATAGCGCATTCGATAAGTTATAATTTTTACTTGTTGCAGAGGTTTTAAGTTAATTTTAAAACCAGCCCAGAAACAAACTAAAAATCAGTGATGCCAAATTATTTTTGGGGTGAATTAGACTCTCCTCCACTTAGGGATGTTCAGGTTTATGGATCTTGCTTCAATTTTGAAAGTCTACACTCGTCTCCTGAAATCAAAAGATGTTTTATATTGCCTCCCCTACTACAAAATATAAGCCACAATTGTAACTACTTTGACCATAATACCTCTATACTATTATTTATGTCATATAATAAGTATTAAATATGTATTCGATCAATATAAAAGTAGTCAAATTTCTAAATTTAAAATTGAACCAAATTTTTAGTCTTGAACACAAAATACCCTGAAATAAAAGTTAAAACATAACTTTAAAAAGAAAATAGATACAAATATATTCCTTAGAGTATTTTAATCATGTTTTAGAAGTTGTGTATATTTTCATAATAAAAGAGAGAGAAATGTTTCTTGGGGGAGGAGAAAGTAATTTACTCATTTTCTTATTCTGTCAAGTTCATGTAAAGAAGCAAGGCATACCAAAAGTTATGATGGCACAAGATATTAATGTACCAACAGCACCAAACAGCACAATAGTGATGAAATTTACAAAAAACTGCTTCTTTTTCACCTGAAACCTGGATCACATTACAGAGTAGAGTTTAACAAAATGACAACAGCAATCTGTCATGCACACGATGATCTTAACAATAAACTAGAGGAAAAATAAAAGTTCTAGGAGAAGACAGACAGTGCGACAGTAGATTTTTCAAGTGGGAAAACCATATGAATCTGAAGTATTTCACAACATAAATATGCTCCAAATTCATTAGTTGGGCAAAACACAAACAGATTATCTGTTTTGTAACTATTACCATACACAACAACAAGAAGCCTTATTTTACCAATTGGAGTAGGTCATGAATCATACAATGTCATTGGCTCCATTACCATATCAACAAAAGTAAATCATAAACAAATGCGATGATGACCAAAAAAAACTAATTTAGATTCAATATTTTCAACATTATTGAGAGGGTAAAAAGAGTGCACTCCATAATCGTAATCCAAACTCTTCCTACGTCATTAGAATAAAAGCTGATAACTAAAAGCAATTGAACAAAGCGCTACTACCAGTCACATTAGCATTTAGCACCCGGACCCCATCAATGCCATCTGCTCCTAGGGTTTCTCTACCACTAATCATGTAACAATTATAATTTGTTCTGTGAATAAGCACAAGTGCTGATCAGAAATCTCAAAAAAGCATATACTAAAAAAATTGTTTTTGAAGGTGAAAAAGGCGTGCAACATTTATTATACTTGCTACATTATTAGGGTAAATCTAGGTTTTTCAGACCACTTGTGGATCAGAACATTGGGATTTTCACCTTTCCATTGGTGAATGGATCAAAACTTTCAGATAAAACAACGACAAATACAGCTTCAAATACTGATACCCCATCAGATAAGCAGACAGTGGATAAAGTTTACCCTGCATTAAATATGATAGGTGGCAGAAGGTATATAAAGAAAAGATCTTCGCTGAAAACAAGAAGATGGGAGCTTTGACCACCCCTTATCAGCAAAATAACAACGCCTGTGCAAAGACCCTACCAGCAATTGATATAAATTTCAGTCATTATACAGTAAGCGGGTAAGAAAATAATAATGCTAATAACAACGATTAAAGAAGAAGCTATTACTGATCAACATTACAATTATATATACAAATAGCTATTTTCAATTGAAAGCGGACACTTACAATCAAAAGGGCGGTGATGGACTCATTCATCCATCGATTCTCCTCGAGAAGATGGCCAATCACAATACAAGCACACAGGAGTGCCACAAATAGGTTCATGGAGACCACGGAAGCATGATCAGAAGTCACTAGCAGTTGCAATTTCGGGAAAACGGAACTCAAATCAAAAGCCATTTCGTTCGGCCTCTAAATTGAACAATCAAAAGAATCAGGCAGCTCGAAACTTTCAAATTATTGTTATGAAGATCGAATTCACTCAGAACTTGGAATCTCCAAATCTATGTTTCCGAGCTGTCCATCCTAGTGACCTTCGGATTTTATCAAAGGAAGCATCTGCAATTAGAAAAACATGCAGGCTAAATATCCGATCATGAAAGAGAAAATCTTACAACCAGGAGCTATTTCGAGAAACGATATGCAAATACGTGTGCAAATAAGCTTTCATAGCATTGGCAATAAGGGGGGAAAACTGTTCATAACAATCTCACTAGAACGTGTAGAAATTAGCAAAGAAATCGAGGAAATCGCAGTGTGCAGCATTGTAAGAGCCATTCTTTACGCTTTTAGTAAGCTTCGACATACAATATCAAAATTCGGTAAAATTCTTATGCAACGAATGATGAGCAAGATTTAGACGACAATTCGTTTGCATAGCTGCATAAAACAGAGCAAATTGCTTACCAAATCGCTTTTTAGAAGCATGCTACTAAAGAACATTGTGTGAGGCTTCACAGGCTTCGAACCTCTTCATTACCTTGGATTACAGACCGAGCGTTCACGGACTTCGAACAGAGAAAGCCAGGGAATCTATCTCTATCCGAACTCAACGCAAATTGGAAGGCCTTGAACTCTCTAAGGTGATTTGGGAGAAAACACCAGGACAACGAAAGCTCTGGAAATGGACAACATAAAAAAGCAGGGGAAAGCTGGGAGAATAAAATAAAACCGCACGCACGAGAAAGGTGATCGGACAAGGGATACAATAGTTTAGAAGGAATTTTGTTGATTCTTTTCAGAAATCTTGATTGCAGGGAAGGTCTAAGAGAGAATACTAGAGCGACGAAAGCTCTGGAAATAGGGAGATACTGGAAGACAATAGTGGACAGAAGCAGAGAGAGAAATCAAGAGAACCGTGTGTTGCGGAGGACACGGAGGGAGACAGGAGAGAAAGACGTAGGCCAAGATTGAAACAAGTCCCTCTAAACGGTAAACGCATTCCCAGCCGTTCATTTCATAAATAGAAGATGAGATTTTAAAATCGGACGGTGCCTAGGTAACACGGCAGATTTTGTCGCCGAAATAACATTTGCCGTGGTAACGTGCATAAATCACCGGACATCAAAGGAAGACGCCAAGCTTTAGCAACGTGAGAGTATTCCGTACATTTTAGGAATTTAGGATTGCTATGAGCAGTTATGAAGTTTTTATATTATTATTTATATTAAATATGTGACTCACAGGATACACTTATACCATGTGATGAGTGCTTACCAAAAAAAGCATGTGATGAGGTTCCTATCTGATTTATGGGTGTACTGTGTACCATGTACTATGTAGTATAGATTGCTAAAAGTCCATGTGAGAACGGAAACCAAACATATTAATGCCCGGGTTTCTGTCAGCGTCAATTCTCTGGTCTCATCAGGCAAAGAAGATAATGAATGCAGATGAGTCCGTTGGATTTATTCCAGAACACCGAGAGTCATATTCATGTTTTATTTTGTTTTGTTTTGTTTTTTTTTTGGCCAAAGAGAGTCATATTCATGTTGCGGCTATGTTACTTGTTTTCTATTTTTATGCGGAAACTCAACCAAGCGACCTATGCAGATATGGCCCTCTTTTGGGTGAGAATACAAGTTGCCTTCGGCATCATTGCAAAATGCCGTAATTGGTGACGAATGAACATGGCAGAGGGTCATTTATACTTCATCATTCAAATTTTAAAATTATATTGCGTGACGTTCATTTTATGTATTATTTTTATATTTTATATTATTTTAAAATTTTGTGAGGAAGTCTTTGTTTTCAGTATAAGCCTTCAATACTTTTTGGATTAAGCATTTTTACTACGTAAGAGAAGCTTCATTTATTGCAAATAGTTTAAAAAAAAGAAAAAAAATTAAATTATACAGAACTCGACGAGTGTGAAAAATAAAAAGAATAAAAATGTTGCAGACAATGGCTTTTCCCTGAATAAAAAGTTGCACACAAGCATGAACTACACTATCTTTAGCTCCCGAATTTAAAGACTCTTAATGGATTTTATATTACATAAAGGAAAAAATATCATTTAAGGATCACTGAGTGAGAGTAATATTAATCAACAATAAATAGACTACAAGATTAGAAAACTGATTTAAAAATAATTTTGGATAAGACAAGACTATAATATCACTATCTTTTTTTTAACTGATAGATAATCATTCATTAATTAAGAAATATCTATTTGCATTTAACAAGAAGCCTTTTGCAAACTGATAAGTAAAAAAATTGAAAGATTTTAGTTATGGGAAGGGACAAGTATAAATCATATTTCAACAAGTAACTATTCATTAATTAACAAATACTTATTCATATTTAATAAGAAGTCATTCGCTAATTGATAAATTTAAAAATATAAAAGAGTTTTGTTGTGAGAAGGGATAAGTGTATATTATATTTCAATAAATAGTTATTTATTAATTAATAAATATCTATTCATATTTAACAAGAAGTCATTTGTTAATTGACATGTTCAAAAATTTAAAAAAAAACCTTATTTGTGAAAAAAGATAAGTGTAAATTATATTTCTACAAGTAACAATTCATAAATTAACAAAACCCATTCACATTTAATTAAAAATAATTTGTTAATTGACAAGTTTCAAAAAAGAAAATAAAAATGGATGCATTATAATCTTTTTTAATTTAAAATTATTTTCAAATCAGTCTCCTAATCTTACAATAATATTTCGGAATCTTTTAGCTTTTATTTTATATTAATTTATCTTAATGATTGATATTTTCCTAATTAATTAAGGGATAAATTGGCCCATTGGTTCAAAAAAAATTTGTGCCCAAAAATATGAACTAAATTTTTAAAAATTTAACAATGTGACTAGTTCAAATTGATATATAAAGAATTTATCATTAAAAATTTAAAAATTTATAAAATTTTTATCAGTAATAGATAATAATATATCATTAATAAATATAATAAACTGCCAATAATACACAATATAATAAATATTGTGCTGTACACTTGATTTAATTCTATTACTTGGGTTAAAGCCCCTTAGTTAAATATAAAAAGCCGCCAAAAAAAATAAATACGAAACCTATTAAACATCTACTCGGGTGCTGCTTCCCATCAGAAAAAGAGTCGCCTCCCAAAAAGTCAACAATAAGTTATTTAGCATCGATGAAAATTAATTAGATATTTTATCCATACAATATATTGGAGAGATAATGATCAAAGAAAATTTTATAATGATCAAACACTAGATCATAACACTTGTAAACCACTCAAATCATTAATAGCAAAATATTCCAAATTAATTGCTGCTTTACTGTTTGCTTCATATGCACTTTTATCTCTATTCTACAAAGTGAAAATAATATTTTACATAATAACACATGCAACAGTATTTCAATTTTTTAGTAGAGCCGACTTTCATAGGTAACAAAGTAATTTTCATACATTTTTTTATACGTTTTTATCAAGAGTAATATGACCATTCATTTACTTTTCATTTTCATTTTTCACTCACTCAAATATAAAAATAATTTAAAATTTTATTTTATACCGTATTCTATTTTACTACCATCTGCAGTTTTACTCCCATCCTCATTCACAGTTTTATTACTTCAAAGATCATTCCATGTTCCAATCGTGAAAGTACTTTGATCATAAAATCAATTTTTTCTATCAACACGTTACTTTGACTTAACCATTTTTTTTTTTTTGGGTCAGAAACCACACTCAAACCTTGAAATGAAATATGTATTTCTTTTCAAAATATGTCAAACACAATTATTTTGCTTCGTCAAAAACTGGCATGATAAATATTTCAATAAGCAGACGTGACATTAGCTTTCAGGGCCAGAAGACCGTTTAACCTCAAATTCCGGTGGAAAGGACACGAAATAATGGCTCCTCAAAATGATTTCCACACCCCCTTTGGATATCGGACCGATTGCTGCTGAACAACTACAAGAAAACCCTCTACAGCTGTCACTTATTCTGTCCACCTCAACGGATTTTCTTCTGTTAATGCTACAAAAAAGAATGATGCAAAGAAAAAGGAATCATAATCACAGGCCGCTGCTGAACTCTGGCAAAATTTAGCAGAGGACTAGGATACACTCGAAAAAATTACATAAAATTTATTAAACAGGCCACAACTGCCCACCGTGGTTCCAGTATGAGAAATATAAATAGACATATTAGAAATAAAGAATTTAACCTGATTTTTACGTTTCTATGAGCCAATAGAGGAGGGACACAAAATCTCGTACCTCCACTCGATTTCCTACTTCGAGAAGTTACAGGGGTTTTTAGCCTTCAAAGCTTACAAAGAAACCCCACATTCAACATGAGCCCGTTTCTGTACACACCCTGTCATGAGCACATATTAATATTACAAGATAGCTGCCAATCCCACAACTTCCTCATCACCAACTTTGGATTCAGGAGCATTAGATGAGCTGCGCGGCCTCACTGAATGATAAGCAAAAGAGGTTACAAGCTGAATATAGCCAGTAGAAGTAGATATCGCGGATCCTAGACTCAGACAAACTTGATTCATCTTTTAAAGAAGCATAGTCTCAATACACGGTAGCGAATTGAGAATCATTATAGAGTGAGCATTTAAGGAGAGGTTATTAAATTGAGCCTGAGGCCTCAAGTCTAAATTAACATCACCAAACAATTACTAGCAAGGATATAGGCTTAACGGAAGCTGCGGTAATTTATTAAATGCCAATCTCTACTTTCCAGAGGTCAAATCACTTACTTGAAACATTTGTGATAATGTTCACACTTTTCTGAGCTGCAAGTGCTTTTAATTTGTTTCCAGTCGCTAACAGAAGCAGGCTTCTCATATGCTGCTTCTGTTCTTTTGGACTGGCTGTTTTTGTTAAAGCTTCTTCAAAGGCATGTAAATCATGGGGGGTGATAGAGGGGAGAGACAACAGAACCTGAAAAAAGTAAGGAAACATTCTACATTACTCTTATCTGCAAATATATGCTAAACCCCAAAGGCAGCATGAGATAGAACAAACTAACCTGTCTGGGAGCTGGGTGTCTATCACAGAGATACACAAATATTTCACGACAGAGGCCGACTAACTCAGAACTGATTATAGCATTTGACTCAAGGGCTAAACCCTTAATAATGGAAGTAAAAAGATCTCTAGCAACAAACTCTACAAGTTCTGTATAATTTGTCCAAATTGATAGAGCTATCAACACAGAACAATATGAAGAAACTTTTGTCACAGCTTCACCATCAGTCCATGTAAAAGCTTCTAAGCATATGTGCAGCATTGACAGCGCTAAACGTTCATGCTTCAGAAGGAAACTGTCACATGCAAGACTTGTGAGAAAAAGATGAGCCAGCAAACTAACGTTGCAGAATGCAAATGCAACAAGTTCCATAACAAGAAAACATACCCAACAATAGAGCTTGATGCAACTGAATCCAAGCTTTTCAGAGAAGTGTCCAAACGACTAACATGCCCAGCTTGCTCTAAAGAAGGGAGTCCAACATTAAGTGGTGGAGAAGCAATAACAGAAAGGAGTGAACACATCTCACGGGTGAGATCCCTGAGAAGTTTTTCCTCCATCACTTCTACTTTCAAGTCTGATCCAGCAAGAATGCTGTGAACATCTGGAACCTTTGCTCTGCCATCTTGTAGAAGACTAGACCATGAACAACTGAGAGCCCGCTGAGCATAAATAAATAACGGGTGCAACAGCTGTTCCAGCCAAATCTCCCACATATCTGGAGGACAGTGTTTAACTAAAGGAATCAAAATAGAATGAACAAGCTGCCTTATATGCCTGAATTCCATTGACTGTATATTCTCCATCAACGCAACAGCAACAGAGTGCACATCAGAAATTTTGAAAAATAAATCCCCAATTGTTGTCGACAAGCCCAGTACATTATATCTATCAATAAATAAACCAAGGATTAAGTACTGCAATAGAAATGGTCATAGTGAACAACAACAGACAAACATTTTTCTTCTCATGAATGCTTACCCACTGTCTCTGATTCCTTTCAACCAATTTCGTATATCAGATTCATTTGGTTCTGCATGTCCTTCCTTATTCATATTGCCCTGAGATCCATCCATGAAAGTCAATGCACCTTTTGACAATTTTGGGTTCCCTTCTCCTAGA
This sequence comes from Prosopis cineraria, assembly GCF_029017545.1. Classification (NCBI taxonomy): domain Eukaryota; kingdom Viridiplantae; phylum Streptophyta; class Magnoliopsida; order Fabales; family Fabaceae; genus Prosopis; species Prosopis cineraria. The sequence goes on from NW_026555334.1 coordinate 47,142,282, forward strand.
AGACTGAATCTCTCAACATCACTCATGCTCATTGCAGCTTTCACTTCCACAGGTAATGTTTGGTATATGGATGGAGACCAAAGAGAATGTATAGCACGGAGAAGCTGGAAAAATCAAATACGCTACAATTATTAATATTTGGTACAAAAGTTTTATGTGATAGTGTCTCAAGGCCGTACACATACTTTTAAGAGAGGAGGCAGCATCCATAACATATGAGAAGCCATTGGGTTTGAAGAAGTGGAATCTGGCATTGAGCTGTTTTCAGAATTCCAATAAGCTTTCTTCATGCCACTCCTCTTAAGTGCCTTCTCAAAGAATGTCACAGTATGAAAAATTGACCACATAACTGGTGCTTCTGAGCACAAGCAAATTAACCCTGGTGGATCAGACAAGTATTTCTCCTGCCATTCCAATTGTGTCCACTGTTGGCTCAAAGGTTCTAATAGCCAGGCCAAAACTTCCTGTTGCTGTTGAACCCTGCGCCAAGTTAAGCAACAACTAGTAAGGACAGGTACAACAGATATATTAAACGGAGTTATCATTTAATGATTACCCAGCAGCAGAAGCCATAACAAGAAAAGCTTCACCCAGAAGATTATGCTCTCCCTGAAGCAAACGGCCCTCCTTTTGCAAACATGCCATGGTATCGGCAATGCCCTACAACAAATTGTAAGAGTTAAAAAGATATTACATTTTCACAAACTAAACCTCAGGCCTTGGGCATATTAACTTAAGCATATCTTCACATCTTAAGTGTATAAAATGAAACCCAATGCAGTGACTGGTGAGAAACAAAACTATATCAATTGTAAAATTCAGCAAATTAATCTTGAAGGAATAGCTTCTGCCAAGATAGAGGGGCCAAAACTAATCAGCAGTGACATTTTCAGTCAGGCAACATAACAACAGGCTGATAGTCAAATGAACACACTGTAAAAGATGTTCTTGAACAACAAATGTATTTCATATATTTTACATTAGAAATGAAAAGGAAGATAACGAAAAATCAAACAAATGAAGGATAAGTGAAGCAGAACAGATTAAAATTGATTTCAGAATCCATCTTACTGTGAAAGATGAGACATTTAATTTTCAATTTTAATATATACATCACCGAACAAATGATATTGTCTGTTTCAGGCCAGCTAATTCAGCAATACTCCTGAAGGTGTATGACTTAGTGTTAGAAGAAGTTTATTCAAAAGTTAATCAAGATTAATAAATTTCAATGACAACCCTTTTCCTCCTCTTTTCATATTTAGTTTCAGTGCCAGGTGGATGAAAGCCAGTTCCCAATCATTTAGCATTTCACTGCCATGCTTAGCATACAAAGAGAAAACTTAACAAATAAAACAATGTACCTTCATGTGAGGCAGAATGCTTTTGTCAGCAGCTTTTGCTATCCGGATAAATGACGTACAAATCTGTAACCTTGCATGGCGTGCGCTAAATGTCGAAGTATCCTGCCAAGAAGAATACAGTCTTAAGTCTTGACCAGCAAGCCTAAGTAGTTTCTCAGTAATAAAAAGTAAAGTCAGAAAGGAGATTGTTCAGGAAACCTTGATGACAAAAGGAAGGGAAGTAAGAAGCTCAAATAGTTTACTGATAACACTCCCAACTGCATCTGGAAAATACTTCATAAATGGACCCATTGCATCCAGATAATGACCAAGTAGTTCCACAAGGGCAGGCTCCGTCCATTTTACAGAAAGAAGTTGCTGAAGCAGGCCTTCAAGGAAAATATCCAGAATTATTAAGGAACTGCCACTAACGCAAACCTAAATACAGCAATAACTTACGGAAAATTCAAAGAAAAAAACCTTCAAATATTCTACAGACTGCAAGCTGAACTTCAGCATTTGCCTTGGCAAATTCATTGGAACCATCAAAAACTGCACTAATGACATTGTCCAAAGACAACTGCATGCTTTCCATCACTGCCAAGTCCTGATGTAAAAAAAAAAAAAAAAGCAGAACCGATGATCAACAATTATAACATACACATGAAATGAAGCTGCAAGAAATTAAAATATTAAAAATCATCCTATTGAGAAGTTGAATAACAGTCATTTAAACCTGAGCTGGTGCTGGTGAATGCAACTGGTTCGTAATAATTGCACTAATTTTTTCCGAAACTTTAGCAGCAGCCATCAGAGGTTTGTAAGATGAAATAAGCCTAATCAGCTCCAACTGTTACGAGGAAATATTCACCAGTAATAAATATACAGAAACAATAAAGTTGAACCAAAACGAATGGGATTGCAACTAAAAAAAATCAAGAGTAAACATATTCACAGTAATGATGTTTAGGGCAATACCTACATTGACCAGAATCTCAATCATTTGCAATACATTTATACTATAAATTGATCTCTCCTTTATTGTGCACCATGCGTCCTTTCTTAACATGGATTGAATGTCTAGAATTAATAGTCAAATATTCGATTTCAATTTCATGATTTTTTCCTACCTTCTTATTTTCTACTTTGCAAAGTTTTTAAGACATTTAATTTGAGAAACTGTGAGCTTTCTGACAACTCAGGAACTAGGGAACTCCTTTAAATCTACAAATCAGTTTCCTTAGGATTTGTATAAGGTCAAACATTACAAGCAAAAAGGTGTCAAAAGGTAAATCCCAAATATGTAGCATGAATGCAAGTGTAAACCATCAAAACCTCAGCCTCTCATCACCGAACCACACTTAATGGCTTTCAGCTTTCACTAGTTCCTTTTATAAAAGAGTAATCCACCAATCAGCATGCTATATAGAAGAGGCGGACTATGTGAAGTCACCAATGATTCTTTCAACATCTACAGACAGAACTATCTTACTCCAGAGAAACAAAGTATCAAACAATGGATCATATTAAAATATACTCCCTCCAGTCTTTATTATAAATCATTTCTGACTAACTCATCAAAACCAAGGTAAGTTAGTTAGAAAAATAAATTTGTCTTAAAAATAAATCACTTTCTAATTTTGTCCCTACATTTAAAAAAGAGTGATTTAATGCGCGTGGAGAGTTTTTTTAGAAATTGAAATATTGTGCTTATTTTTAGAATTTGCTTGAAGATACTTTTGGAATTGTACATCAAAGGTTACAAAAACCAAGAGAAAGTGACTTATATATAGGACCAAGAAAACCTTCTAGAATATAACTTATAGAAAAGACCAGAGGGAGTATGCATGTAAAACATACCAGCCTAGATCGATATTGACTGAATTCACCCTTGCCTTCAAAGCCGTCACTCCACAACTCCAATACGCCTAAAGAAATTGCAGTTTCAGGAAGAAGCTTTTCTTTCTTGAGCATGCGAGGGAAAGACGTATCCAAAATTGCACCACAAAAACTGTCATTTACTAAACTTAGAATCTTTTTCTTCACATTTTCACCCTCTCCAGAACCAAAGCCACCAGTAGCTGAATTATCTGCAGCTGAGATTGCAGAGTTTTTTGGCTTTGACATCAAATCTCTCATCAGCACCTATAAGTAAACATTCAAGGGAAGAAAAGGAAGAGATAATCACTAAATATGCAGCCTTGACTATGGAACACTTTCAGAAATTACTTTCACAGAAATATTCAAACTTACCAGCCAAAAGTGTAGGGATTGGAAATGAATTGCAAACTTGAAATGTCGAAAATATCCCAGCATCTGGAGGAACCCAAAACAAAAAAAAAAAAAAAGAAAAAACAAAGCAAAACTGATTAAACTGGATTTCAACAGCTCAAATATACTTTGACAAGGAAAACACAGAAAACTGGAAACAAGAAGTTTCACATTCCCGCAAATCAAATACAAAGGGGAATATTAAAAAAAGACAAATTAAAAATTAGCTATTCTAACAAGGCATGTGAAAATTATCATAATAGTACCTTGAAACCAAGACAATCTGTCATCTACAATTATGCTTTCTATATTTCTTTAATGAACTAAAACCACAGAGATGTATGCATGATGTTCAGATTTAAATAAACAACAACGTACATGACAAAATTGCCAGAGACATGAGCCAAAACCAAGTTGGCTTGCATTATGCACAGACCTAAAGAGAATAGTCACATACACCACACATAGATCACACATATCATATAAAAGCCAAAGTATGTACTCATCAACATATCATTCTTCATGTCACTCTGTGATCCAAGTGTTATAAAGACTAGAGCATGGATTCGAGGGGAAAGGTAACATGTGGCAATAATAGCAAGGCAGAACCAGGCCCAATGTGTTTTCAATAGCCATTAATGACCATCAGTTTTGCACCCCACCCCTTTCCAAAGGTAGTTGAACAAGGACTTTCAAGGGGAGATATGACAGTGAGAAACCAGTAACTTATGATGCAGGTCAAGGCAAGACCAGGACAAATTTGGGTGATATACAATAATAGGATTTCAAGCTGATCTGAGCAAATTATGTTTTCAAAGTCCTGCCAGTTGAAGACTTTCTTTCTTTCTTTCTTTCTTTTTTTGGCATGAGAAGTCTTCTATTATCCTAGCTGCTCAAATAAATGTTGCTACAAAGCCTAATTACCTGTTCTAGGTAAAGAGGAAGTGTGGTGCTGTCTCCAGCAATACTTTGCAAGTTTGACGAACCCAATGACACCATACTTTCACAAATATATTCTGCTAATTCATAGTCACCCTCATCTATGGCCCCAGGACTTGACTCAGATCTGTACAAAAATTCTCTTGATGTGTTCATCGAGATCTGAAAGATGCTGTTCATAGCATAGTCAAACTCAGAAGCAGATGTGTCAGCAGGTCTCCTCCTACAATTACAATAGAGAAATTCACTGACAATTGGTCATTGCAAGTAAAATAAAATCATTAGCATGCATCAATGACTAGAGAACTATATTGCATACCTTGGGGAAACTAGTTTGAAAAACTCACAAGCATGAAGACGAAAATCTGGAGCAGAGAGAAGGAAGCCACAACTGTTTGGCAGTTGACAGGCATCCAAATTATTCACCAAGACCAATGAATTAAGTCAGATAATAAAGACAAGAAAGATACGTACCCGTTAATGATGCCATACTTAGCAAGATCAGGAAGTGGAGCCCACTCTGCATATGCATTTATGGCATTCAGAGTAGCTGTTACTGTAGCAGCATGCTGTTTTGCAATGTCCATCTGTTGTCTACCTACTTGTTCAATAGCAGCTCCAAAGTGCCTTTCTAATAACTACAACAAGCATGACCACATCAGCAATAATGCTTTACAAGAAGATAAGTTAAGAGGTTCAGGGCCGAGATGTACAGTGTACAAGAGAGGCAAAATTTCAGGCAGAGATTGTGTTAACCCACGCAAGAGTAGCCTTCGCCGATCACCTGAACACAACAATATGCAAGTGAAAAGGGAACACGACATTTCATATATGGAGAAGCATCTTAAGAACAAAATATAACGTTGTAGAGGTTTGGGTACATGCAGGACACATTGAGAGCACTTCCACAAACCAAACTATAGTGTCCTTTCTCATTTTGCAGTAATCTGGAACTTACTACTACTGGGCCTCCAAGTTTTTCACTAGAAAACACTGGCTCACTCCATTATGCAAGATAATCAAGTTCACAAACTTGGAAAGGTCCAAATTTTTCACTGTTATGCAGTTACCAAACACACAACTACAACTACAGGAGCAGACTAAAGGCAGTCCAGTACAGACCTTCCAAGTCTTCATTGTGAACTGTGATATCTTCAGGGAGCCACCGCAGCATCATTGAAACCAACTCAGCCTAATGCATAATTGGAAAAACATTGAAAAAAAGTCCGTACAAGAAGAAATGAAGTCAAGCCCAACAAGAATAAATGATGCAAGTAGGGTAACATGGGATGTACTTGAATATGACCCTTGCCAGATAGAGAAACCAGTGATGGAAACAATTCTTGCCATAGATTAAGACCCTCCCTTCTAATTATCTGTAAAACAATCATCAAATGCTGTTTTTTGACAGCAAAACCACAGAAAATGATAAAATGAGTAGAAATGCAAATGAAATTGAGAGCATCATGATGAGAACCTCAGCAACAAGGGCAGCTGTCTGGCTTTTAAGAGGCCATTCTTCACAAGGATCTGCAATCTCAGACATCAAATCAACAGAAAGATTTGCGAAGTTCTTACGCTCAGAAGGGCTTAATTCATCCCACCTTAATCTCACCAAATGCTGTAAATGGATATGGTTCATACACCAACACAAGGATAAGCAATAAAAATAGAGCTTAAAAAGGAGAAGCAAAATAAATCCCCTACAACAGAGAAGGGGCAGTGGCATATGAGCATGAACCTGCAGCATTTTAAAAGCATGCAACCGAATTTCAGATGACCAATCCTTTTTTACCAAAAGAAATGAAGTGTTTGCCAAAATCCGCAAGTCACCTGCTTTGATCTGAAGAATTGAAGATATGTTAATAATGGCTGAACAGTAAAATGACAGAAGTATGATCACCTGCTTTGATCTGAAGAAATTGAAGATATGTTAATAATGGCTGAACAGTAAAATGACAGAAGTATGATCATTCATCGACTCAAACTGCTACAAGCACTAGGTTCCCCACTAGTGATAAGAAAATTAAAATCAACATGAAGTAATTAAACTATACAAGCTTCTTCCAAAATACCCTATCAACTAAAATTCGGGACAAACTAGGTTAGTTCTTTCATTAAGATCTGTTGCATGAAAAATCTCCTTTCTCCATATTTTTCTGTTTTTCTTTTTACAACAATATAAACTATCGTTCACTAATGTCCAAAATTTTATTCCATTTCTTTTAACAGAAACAAAGAAATTATGTCTTGTAGAATATTGAGAGTAAAGTTAGGAAGATAGTATATTATCTTATAGTGAACAAGAACTGATCAAGTAAAAAAGACTCCGCTAGTCCTGGAAAAGAAATGTCAAGAAACCTAATAACTACGCAAAAAAACTATACAGAAAAGCTTGAGGGGCTGATTGATACTCTTCAAACTACAGAAGCATAGTTCCTTCGGCACAGCTTATTGAGTTATAAGTTTAAAATTAAAGAGGCATAGCTGCCGGCTGTTACCCAATGCATTCAATTGAAACAGCACAATCTAACGTAAGACTACCAATAAGACAAGTCCATGCAACCAAAAAATACACGGCAAGCCAGCAATTGATATTGCGGAAAATTTTTTGCCGATGAACTCAGGCGCATTGCTAATTGGTATACTTCTCCTTTTCTTCATTGCGGCTTGTCATTCACTGAACGAGCATGATTACCATCTGCTAATTAGGGTTCATATACAATAATTTATATAAAAAAAAATGCAGCCAAGAAATCTAAAATTCCGGGCTCTTTACCCAAAAGAAAGAGCGCAAAGAAAGTTCAAAGCTTGAGTGATCGTAAAACAATTCTAAAGTTGTCAAATCCAGAGTGTTTATGCGAACCTTTTATAAGTAGATGACAAATTTTAAGATCTCCAATGAAATCATTGGGTATGTTTCTATTTTTTAACCAGAATATTATTTAAGGGGAAAAAAAACTTGCCCTACGCATGCAGGGAAGAACAGATACAGAGAGAGAAGGAAGAGAAGTACAGATTCCAGAAAAGAGACAGCAGCTTTTCGAGAGTCGGGAGTGGAGTTCCAGTCCAGGGCGGTTGCTATGGCGCGAGCAACATTGTTAGCAGACACTGTGTTAGTGTCTTCCATCAGAAACAACTACGTTTGCGAATCCTGCCCGGCCTCTGTGAGTCTTCAGGTTTCGTTGTCAAATAAATTCTGGAGAGAGAAAGACAGTGTAAGACAGAGAGATTCGCTTCGGACTAGAATCGGTTGAGTGTTGAAGTGGTGTTCGTGCCTTCGCGGAGCGAGGATGGTTTCTGTCCTGTCCCGCGTTTGGTACTTTGATTATCATATCGCACTAAAATATAACATCTTTTTTTTTTTACCAAAAAAAAAACTTTTTTAATAAACTAAAATTTGAAGAGAAAATCACCTACAAATTCTGTAAAGTACATTTATTTATACATAAGTCTTATAAAATTTAAAAATTATAATCAAATTTTTTAAAGTTTAATTATAATTTAAAATTAAATTATAAAAATAATAATATCCCTATTAAATATATATTATATTAATTAAATAATTTATTTATAATTATTTCATCAATAATTTATAATTTTAATTTTTTATAATTATAATTTTAAATATTTAATAATTAAATAATTATATATTATTAATAAAATTTAATATTAATAATTTAGAATTACTTCATTAATAATTTACAACTATAAATTTATATATTTAATAGTTAAACTGATTAGTTTAATTATATATTATGTATAAATTATTGATAAAATAATTATAAATTATTTAATTAATGTAATGTGTATATATATATATATTTATATATTTAATAGTAATATTATTATCTTTTTATTTCAAGTTTAAATTACATTTAAGTTTTAAAGAATCTAGTTGTGATTTTTAAATTTTGCAAGACTGATAACAACTTTGTTTCATGAGTTCTATATATAATTTTTCAAGTTTTAAAATCCATGCATGGATTGTAATCAACACCACTTAGTTTTAAATTTAATTTAACTGTAAGCATTAACCAGTTAAATTTAAATTTTGTTCACTCCCTCTATTAAAAAAAATATAAGATATTTTTAATTAAATTTTACTTTTTTAAGTAGTCAAAGTAGTTATTTATTTTTAAATTAACACCATAAAAATATAAGAAATTTTTAAACATAATAGATTAAAATGTGTGTTTAATTTAATATAAACACAATAGGCAAGACAAAAAGTTACGTTGAACTATTTATAATTTGTAAATGGTAAAATTTTTTTACGATTTTATATCATAATGCGTGCCACTGATCCAATAGCTTTGAGAATTTTTCAGGGACAATTTTGAAAGATATCATAAAACTCAATATTGTGCCTCATTTAATAACAAGTATGATAGTTAAATTTTTTTAAAAAATAATAATAATGGTTGAGTTTTTAATATAATCTTTAAAAAAGAAATAATAAAGATTGATTTAAAAAATTATAAATAAAATATTTAAATTTAAATTTTAAATATAACTTTTAATTTTGATATCAATCAATCTTCCTAACAAAACAAATCCACCCAAGCTAATTTAGACACCCAACTCCGGACTCAGATCGTTATTCATCGGCTTAGTGAATAGCTCCTAGCTATAGCTACAGTATCGGCTTTAAGCCTTCAAGCCACGACTCCTGAGGAGGCTTAATTAATGCATGTATACGGGAGATTTTTTACAGGACTTTCCTACCAATTCAGACGACATTAGCTTCATCTTCAACAAGGCAAAACTCGTATATAGTCCTTTGATTTTATTTATAAGATAAAAAAATTATTTACAAGATATTTTTTAATTTTTAATATTTTATTTTATATTTTTTTCTTGTCAAACATTTTAAATAAGAATATGGGCAATTCTTTTTTGATTGCTGAGCGCTCCTTCGTATAGTACGCTTCTATCTAAATGTGAGAATCAAGATGGGCCAGCTCCTCATGGTCTAGCCCTAGTTCATAAGAACTAGGTTGTAAAGTTCGATTATTAAAATTGAACTTGATTTTGAGGCTTGGCTTTAAGTTTTTTTTTTTTTTAAAAACTTTAACATTTTAATTTAAACATAATATTATAAAATTTAATATGAAATAAATTAAAGTTTCACATGAAATTTAACAAAGATTTAAAATTTTAAATTTAAAATGAAGATTAAAATCTTCATCAATGTAAATCTAAATCCTTCTCATTATCATCTAAAAATAAGATATTACATTTCTCAGATGTAGATCTACTTGTTAAAGATGAAAGTAAAAATTTAATGTTAATTATCTCTGCAACTTTTTTTTCATCACTTGTAATAAATATTGATCAAATTATATCATTATTAATCAAATATATGTATGTGTGTGTGTAAGATAATTAGGTTTATTAGGACTTGAAAAGTTGTTTAAGCTTGAGTTTTTTTTTTCACATGGTTTATCAAGATCAGATTTTTAAGTCCGATTACTTTAAAAAAATAATTTTTAAGATTTGAACTTTTATTTAAACAAAATCTCTAAGTACAGCCCGGCTTTTCTTCTTTGGTTATACTTTCATCCACTCCACTATCCCATGCATGCATTTGACGCCTCAATTTTGTCGTCTTCCCACGTGCTATTCATCTTTTGATTTGTCTCTACCACTCCCCTTCTCTCTCTTCTTATTCATCCAATAGACTAGTGGTGTCTCACGAAAATAGCACTTGTGATTGACATCTTCTACGAAAAACAGCAACGAGTCCTTTCATCGAGACGGAATAATCAGAATGGATTGTGGAGGATTCACTGGAGGTGAAGAGGTACTCATGTCTTCGGATCTCCGTCATGACTCATGCCATGGACAAGAAGTGGATGAAGTTAATGACTTGAACAAAGATAGTGAACTGTACACGTTAGTCGTCGAGGATTCTCTTGAATGTAACGAGCGACGACACCTTACGTTCGACTTGAACCAGCCACTTGAGGAGGATAATGTAAACTCACCAATGATGAGCAAAGTTGAAGCATCAGGAAGCACGTCAAAGGATTGCAACTTCGATCTAAATAAATTTTCGAATGATGAATGCAAAGGGGATAGCAAGAAGGAGAAAGAGCGTGTAAGCAATTCATAAGATCAATGCTAAAAATTTTCTCTCATGACGATTTATGAATGCATCTGTGTTCTGGAGAAGGATGCGGGTTTTTGTCTCTCAGTTCATGATGTCTTTCTGTTCAAATTTCCAAAAGATGTACTCAGCATTTCACGTGGGTGAACACATATGAAAGATTAGACACTAATCAGGGCGAAGCAAGAAAATTTTATTATACAATAATCGAAATATAATTATATATACATCACTAACATAACATAAATATTTTAACATCCATATATTTATATTCAATTTTACACATATATATTTAACAAATATATATATATATATATATATTCAATTTTATAGTTTGCTTATTAATTTTTTATAGTATAAAAATAATAAATCATCATGTTTATAATAAAATTTTTAAAAATTTCATTCTCAATATAGAAAATCATTAAATTGGTAAAAATTTCACCTTTCGTATAAGCATAAAATCATTTAAATGCATCTTTGAGATTTAAAGTTCTATTCAATATATATAAAAAAAATCTATTGCTTTCTTATTGAATTTACAATTTAATTCTTTCAATTGATATATTCTTCATTTAATATATTTTAGGATTTTTGTTGTAGTGCTTTATAAAGTTTGATATTAATAATTCTCATAATTTAATTCATCAAATATAAAATAAAAGCAAAATTAAATGATATCAATGATTTAAGAGTGATTGTAATGTTATCTTGTTGAAAATCAATAGATTTTATGACGATTATATCTTTAAACTACTGTAATAGTTAGACTATATATGTTTAAAGACTGCTATATAATTGAAATGATAATTTCATCTAGTATTTCAATGCTTATGATGTGCCAATTTAGGGGTTAAATTAAATATATAATCTCTATATTTTATTAAAAAAATTAAAAAGTTATGAGGGTCATGGCCCTATTGGTTCCCCAATCTCTCCCCCCGACACTAATCAATATATGCTTTTTATAACCATATGTTCAAAAGTGTAAAGGCATTATGGAACAAAAACCAAATAACACAAGTTAAACCAAACAAGAAACCAACGAAAAAGGGCAAATAACAAGTCATTACCTTTGGATACAGTAACAAAACAGAAGCCGAAATACCAATATAAAATACTGCAATGAAAGAAAAAAAATGAAGTCTTTCTTCTCCTCATGATCATCATATCATCCATCAACTTCTCATAATTGCCTCGGAACTTCTTGAACTATGGATGTATCATGCTTAAATTGACTTGGGAGTCTACCTTGTCTATGCAACTTGTCATTTTGACAATGAGGGTCTTTAAACTTATTTGAACCTTTATGCCTCATTATTTCTATCATTCGTGCTTGCAGTGATAAGAAGATTTTTGTTTTGATTCATATGATGGGAAGCTACCATAAGCTGTTTGCACAGCTACAATGAGGTCATCTAGAGCCTGCGGAGCCTCTTTGCGCTGCAATGCTTGAATACCACTAAAAAAACCCAAGATCTAGCACATTAAAATCAAGAGAGTTTGGAGGTTGACACATCAAACGAATGTCAAACCCACCTTCACGTGCAACCCGACAAAACTCTTCGTCATTTCCATCTACATGACAAGGGGCATTGCCTTGTTGTATGATGATTGTTTCCCCTGCAGTATCTATGGGCCATTTTGGCTTGATTGCAGGTAAAACACTGTGAAGAAGGAATTCGGCAATTTGACCACAATACTACATAAAAAAATTATTTATCAATATGGTATACTTTTAAAAATATTTTTTCAAATGTTACAAATTTAAAACTTAGCTTCAATGACACTGAGTTTTTTTTTTTTTTTTTTGCAAAAAAATACAGAACTTGATTTCTATCAAATCAAGTCTTGGACAAGTATCTTTTTTCAGAAAAGTACAGAACTTGGCTTCTATCAAGCCAAGTTCTATACTTATATTTAAAAAAAAAATAAAAAAATTGATGTGGCATGTGTAGCAAGTTATATCTACTATGACTCTATCTTAATATATGATTTTACTCCATAATTTTTTTTCCCTTCTTCCCTTGTCGCTAAAGTAGGTAATTCATGCCAAGTTCAATGAGTCAACCCAAATCCACCTTAAAAAATTTAGGATCAGGCTTAGGAAAAAGATATTTTTTTTTTAATGTTCACGCCTATTAGTCCAAATACCCAAATAAAAAATTTTTATTTTTAAAATGTAATTAAATATTAATTAATTCTATAATTTTTGGTTATTTTATACTAAAATATTATATATTTGAGTCTTTTACATCATTTAAGTATCAAAAAAAATATTTTATATTTTTTATAAAATAAACAATATTATTAATTATACACATAATTAAGAGTATTATTCTATTTCTATTTATAAATCACTCCTAACATTTTCATCAAAATTAAGAAAAAAATTATAAATCTCATTAATTTTAAGACAATTAATTAACTCATCAAGAATATAATTTGATTAAAAATATCTTATAATAAAAAGCCTTGGGAGTATAGTTTTTGAAACGGATAATTTGCATAATTATTATTATAAAATTAATATCATAGTTGCTTTATATAAAAACATCCAGATACATGTTGGCCAAAAAAATACCCCAAATGCATCACATATCCATGCAAGAAGAGAGGAGAGGGATGATAGGTAGAGCTAGAAATTCAAGCAAGGTGGGGACTATTCAGGCTTGGCTCAAATAAGTTTGACCTGAACAAGCTCAAACTCAAACAAACTCAGCTCCTTGAAATGCCCAAATAGCCAAGCTCAGGTTAAATACCAAAATTTTATTTTTAAAATTATTTTAATTAATTTTTTCCTTAAAATTAATTATTTTATTTTATAAAAAATATAAAATATATTTTTTGATACTTAAACGATGTATAGAACTCAAATATATAATATTTTAGCATAAAATAACTTAAAATTTAAAGAATTAATTAATATTTACTTATATTTTATATATTTTGAAAAATAAATTTTTTTATTCAGGTGTTTGGGCTAAGAGGCACGAACATACAACAACAACAACAACAACAAGCCTTTATCCCACTAGGTGGGGTCGGCTACATGGATTGCAAGACGCCATTGTGCTCTATCATTTATTAAGCTTTTAGAAATATTATTAATTAAGAGATCACGTTCAACAACTTCCAAGAGTGTTCTCTTAGGCCTTCCTCTACCTCTCTTAATCGGACTCAAAGTTATATGTTCCACTCTTCTCACTGGTGCCTCCCTTGGTCTTCTTTGTACATGCCCAAACCATCTCAACCGATTTTCTACCATTTTTTCCTCAATAGGTGCCACCCTCACTTTTTCACGTATGTGCTCATTTCGAATTTTATCTTTACGTGTATGTCCGCACATCCATCGTAACATTCTCATCTCTGCTACTCCAACTTTATGCTCTTGCTGTCCCGTTAGAGCCCAACATTCACTACTATATAACATTGCCGGTCTGATAGCAGTACGATAAAACTTTCCTTTAAGTTTATTAGGCACCTTACGGTCACAAATAACTCCTTTAGCTTTTCTCCAATTAAACCACCCAGCTTGAATTCTATGTGAAATATCTCCACTGATTTCGCCATCATTTTGGATAATGGCTCCCAAATATCTAAACTTTTCCACTTGAGGTATAATTTGATCTCCCAATTTCACTTCCAAATTATTTTCGAATAGTCCTTTATCAAATTTACAATATAAATATTCCGTCTTACTTCTACTCAGACGAAAACCTTTCGACTCCAATGTCCTCCTCCATAACTCAAGTTTGCAATTAACCTCTTCTCTTGTCTCTGCTATAAGAACTATATCATCCGCGAAGAGCATACATTTCGGGATTTCCTCTTGAATATGTTCCGTCAAAACATTTAAAATCAAGTTGAACAAATAAGGACTCAGAGATGATACCTGATGTAGCCCAATCTTTATAGGAAAATCCTTTGTTTGACCACTAGGCGTTCTTATACTAGTTTTTACCCCCTCATACATATCTTGTATGGCTTTAATATAAGCAATCCGTACTCCCTTTTTTTCCAACGCTTTCCAAAGCACTTCTCTTGGTATACTGTCATAAGCTTTTTCCAAATCAATAAAAACCATGTGTAGATCTTTATTTTTACAACGATACTTTTCCATTAATCCCCTTAGTAGATAAATCGCCTCTGTAGTTGATCTACTTGGCATAAAACCAAATTGATTCTCAGAAATACTTGTCTCCAATATCAACCTGTGCTCAATTACTTTCTCCCACAATTTCATTGTGTGGCTCATGAGTTTAATCCCTCTATAGTTAGTACAATTCTGAATATCTCCTTTATTTTTATAAATAGGAATTAATGTACTTCTCCTCCACTCATCAGGCATTTTCTTGGACCGTAAAATCACATTAAATAACTTAGTTAACCATCTCACCCCTTCTTCACCTAAACATTTCCACGCTTCGATAGATATACAATCAGGTCCGTTAGCTCTACCATTTGCCATTTTCTTAAGAGCTTCCTTTACCTCCTTATCACGTATTTTTCGATAGAATGACAAATTTTGTTCTCCTTCACTAGTTACTAAATCCTCCAAGTTACTAGATGAATCCTCTCCATCATTGAAAAGTTTAGAAAAATAAGTCTCCCATCTATTTTTAATTTCATCATCTGTAACTAAAATTCTTCCCTCTTCATCCTTAATACACCTTACCTGTTCTAGATCTCTTGATTTTCTTTCCCTACTCTTGGCAATCTTATAAATATTTTGCTCTCCTTCCTTCGTCTCAAGGTTCTTATAAAATTCTTCAAAAGCTTTAGAACGAGCTTCACCCACAGCTCTCTTAGTTTCCTTCTTAGCCATACGGTACCTCTCCCAATTTTCCTCATTGTTACACAAATGTATGGCTTTAAAACAGTTCTTCTTATACTTGATTTTGTCCTGTACACTATTATTCCACCACCAAGACTCCTTATCTCTCGGACCAAGACCTTTCGATTCTCCCAAAACTACTTTTGCAACCTCCCGTATCTTTTTAGCCATATCCTCCCATATGATGTTAGCACTTCCCTGAGAATCCCAAATTCCTTTATCCAAAAGATTTCGCTTGAAAATATCTTGCTTCTCACCTTTTAATTGCCACCACCTAATCCTTGGTGTTACTACTTGTCGACGTTTTTGGATTTTACTCATAATACACACATCAAGGACTAGGACCCTATGTTGTGTCGTTACAGCATCTCCAGGGATCACCTTACAATTTTTACAAAGTTTTCTATCTGTGTTCCTAACCAAAAGAAAATCAATCTGCGACCTTGAGGCTCCACTTTTGTAGGTGATGAGATGCTCATCTCTCTTCTTGAAACAAGTGTTGGCAATCTTAAAATCATACGCCAATGAGAAATCAAGAAGAGTTTGCCCTTCATTGTTTAGCTCTCCAAAACCAAAACCACCATGCACCCTCGCATACTGACCAGCTTCCCTCCCGACATGCCCATTAAAGTCTCCTCCAATAAAAATCTTTTCACTCTGTGGTATGTGTCGAATCAACCCCTCCAGATCCTCCCAAAATAATTCCTTAAGACTGGCTTCTATCCCGACTTACGGCGCATAAGCGCTAACAATATTAACAGTCTCACGTCCAATTATCATTTTTAAAGAAATAATTCTGTCTCCAATTCTGCTAACTTCTACAACGTTCTTCTTCCACTCCTTATCTATAATGATGCCTACTCCATTGCGTGCACTTACTTTTCCTGTATACCAAAGTTTGAAACCTTGAATATCCTTAGCTTCTTCTCCACGCCATTTTGTTTCTTGCAAGCAAAGGATATTGATTTTCCTTTGAATCATAACCCCTACAACCTCTACAGATTTACAATTTAATGTCCCAACATTCCAAGTACCAAATCTAATGTTGCTCTTAGGCACGAACATAAAAAAAAAAAATATTTTTCCTCTAAACTCAACCCTAAATTTTTTCAAGTAAATTTAAATTGACCCGTCAAGCTTAACTTGAATTACCAGCTTTAATGATAAGGAAAGAAGGAAAGAAAAATTATGAAGTAGACATAACTTGCCACACACATCATATCAATTTTTTATTTTTTTTTAATATAAGTACAAACTTGGCTTGGTAGCAACCAAGTTCTATACTTTTCTTGAAAAAAAAAAATTCATACAGAACTTAATTTGATAGAAGCCAAGTTCTGTATTTTTATGCAGAAAAATATTGAAACTTAATATCATTAGAGTTAAGTTTTAAATTTGTAATATTTGAGGACATATTTTTAAAAGTATAGGATATTGATAAATAATTTTTTTTTGTAGTATTATGGTCAAATTGCCAAGGAATTCTCTACTTACGTCTTTATTTATGGAAGAAATGGGCTTTATTTCCATAACGCCCGCATCTTTATTAACACTCCTCCTCTTTGCTGGCTCTTTTGTAGCAAATGGAAATACACCAAGTTTCCCCAAAAAAGTTTCATTACCTTTATCATTAATTCTGGGTCTTGCTAAAGAAACTAATAACATTACCTTAGCAATGAAGTTTTTGCTTTTACATGTACGATATGGCTCCTTGTCCCCAGCTACCGAGTAAAAATTGACCTTCTTTTTGATTATGTAAGACCATTTTTAATCAATATAGATGATGTCGTGCATTGATTTGAATGTAGGATCATGCGGAATGGTATTTGCTTCAAGCATCGATAAGGAAAAGCGCAATCAACTAATCATGTTTTGATCTTTCAAAAATGGCTTGATTGTGTTGGAATGACGTCGTATACTCCTTCCTTTTGCTATCTTGTATGCGTTGTCTTGTTAATTCCCAATGTAAATGATAGAGACCTGAGATGGGTTCGATGTGCAAGAGGAATTCCCCGAAATAATTCAAGGTCTATCGGAGTTCTCTTCTTTCCACAGCTGTTGGTCTGTCCATGGCATGCTTCTCCTGTATTCCTAACTAGTCGCCAAATTCATTATATCACTCTTATGGAAACAGAATAAAATATAGCAAGCTTCTTTGTTGTACCTTCCATTAACCTCCCATCCACAATTGAGTTCAACAGAACATGAGCTATGCTTCTGCGACCTTCATTTATTAGAAATCTTCTCTTCTTGCATGGGGATTGACTTGCAGTCTCACTTCTTGTTTCTCTTGTTTGTGAAAAGATTTGAATTTAATAACTGTATTTAATACAGATATTAAATGTTTGTACCATTTGATACAGATATTAAATGTTTGTACCATTTGAATCATTAAAATCCAGATCAATGGTTATAAATTTATACTTCAATTAAGATTAATAAATGAGTGAATTTATTTTATTTATATTTTAATAATTTAGATAATATAATCACTCAATGTATAATCACTTAATTCAAATCCTTTATTAAAAGTATGTAGCAATATGTGTGTGTGTGTGTGTTTTTTTTTTTTTTCGTTTCGTTTATAGCAGGAAAAAGAAAAAAAAGAAAAAGAAAGAACGGAAGAACGAAGAGAGAGACATACCCATTAACGTTCCGATACTGTCATCTCTTTCAGGTTCATCAACCTGAAACTCCGAGCCTGTGACTGTGTTTTGTTGTTCCTGGAGAATCATACACGGGTATCGTCCCTGTTAGGTTAAGCACTCAAGTGTAAGCCAGGTTCTTCGTTGACAGCATCAAAAAGAACTGGTTCTTCATTCAGGTCGAAAAAATGCATCTTCATTCTCTTCATCTTGCACATCCGAACACGGCAAAGTGTTTAAATCCAAGGAACTGTGTTGTCTTCTCATGTCGTCATCCATGGTATCCTATAGCGCCCAACTGATGAACCTTTTCTTTCTGATTGATTAGCGTTAATCTTATATACTTGGCTGGCACCCAAAGATCGTCAGGCGCCCTTTTTTAAAAAACAGTTCTTAATCTTCTCGCACCAAATTTTTCTTTTTTGATTTTAGCCTGGTTTTTTATATGAGCGATCAATATCCCAGCATTTTCTTCAAAGATGAATGGTAGACATGGAAGTACAACGCTTCTTATTTCTTTGCATGGCTATTTATTGCCTTCATTGAACCAGCCATCAATAAAAACAATATTTAGAATTTTCATTACTTTATTTTTAAAGTAAGAATATTTACCAGGGATAAAAATAATTTTTTTTAAATTTTAAAATACCTGTATTAAAAAAATTCTAATTTGACATTGTTATTATAAGGTGTTTATTTGTCATTCTCCCTTGGATGAATTAGTGAGGTTTAAGTTTTGTTTTGTCCAGGCTAGAAGCATTGTGTAATGACCAGAACCATTTGTGACTTCATTTCAAGACAGCCGGCTCTTGACTTCTCCTACAAGCTCAATCTCTCAGCTCGCACTTAACCAAACCCATTTTCTTTCCTAACCATCCGCTTGGTCTCGGCATCCATAAGGCTCGTACCTCCCATCCCCTGTTTGCTGCAAATGTGTAACAATGCGGATGCATCCATTCTTCATCTGCTTCTAACAAGGCCAGTCATGTGTTCATTTATTTCCCTCCCCTGCAATTACAGCTCCACCCACTTCATGCCTTTTCAATGGAAGAGAGGAGGGATAGAGTCTTCTAATCCCCCCTTCCCTTGTTTTCAGCTCGACGCTGCCGTCGGTAGTCTGAGTTAAGTTCAATGCTTTGTGCATTCATTGCTACAACTTATTCAAGTCTTTTCAAGTTATGGAGGTATCAATGGGATGATTCTAACTTAATTTGAAGAGCTGAGCGAATTGGGTAGGGCTTGAGGGAATATATGGTGCCGTTAAAGGATAAAGAAAAGTTGCTTCACAATAGATCTTTGGAGCAAGAGAGACTGGTAATTTATGCTTCAATTCCTTTGAATCTATTTTGTAATTTTTTGGATTTTAAGTTTGGGAACAATATTAAATCTTTAAGGTTATCATCTCTGAGAATGACAATGCCAGGTAGATCACCGTGTACAGCCTATGGGCTTCGCTCCTCACGCCAAATATTATCCATATCATATGCATGGTACAGTCACTCTTTCGAAATGAGCTGGGGTTCACTTGGTGTGCCAGCATTTTCTTGAAACTTTGATGAAGCAGAAGATCAATAATTCCATGTACGTTATTTGAAGTCTTGCCATTTAACATTAAGATGATCAATTACTCTAAATGTGAGGTGATGTTTATTCCCGCTGACTTCGCCAATGAGATTGGCTTACTTTGTTCTTTGTTTATTTCCATTTTCATATTTATTTCCCCCTGATTTTACCCAAGAGATTGGCGTACATGTGCTATAGATGGTTTTCTCCTTCTACCAGGTGCGAAACACCTTATGAATTTCCAAGTAATATCTATATCTTCCATGTAGTGTTTTTTCTTTTTTTTGACCCCAACCTCCACGTTTTGTGAGATATATAAGGGAAAGATGTGTTGTCTGTTGCGAACATCGATATATCACCTTTTACTTCTTAAAGGATCAAAAAAGGGTATAAAATTATCTTTCCTGTTATAATGTGTTTTATGTGAATTATGTGAATTATTTGCACCCTTTAATTGAAAACAGTTAGAATTCAATGGATGTGAATGTGATGCTTTAACAATTTCAATATCATATTGATATAATATTTGTTTTATCTTGTCAATTGAAATAATATTTCAAAGTTACCATTGCAAGTTGAAGCTTCCATTACTGGGTATTGCATAAAAGTTGACTTTTCATGGTTAAGTTCTTCTGTTCATATGATATTGTTTTTTAAATTATGCTTGTGAATATTGTATTTTATTCGGATATTTTTTAAATTTAATAAAAATAATAATAAATAATTAAAAAATTATATATAAAAATATAAAAAATAAAATTTAATCTTTTTTAAGATCATATTTTTATAAAATAAAAAATATTTAATTTATAGGTTTAATTTTATTTTAATCTAGATAATCTTTTATGAATTAGGATCTTATTTCTTTTAGTTCGTTAAAAATAAGCAAAAAATAATAAAAAATATAAAAATAAAATTTAATTTTTTTAGGATTATATTTTTTAAAATAATAATAATAATTTAAATAAATAATAATCTTGCTTAAATTTTTAAAAATCTCTCAAAAATTATCCCAACTATTTAAGATATTAGAAACTAATTTTTAAGAACTCAACTTTTTTTGAATTTTTTTTAAATTTTGCTATCTTTTAAAAAAATATATTTGTTTAATTCAAAATTAAATTTATTATTTAATTTTTAAAATTAATAAACATGATTAAAAAGTAAAAAATAAATTATAGTTTTTTTAAAAAAAAGAGTAAAATAATGATATAAACTGATGGGTTAAAACTTAATCGGTCTCAAAGCTATTTGCTCGGTCAAACATCACCAGCTGAAAACACGCAGAAAGAAAGCAGAGAAAGGCAGACGAAAGAGACAGAAGAAAGAAAGATCAGAGCACGCAGAGGCAGAAAGGCAGGACGAAAACACAGAGCAGAGAAAAGGGCAGGGTGCCAGTCATGCAGAACAAGCCAAAGATGAGAGAGCTTTCGGCACACACAAGAAAAGGCAGAGAAGAGAGGGAAACATGGCAAAGACGCACACACACGGCGACGCAGCGGAAGAAGGGAAAAAAGGTAAAAGAAGGAGATGCACGCGATCAAGAAAAGAGGACAGGGACGACGATCTGAAACAAAAAAGGTGTAGCGGTGAGTAATTGCCCTTCCCTTGGATCCTCTATAAAATTAAAAGCCAAAAAGGATTTCAGAAGAGGGGGAGCGGGTGAGAAGAGACCAAAACATCTGTGTATTTTTTGGAAAAAAGGGCCGAGAGAACTGGTGGAATTAACGGTTGATTCGGGAAGTAATCTGAGGCTTTGAAGGCGAGAGAGGTTTGGAAATTCTTATCTGCTGCAATAGGTTCGAAGTTAATGAATTCAAAAAAGTATAACAACAAGATAGTTTTAAAAATATAAATGGGAGTGAGAAAATGAAATTAAATCATCTTTGTAAATCAAAACATACTAATTCACAGTTTGTAAAATTATTTTGTTTGCTACTGATAAATGATTTTTATTTAAAATTTTTTTTATGAAAATTTTAAATAAAAAAAATCATTGATATAATTTTTATCTTTACGTGAATTTTAATTCTCATGATATAAATTTTAAAATTAAATTTTGAATCAAGTACTCCCTCATAAATAAATAAATATTTTTTACTTAAATTTTATTATTTTTATATCAAACATATGAATATAAAAAAAATAATTAAAATAATTTTAAAATTATATTAATATTGCATAACAAATTTTATGTTACTGTTCTTATGAATGGGTGTTGTGGATGTCTAACATCTTTTATACACTCAATTAGCTCCCGAACTTATTTTTTGTTTTTGCCAATCATCCTTATTCTCCTTTAAATGGTTTTTCAATATTTTTTTTAAAATTTTGATGACAACTTCTATTTTTTTGAAGGCTGAAATCTCCACTCTCTCGTGCCGTCTGTATCGCATTTCGGGGTGCAGCAATGCTGGATATGGATTTTCAAAGAATTTAAATTTGAAACATTTTTCGTCTTGCCTTATGTTATGCGAATCAGATGTAGTTATTTCTATTTTATTATGGATTTGTTTATCGTGATCAGTTGTGCATATCTACAGTTAAAGGACAGGGTTCGAGTAAATACAGTTTGCAGGCACCTCATCATAAAGATGGTAGTGATGAACAACTTGGGAAGAGCAGTACAGATGAAGAGAACAAGAAAAAAAGAAAGAAAGAGGAGGGAAGTTAAAGCCATGAGGTTTGAAATGGCGGGGGAGAAAAGAGGGTTTTAACTGCATCCGTGGTGTTGCATTTACCTATAAGATTTACTTGTATCAAAAGTTTAGTGTTGGATCTTATAATATTTTATAAATGAGAAAGTTATTTATAAATGACTAGTTTATAAAAGATTGTAACCGTGTTACCAAAAATAAGAAACCTTCCTATAACAGTCAAGGTTGTTGGTTTGAGATCAATTACATCCTCAGGCCGAAGTGCTGCCAGCCTTTATTGACAGAAAAATTAAGTGAAAGAAAATCTACATAATTTTGCAGTTTACTTACTGCCAGCCTCATGAGTCCATCTGGCAGTTACTGCTGATGACTAGCTGCTCTTACACACACACTACTTCCACGTGAGCCTTTCATTGTTTCCCGGCATGCCATTTTTACCTCTTAATAATTAATAAGTGTGCTGCATCATGTCAAATCTTCCCGAGAAAGAACCTTCTTCACGTTTTCGTAATGGGTCTATAGGTGATTTTTTTGGTTCCTGTGCATTGCTCTTTTTAGCTTGACTGGACACGTTTACTCTGTTCTTTGGCTACCATCAATAATGCTTCTATGTTCTAAATTTTTTGAATACCATATGTATATACATACACAAAATGTATCATTTTCACCGATTATTTAATATTAGTTTATAATGCTTATAATTATTACATATAATCTAATGAAATATAAGACATTAAGGTTACATATTTTATCTATTAGTTATTTTTTATTACACAGTAGTATTTTTCTTTTGGCTTTTAAAAAATTGTCATTATGTCTATTACTTACTTCAAATAACGCTTCCACTGCACACGTCCATAGTAGTATTTACCTTCCGACATGTGACCAATTCATTGTCTTCCATATGGAGTGACTTCTATTTTAAATTCAAAACTTGAAAGATTGGAATTAGGAAATGCTACAGTAGCAACAAATGTAAGTTCAGCAAAAAATGCTCTAGATGAGGTATCTTAGACACTGAAAACAGAGCTTGCTACTTTTATTGTTTTATCGTAGACAATGAAAGCATAGCTTGCTGTTATTGTTTTTATATGTAATTTAAACAGTGCAATTTATTGGCTTTGTCTTTTTAGACAGTCAAGTGAGTTTGCACCAGAGGAGTGAGAACAATGAGCCCCAAAAGACTTCTCGTGTCACTTGTTTAACTGGTGCTATATGAAAATTTTGGCCATGGACTAAAGCTTGTGTTTTTGTCCATATGGCATAACTGATGCAGCTGCGACAGGTCATCCATTCTCTTTTAAAACTTTAGCATCATCCTCTCACCATTGTTCGCCCGAAACACTTGATTGGCTCCACTATAACTACTGCTTTCCATCCAATCCACCAGGCAGCAAGAAACTACAGAGCGAGCAAGGTATGTAGATGGTCATCTCTCTCGTTCTCCATAAATTTCTCCCTCGGAGACCATAAAATGAAGAATACTCCAACTAGAATACATAATGTACGTTATACATGTATTACTGCTTTTTTTTTTTTTTGTTTGCCCAGATGTACATGAATTGCTGCTACACTTTTGGATTTTTGACTTATAGTATAAGATCAAGACCTCCGCCGCCACTAGTAGATACGTGGCTCAACAAAATGTACTATGTTTTCATACATGCATGTCACAGGCTTGCGCTTCTGTCAACTTACTCAAAGAGACACCGTTATTCTCGCTAATTTAGAGTGGTTGGGAAAAGGAAATGGGATTAACCTCCCAAGCGATTGTCGAGCAGAGAGCCGTTAGCACAAAATCAATCAATCAACTTATCATATGAAAGAAAAATAGATAAATACTATTCAACATTCACTGTTCACTGGCATGATTGTTAATTTGTTCTCTCTTCCTTTGGTGTGAACAACTAATTTTCACACACACACATCTGTTTCTAATTCGTCATAAGCTGTCAATGCAAACATCATTAGATCGCACACAATTTGTAAACAAAAACTATAAACAACATTGTTGTTCATCTTCTTCCGCAGCACTCTCACCCACTGGCCACTATACCCAGGTCATTTCTCAAGTTTTGCCTGTGGATTCGCTTCCTAGTTCAACGCAGCTTCCGAAGCAGCCATACCGAGAATATCTTCAACATGCACGCTCCACAATACTAGGATTTCAAGTTCTTTGTAGAGCGTTGGCAGTGGACATCATCTCCCTGTCAAAAACTGACCACGGGCCATTTGGGGCAGCTCGAGCTTCGGGAGACAAATGACAACCCCAACTTGAACTTTATACTCTGATATTTTCTGGGACGGCAGTATCGTCCTTCAAGAATTTTGGGTATAGGATTTGAAGATACTCACCCACATTTCAGTGTGTTCGTCTGTACCACAGAGCGCTACCTATCTCACTGACTAAAGAGGACAAAAAAAATATCTCAAGGATTCATCTTCATCAACTTCATGAAAAAGTATCCCGATAATGATATAATCGCCATGTACATTATATAATAATTGTTCGCTCTATCAGCAGATTGAACATAGAAGGGCGGATGTAAATCCATATAAAGCAATATACAAAAAAGTAGTTGAATGGGAGAAAGAAAAGAAGGGTGAGATTGGAAAAAAGATGTTACCCTTGCACTTGAGTTGAGCAATACTTCATTCTGGAAGCAGGCAAGCAACAGGCCCGATCACAATTCAGATTTGGCGGCTTCTGGACTTCATCCCAAATATGGCAGCAAAGGCGGAGAAATTTCTTACTTTGATTCTATATAATGCAATGAATATATCTAAGCAATGAATTTCTTTCCCTTAACGTTTACTCTTGAGGGCACCTGTACGTTGTTTCGATAAATCCAGTGCATCACTGGTAGCATGTTTCTTCTGCTTGGGTGCATCAATGGGACCTGACCAAGCTTGGAACGGTTCTTTTGAATGCGTAAATGAGGTTGAACTAAAAGAGACATCAGGAGGAACAATATCTGAATCAATATGATGTGAAGATCCCAAGGGAAAACCAAGTTGTCCATCTTGATGTGGAGGCGGGAACTTCTCGCTCTTGCTCTTTGCATTTGCACGAGTTATTAGACGCCTTCTCTGTAACACATGAAATTGTAGCAACAAATATAATTAGTGTATTTTTCACTAAAAGTTACAAGCATGTGCTTTCTCGCCCATAAAAAATGAACCAGCCAAAATAACTCCAAAAGAAAAAAAAATATAATTAATGAGGAACAGATCAAAAGAGATAATGTATTTTCTGATTTTTTCCGTCCTAAATTATAAGACACTTTTAGATAAAATTTTACATACCAATAAATCTCATTGAATACACTTAACAATCTTATCTTTCCAAAACAAAAATATAAAGTTCCAAAAATACCTATCATTTAATATATTGAAAAGAGAAGAGACAAAAATTAATTATAGAGAGAGAAATGGTAATATTGAAATTAGTGCATTTAATGAAACCTTAATCTACTCAAAGTATCTTATATTTTGGTACGGAAAAACTCCTTTAAAAGTGCCCTATAATTTAGAACAGAGGGAGTATTTGTTATTAAGGTCTACAAGAAGCAAGCAACATGATAATTTCAACTTCTAAATATATCTAGCCTGGTGGTTATTAAAAACTTTGAACATCAGATCACAAAATTCTGTGTCTAATTCACTCCAGCACCAATCCAGTGCAACATTGGTCAGGAAGGTATACTAGCCAACAGTCCTCCCTCAATGTCAAACATTTAATTTAATTAAGCATTATTGGAGGATCTAATAATCCCATAGCATTGTCCAGTGATTTAATAGGCATCAAACATATAGTATCAATTATCCATAGCAGTAATGGTTTTGAACATACATCAATGTTGGATTGAAGCTCAGCGTTGGCTTCAGGAGCAGGATTAGGTTTAGCACGATTACGTGTTCGGGGTTTCTTTGCACCATCAACTTGAGCTTTGCCTGCAGCTCGTTGTCTGAAATCCATATTGACAAATTATCTCAGATTTGGTCAAAAATTACAAGATGGCTAAATCATAACAAAAAACATTAACCAAAAAGAAAAAGGCACAACTTTCTATACATACCCATGTTTATGTGTGGTGAAGACTTAGGGAGTATGAGAAGTCTAAGTTCTACATTAAGTAGTATGGCATATTTTATTAAGGTATTTAAGTGGGGTGATTCTCCTTTCTCTCCCCTCAATAACTAGCTTTTAGAGGAGGATTCTCCAACTTACTTAAGTACCTATCAATTGGTACTAAAACCAGTAGTTGACAGTTTTGGAAAAGGGTTCAGGGTCATTTTTGTTCCTGAATCATACACGAAAAGGTCATAAATATTCTTAAACTCAACTATGGGTCAATTTTATCCCTTAACTTTAAAAATTTCCTCCATTATCACCCTGACGTTAAAAACACTTAACGTCCATTGGTTATCAGTGAGTTCCACTATTTTTTAAATATTTTTATCAGGTTAAGGGACATTTTTGCCCCTCAACTTCTACTCTAAGGGTCATTTTGCCCTCTTAACTCAAATAAAAAATAATAAAAAAATATGGGGCCAACTAATAGTGAGAAAATGGCAAAGTGATGAGGAAAGAAATCTCTAAAGTTGAGAGACAAAATTGACCCATAGTTGAGTTTAGAAGCATTTATGACCGTTTGTGTAAAATTCAAGAAAAAAAATGACCCTTAATCCTTTGGAAAAAGCTACCTCCACCAGATTCTAATCAGCAAGGAAGTCAAGTAAATTATCAGTAACATGTAACCAATAGGACATCGACCCTCAAAAGGGAACCAATTGTTCGAGACTTAGGGAGTGAGGAATGCTTAAGTTCCACATTGAGAAGTATGGAGTGTTCTATTGAGTATTTAGGTGGGGGTCATTCTCCCACCTCCATAACTAATTTTGGTGAGAGAATTCCCCATTCCACTTAAGTACTCATAATGGTGCCTCTATGAATGTGTTACATGTGGGTGGCCTGCCTAACCAACCAAAGAAATTAAGATATAGAGCAGTCACCCTTTATCTACTCACCTTATGTGATGTGCACAATCGCAAAGCTTAAAAAATGCACAGGAAAAACATAACTTATATGCAGGAAGCAAATGTAAGGGCACATATACCTCCTTGCTTCATCGTCTCGCTGTTTAACATCCATTTCCTTGCTTGGCGGATATTTGGGAAGACTAGAAGGATCACAGGCATAAGGTTCTGTGGTGAAGAACTGCGATATGATAGAAAAACCAAGCAAAGGGTGTATGAGTTTGACACATCAAAGATCGTCAATGCTTATTATAGATAACATCTACATCAGATTTAAGGCAAGTTTCACTTCATAATTTCCTGCACTTGTTACCATAGCTATATGAACCATGTCACCAAGAAAGTAAATTGACCTCTAATTCTAATTCTAACTCGCAGTTAAACACCACAGAGAAAAGTGACTTCAGAGGTAATCCGCATGACAAGAACTCTAGAGTGTCTGCGTACTTTACCATAATAGACAAAGCCCAGGAAAAGCACAGAATCAAGCTCATAAAAAATTAAAATTAATTTTCCTCTAAAACTAATTCAGGGCTTCTGGCGCATTGTTCATAGAAGATATGTCCAAAACAAAGAAACTCAAGAATCAGACCACATGAAGATTGTTGTTAGCATCATAAGCATGTAAAGGAAATGATTGCTGTTGAGAATCATCATCCTGCCTGATAAAACCCATTGAACATGAAAATCACAGGGCTTCACTTCCATATGCAGCTTATTATATATATATATATATATATCATCAGAAAGCAAATTTAAATTATGAATCTAAATGAACCAATTAAATAAATATTCATATTCATTCTAAACAGTCTGTGACATGAAATCATAATATCATTAACAGGGCAGTAAACAAAAGGAAAATATAACAGAATTCTTTTAATAATGGCATAATTGGGGATTTTCAAAGCCCCACCTCACTTCTTAAGGCATCTGATGCAGTCTTCCGTTCTGCAGGATCAAGTGCAAGAAGAGTATCAATAAGCATAAGTGCAAAAGGTGGAAAATCTTTAAATGTCTCTCGTATGCATCTCTTGTAAGGCTCTCGAGGTTTAAACAAGGTAGCATTGGGCAACTTTGACTTCTTCCAGTACTCATCTGAGGGGGAACCACATAGTTTGTATATCTTATGCAGCTGCTCCACCTATTTAAGCATTCAAAAAATGGATAAGAAAAGGTGTGAAACATGCCGTTCACACATTTTAGAGTACACTTTGAAATCTAACAGAGATGCCAAATACTCAGCAGACAGAATGCAGATATTTGGAGAAGACAAAATTATTGGAGTATAAGACTAGTTATAAGATAGAGAATCCCAGAATCACATTAGACAATCAGAGTTATAACACAACATCAGTGAAATGATGAATCCTATTAGTCAAAACAATATATATTAACTGTAACCTCTGTGCGACCAGGCATAATTGGCTTTCCTGCCAATAACTCTCCCAAAATGCAACCTGCGCTCCAAAGGTCCACTCCCACACCATATTCTGTGGCACCAAGAAGCAACTCAGGAGGTCGATACCAAAGTGTAACTACACGATTAGTCATCGGCAGCTTATGGTTAGGATCAAAGAAAGATGCCAATCCAAAGTCAGCTATCTTAAGTATTCCTTCATTGTCAATAAGAAGATTTGATCCTTTAATATCACGGTGAAGTACTCGAAGGTGATGACAGTGCTCAAGTCCTGATAATAGCTGGTGCATGTAACATTTGACCTGCAATAGGAAACAAAGTAATTGCAGACATCAGAGACTCTCAATGAAAAGAAAGTTTACAGAAGCTTATTTAATTTAACCACTTCTTAAATCTTCTAGGCAAACCTGTTCTAACCTGAGGCTCGGTGAACTTGATCCCTGGGCTTGCAGCAAGTCCAGCCAAATCATGCTCCATGTAATTAAACACCAAATACAAACTACAGGACATTCTTGATGTGACTAAACCTTCCAACTTTACAACATTGGGATGATCCAATCTTCGCAAAATAAGAATCTCTCTGGCCATGAACTTCACACTCTCAGGCTCCAAATTGTCAAACCGAACCTTCTTTAGTGCAACAATTTTACCAGTCAACATGTCTTTAGCTTTGTACACATTGCTATATGTTCCTTGCCCAATCTAGAAAAAACGAAGGAAGAGAATTTATACAAAGAAATCAATCAAGAATGCACTGGAGGTATCAAAAACACAGTTGTTGCAGGGTTCTTAACATGCAGCTTGGGCTTTAAATATAGAGCCCATATATAGCATGACCAAGCATGCCGCAAAAGGTTACAATTAAAAGTATATTGATTTTGCATGATGCAATGCATGCGCTAACAAATAACAGAAACAGAGGTTTTCCCAGCAAACACAAACACACCTTATCAATTTTCTCAAATGTGTCAGCCTTCCGAGGAATCCACCCACTAAGTGCTTCTCCACACACTGCCGTAAGCCACGGGGGCCACCCAGCCGCTGCTTGCTCCCCCCGCAAATGCTTCGGAGGGTTACTTAGCCTTGGGTTTGGCTTTGACCTTCTCCTTCTGCCCCGGGGCTGCTGAACCTGGGCCCCACCATCATAATCATTTCTCTCTTCCTTTTGGTTGCCAACGTTCTGGACCTCAACCACTTCCCCTTCAGCTGTCCCCGTGGAGTTTTCATCTATCTTCCCGTTCGATCCAGCACTCAAATTCCTATCCTCTTTCACCTCTGAGGTTTTTTCAGATGAGACTTCTCGACTAATCACACACCCCATATCTTGAATCTAAACATAGTCCTGGTATAGGCTTCTGGTAATCAAACAATCACTGCAATCTAAATAAAAATCACAGGCATCCTTAACTAGGTAGGTCAACAATTAATAAACAAAACTAGAAAACATATACATCATCTGATGAAAAGAGTTTTGAAATCTTGAAGGAACCTTTCCACTTTTCAATAGTGAATGACCCACAAAGCTCAAGAGGCATGAGCGCAAATAGAACCGGCAAAATTTAGAATTTTCAATTGAGTAAAAGCGAGCGAGATTCAGTGGGTGGCAAAGTAGTGGAAATAGAATGAGTGAAAACGAAAGATCTGAGTAAATAGAATATTTGATGCATTTAGAAAGAAATGACAAGATTGAGCCGAATCAAAAGTAAGAGAGTCTTACAGTAATCGATGCTAAATTAGCCAGTTTGGTTGTTGCGGGTCAAGCGAGAGAGAGAGGGAATATGAGCTGTGTTTGTTTGATCCTGTCCCGACACTGTTTGGTCTTTTTACCCTCTTTCCAGTTCAGACAAGAGAGGGAATGTAGTGACGAGCGGATCTTCTCGTTTTGCCCAAGTCAAAGCCCCGAACCTCCCCGTCGAATTAGATTTTCGACCAAGGCATAAACAAATAAATAAGAACTGCGAAATGTTATCAAGAAAGAAGAAATGGGAAAAGAAAAGTCACGCACTTCTTTCTTTACAACGCCGATGGTACAACAACAACAGAATATGGCTTTACAAAGACCCATGGATATTCTTTTTGAATTTTTCATTCATGGGGCAAAAAATTTAAAGCTTCTTTATTCAAAGCATAAAAATTGAAAACATGACAAGACCATAAATCCCACTTCTTATTCAGAGTTTAACCTAAACTTAGGAATAGATTTTATAATAAGAAAAATGATAATAAATTTTTTTGAATTAGATAAATGACAGTTTAGTTTCTTAAAATATCATAATTTTATTGAAGTCCTTAAGAATTTTTTTATCATTAATAAATTTATATAGATGATTAAATTGTCCTTGTTGAAAATAAAACAATTCACAAATTTTGTTTAAATAATCATCTTATATTAGTAATAATGCAATAATAAATCAAGAATTTAACATATGAAGTTATAATTTATTGTTGCATTATTGTGAATATAAGAAAGAAGGTTGTGATTATTTAAATAAAGCCAGTAAATCATTTTATTTTCAACAAAGATAATTTAATTATTTATATAAATTTATTAATAATAAAACAATCTTTAAATACTTTGTTGAAATTATAGCATTTTGAAGGATTAAATTATTATTTATATATTTTAAAAATATTTTATTATCATTTTTCCTTTATAATATTATTATATTAAATATATATATATTGAATTATTAATATACTGATGACTAATATTGATTTATTTTTTATTTCAATAATTCAGTTTATTCTATTATTTTAGAACGTAAATGGAATATATATATATATATATATATATTCTTTTATATGAACAAGGAGTAGGCTCTGTCAATTATAGATGAGTCGACTTTTCTCAACTCAAGCCAACTTTAGTTAATATAACATGTATAATTTTAATACTAATGATGTCAAAATATAAAATTTTAAATGTATTTTTAATAACATATTTTAAAGAAAACTTTATATTATTTTTGGGTTAAGAATTGTATATGAAAGGTCATAAATGTTCCTAAACTCAAATATAGATTAATTCTATTTTTTAACTTTAAAGATTTCCTTTCTCATTTTTTTCACAATTAGTTGATCATTAGTGAGTCCCACATTATATTTTTTTATTATAGCTATTTGAATTGAAAGGACAAAAATGACCTTTTAAAATAGAAGTTGAAAATAAAAAATAACCATTAACTTAATAAAAAATATTAAAAAATAATAGGACCCACTGATAAATAATAGAAGTTAAGTGTTTTAATACTGAGGTGATGATAGAAGAAATCTTTAAAGTTGAGAAACAGAATTGACTCATGATTGAATTTAAAAGTATTTGTGACTTTTCTTCTATAGTTCAAGGATTAAAAATAACTCTTAATTCAATTTTTTTTCATATAATATAACAAAAGATAAAAGTATGTAATTTTAGATTTTCAAAATATTATTTACACTTGAGAAAAATTCATAATCCGGGGATATTTAACTTTTTACCCCCACCACCTTCACCTTTAAAACGAGTCGAGAAAGCGTCCTCTTCCGCGTAACCTCTCTTGAATCCCCACTTCTGTATGTCCATGTACGTCACTCAACTAATAACGTGCTTAGCCTCTTTACTGGGTTCAGATTCATCTAATGGGAATGGGTCCAACCGACTGCCATGTGGAGGAACCAGCTTTTCAATGTCTTATGCTTCAATGTTAATGTTACTTTTGATTACGATAAGTTCATCTTGTCTTGAAAATAGATGTCACAATTAGTTGAGAAGGTGACTTTTCTTTCGTAACAAATACTATTTTCACTTACTTTCATATGCTCCTTATAGTCTTTCATAATTCATAGTAAGATATTTTCTAGAAATGATGGATGCGGTCATTTGATAGGATATTAATTAATTTTTTTTTTCAATATTACTCCTTTTCAAAGTTATCAAGTATGAGAGGGAGAGAATTTAATATAAATTTAAAAATTTTCAATTTTGAATTTAAATACGAATAACATTAAAAAGTTTTTTTATTTTTAAACAAAATTAATGAATTAGTTATCTATATTTCAATGAAGTAGTTGGAGATGTAATAGGCCAAGGAAAGGAGTACCCCCAACAAATACTAATTGCTTGAATTTAATTAAAAACCTCCAAATGAACAAACGACGAAACACCTTTCAATCATGTCCACATGTCCCTCTAACAACTATGTCAATCACTTTCACAAAGCAACCCCACCAACGAGTCAAAATTTGGATCGTCATAAATGAATAAGTACCCCAATTATCTATCAAGTAAATAACCAAGTCCAGAATTTAGGATATCCCAACAAATTTCACGCGTAACCCTGGAGTCATGTTTCAAGAAAGCTTCGAGCCTCGAGAACTGGAACTTCTTGACCATTGAATGAGAAGACCCGTCCAACAGCTTGAGAGCTTAATCTTCCTGAAGCATGGCCTTAATTTCGTGAATATGAACAAGATGCAACAGAAATTTAGTTGCGAGTATTTTGTCATGCACTAGAAAGTTAGTCAGCAAGTGCTTATTTATCATATGACAATGCTTTACTACTCACTTTTCTGGTTAAAATCTGCTCTCATTTCCTCATGCTCTATAGACAAAGGAGAGATTTACCCGAATTTCACCAATTCTTTCACACAAAGGCATCAAGGAAATGCAGATTTATCAATGAACATGAAAAATAATTATTGGTCCGTGTAAAAGCACAGACCCGTTATTAAGCACGGTAGCTTTTGAATATAACGCCTGTGGCATGCGCGCACACACACACACATTCATAATTTGATATTGCACCCCAGATCAACTTCTTGACACATTTCGCCAACGCGTTTTAATTTTTAATTCTTACTTTTCGACATTTCGTCAATGGCTTTCCTCGGTGGAGCTGAGCAGACAGGCACAACAGATCTGATTCGTACAGGTGGTGCCATGGATAGAGAAGGAGGCTGTGCTCCCACCATATCAAACCTCGCAGACATGGGCATGGCTGGAATTCCTCGGACCCCAGTTTTCATCCCTGAGGAAACTGACAGAGGAAGTTCTCTCTGTTGTGACCTGGGCTCCGCAGACGAAGCATGATCCATGGTTCTGATCATTGAAGATGCAGATGTGGGCGGTTTTAAACTTCTATTTGCATTTGCTTTCCGATAGGCTCTCAGTATGGGGCAAAAATTGTCAATATAAGGAGGGTTATGTGGCTCAATATTTCTACTTCCGCTTTCAGACACACCTCGCTTTTGTCTCTCATACTCAAGAGCTGGTCTAAGGGCTCTTGTTTTATTACCTGGATCGCAATTTGAGAAATTAGGAACTTCAGATTGAGAAAACTCTATTGAATTTTCTGGCTTTTCCTCATGAATCTCTCTAATGATTACTGTTGACCTGTTTCGATCAGAAACACTGCAGCTTGAAAAGTAAAATGAAGGGCTTAATGCAGGATTGTATAATCTTGGTCCTGCAGGAACTGACACTGACTCCTTGACTGGAATATGAAGACAGTAGTCTGACTGGAGCACCGACTGCATCAAGGGGAAGCCTTGTGGTGTGGATGGAATAGGTGGTGCAATGGCTAGCGCCAAGAGGTGATTTTGCTGTTGTATAATTTGTTCTTGCTGCCATATGTGATACATTGACACACCAGGGGAAAAGCCAGAGAGGCCACAACTTTGGAATTGCACAGGATACGTGCCTGGCATTGGCAATTCCAGAGATGTAGAGTGGCTTTGCTGTGTATGTTGGTGATCACCTTCTGAGAAGTCCTTTGACTCCCACGGTTTTAAACTTGCAAGAACCCGAGCAATGATGACTTGTTCCTGTTCTTCATCGCCTTTAGACTCTGAAGGAAATAATGTTGGAGGAGATAAGTGATGCTGTGACACTAAACAGAGGATGTCAAATAATTAGAGTTAGAAGAAACAGATGAAAATAAAACCCAAAAAAGAAAGAAAGAGTGCATTGAATTGAAGAAAAAATCTTGATCATGCAAAATGTTTGGGTGCAGACTCCACATGCAAATGTATAAACAACTTGGGCACTAAGGAAGAGAGATACAGTAAAAGCAACAAAAGGCTCACATTTTCTCAATGAAGTCCAAGCAACCATTGCAGCATTTTTTTGAGCCTGTTTCTTGGTCCTAGCAGGCTCGCCAGAAAAATTCATTCCAGCAATCTCAACTGTACTTGAGAAGATAGGAACATGACCTAGTCCAGATCGACAAGTTGTATAAACAGGAAGATTCAATCCAGCTCTGTGAGCAGTTTCCTGGAGTAAATTCTTGTATATTCCTGTTTTGTCCTGTCGACATGTAAATACCAATTATTATTAAAAAGAAGAAAAAATTTGTGTGCGTATCTGTCTAAATGTCTCCATACATATAAAGAAGTTTTCTATGCTCCCATGAGAACAATTCAAAGATAGAGAATAACATAATTCATCCTACACCACCCTCTCCCCAACCAAAAGTTAAACATAGAAGAAGATAAAAAGAAAAGGGAGAGACATCATCTTGTTGCAAATAAAAAAGGGAGGAAGAACCCAAGATTTTGCGAGGAATAAAGTATTAACCCACAAAAAAAGGGGCATCAGAATCAGTGTATTCATATCACTCATTAAACAACAAGCAGCAAACTGAGCAGAGCTCTCTTGGCTAATGTATACTTAACCCTGATGTTCTAGCGCTCAAAAGACTTACTAGTACTTGACATGTAAATCAAGTAGTTGTGAGTTTCAAAGAAGAGAGAAATATAAGTGAAATACAGGAAAGAAAGGTAAAAGAATGATAAAGGTTTCAACATTTGCTCACCAGAACTCTTGCTGCCAAAGATGCAGAAAGACCTCCTTTTGCAAGGATGTTTAGAGCTAACTCAGCTGCTGCATGTTCAGCCTTTCTAAGAGTCGAGCAGAATGTTGGGCTCTCAAATGTCTCTCCATTGAAGTTTACAGTTGCTTTGAATCGAGGAGCATGATCTGGGCCTTCACGTATGCATGAATAGGCTGGCAAATTAAAACAGCTTCTTTGAGCCAACTCTTGCAACTGATTCTTATACATCTCTGCACACAAGTGAGTCCCCATGCCCAAATTGAAAAGTAATATATTTTGTCAGAATTAAGGTTGTGCTTAAAAGATTAAAAGAGAATTGGGGTGGAGTTGGAAAGAGCTATCTTTCCCTTGTTTGAATGATTCGTGAGAGAATAAATGGGAACATAAGTTGAAAATTGCAATATAATTATCATAAACTTACCTTATTAAGCTTGAGGTATCATAGTAAACAACAAGTTTTTAAAATCAAAAGGAGGATCATTCTCCCTCTTTACTGCCATCCCCACAAATTCAGAAGGAAACAAGGTAAGGATATTTAAGGGGGATTTTTTTTTTTGGGTGCTTATTCCCCTTCTGTTTCCTTCCCTTCAATTTTAGAAGTTTCAAACAAAGGAAAATGATCCCTTTTCATTCCTTCACCTCCCACCCCCCATTACCAAGGTAATGGAGATGGTTAGACATAAGTATAAAGAAACATGGGTTATTTAGAGGAGTCTTCACCCCACATACAAATATATGATGCTTAAAAGAAGAAAATTCCATCCCAGAGGAATGTACACTAAAGTGTAGTAGGTAAACATGATAGGCAATTTATCAATCACCACGTAAAGAGAGCAACATATTTATGTTCTCTATGTCTCTCTTTAAATAATGAAACTCAGATGAGCTTGACATTCTATGTTTACTTCTCATTGCATTATATATGGAATAAAGGAATAAATAATAAAGCATAGAAATAAGGAAACCGCTTCAACTACATAAGTTACACAGGCTACATATATTTCGATTTAGCCAATTTATGGGAGAAAGCCAAAGAAGCCTATCAATTTTGCCAAATTGTCCAACATTATGAAGAAGAGCAAAATCACCAAACATATTCTTCACACAGGAAACACCAACGCGCCATAAACAGTTTGTGTGTGTCCATGTGAACATGGTTGAATGTGTCTACTTTAAGATTAATTCTGCAGACCAACCGAAATTAGTGTAAAACGTGTGAGCTGGCGGTAAATCAAGTAGCAAACCATTATTGAGCCTTCTAGGAGTGTCGAATAGTTTCTGTATATATGCCACAGAACTTCTAGAAACACCTAAAATGAAGCAGCTATAACCGAACAGCTCAAGAAATAAACAGAGCTTATTTACAACTGCAAATCCTTGTCTTAAATTATGTCACCCTCTCAAAACAAAAAGATATTTCCAAACTACCTATCGGCATGCAGTAACATCCAACAATCCCCTCAAAAAGACATCATATTGAAATCAATCGGAAATTCCTTGATAAAACCAAAAAGGATATTGATAAATATATAAGAAAGCATCAAACATCGAATCAAACCTTTTCAAATAACTGCGCGAAGTTTAATGCTAAAGGACCTGGACGTGAGAAAAAGGATTGCCAGAGTGGGAGCAAAATTTAATATAGCACAAAGCTTGAACCGTAGGCCATTGGGGGAGTTCTTTTTGGGAGAAAGTGACGGAAACCTGAGGGTAAACTGATTGATGGTAATAGGAAACGAAACTGGAATTCCATGCCACGGAAAATTTCCTTGCTTTCCCCTTTTCTGCTTAAGGAGGCGAAATATTACAAATTTTGTAATCAAGTTACCTTTTGTGGTTGAAGTGATAGTCTATTCTGCATGCTGCACCTGCACTTCGGTGCGAGGATAAATGAAAGGATAATTAAAACCGACCATTTTAAGTCTTGTAAAATTTCCAACGACGTAAAAAAAAAAATTGTAAAGCTGTAATAATAACTCTTTAAACTGTTGTTATAATTCAATTCTCTTGAAATTAATGTGGATAAATAATAAATTTAAGTTCTAGACTTAGCTTCGTCAGTCTGGATTAAGGAAATTGATATATGTATATATGTTATACCCTAAAGGCATTTTCGCTGCGTTTTGTAAGTCGATTAATATAGATAGCCAAAATAACCTCATCGGCTCGTCCAATTTTTGAATTTAGTAGTTTCGCAGCTGAGTTCAAAAGAAATTTTTTTTTGCTGATAACCCTCTACCAGAATATAGTACTCTTATACATTTTAATTTGAACTAATTTTGAATGATTTTTTCTGTGATCTTACATTAAAAAAAAATTCAGACTGCAAGTTTCACTTTCATCGAAGTGTAGGGTGCAGCACGGTGTAATATCCAGTGTTATTATTACTCTTCTTTTTCAAAGTAAAACAATAAGAATTAAAAAAAAAAAAGAGTTACGTAGAATGTAATGCATGCCCGAAGCAATCAACGTATATCCGTTGCCTTTTTTTTTAAATATATATATATATATATATATATTATAAACTAAAGTTGAAATAAAAGTAAGTTTCATTCAAAAACAAATAAATATAAGTTAAAATTGATTATAAAATTTTATAATTTGGCTTAGGTTAAAATTTTATAAAAGTCTCAAGTCATGATTGATTATAAAAATAAGCAAAAATTGCTTCTCATTTTAATTTGGCTTATTTGACTATAAGACTAATTCAAAAATCCAGTCAATAAAAAAAATTATTGAAACCAACGTTTCGAACTCGAGCGCCTCAGAGTGAGAACAGCTCAAATGAATGTGTGATCTAGCTCTGGTATTGGATTGGAATTTATAATCGGAACTTTTAAAATTTAAATCAATAATTATAAAATTATATTTCATTTAAGGTTAATAAATAAATAAATTTATTTAAATTGTTAGATTTAAATTTTAATAATTTAAATAGCATTCGTACTCAGAGTTTATATTAAATACCATCATCAAATGCAAATCCTCTTGTATCCGTGGCTTCCGAAGGAATGGCGGTGGCCAGTGGGTCTACGTATTAGATTTCGCAATTTAATAGACTGATTCCGGGACCCTACCTGGTCTATGCGGGTCCAACATCCAAGCATGTGTCAAAGATTTGCACTTGAATATGGAAGCTGCAAGCTTGAAAAGCAGCAAGCATAGCATACTAGACAAATTTATTCTAGCCTTAGTTATAGCACCTTACATTATGATCCATGCCTTCTCAGTTTTCATACCACCTATGCTTACATAGAGCTACAATTACAAGCACCAACTTGGTAACAGAGAGTTGAAGGTAAACACAATAAGTGACAAGACAGCATCGACAGAGAAACACTCAGGACTAGTCAAAACCAGCGTTCCGAACACGAGAACTGCACTCATTTCAGACCCTCTCGCCATTATACTTCTCCTTAGCTTGCCAGCTGTCTATGGTTGCAGAGCACCTGATAGCGTCGATGGAACCGCCAAGGCCATGATTAGTTGGGTCAGTTGGGGTTGGCCTATCCGCACCCAAGTGTCTGCGATCGCGGGAATCATAATTTGGAGTTGGAAAAGGATTCTTTGCACTGGGTTTGGGGACTTTGTATTCACCTTCTGAAGCACGGGCAAGCCTTGTTTTTTGTATAAACATCTCCGCAACCTTGTCAATATCATCTGTGGCCTCACCGAGTCTGGCCCCTTTTCTTGGGGATGAACTCCAATCTTGACTAATTATAGGCTTGCCGCTTCTGTTTGTGCTATCAGTGGCCTTGGGTTCTTCTTCGTTACCATTATATGCAGCTGACCGGGGGGACCGACGCCAATCTGTCCAGATGACTGGTTGGCTTGCTGGAGGTTCCTGCGTGCCATGCCGTTTGCTATCAGTATCATGTCTCGCTGGATTAGCCCGTGCCGTCTGAGAGCTATGTTCGTATTCGCGGCCATCAAGTCTGGTACCGACCGGTATCACTGTTCT
The DNA here is from genome assembly GCF_029017545.1 of Prosopis cineraria. Taxonomy (NCBI): domain Eukaryota; kingdom Viridiplantae; phylum Streptophyta; class Magnoliopsida; order Fabales; family Fabaceae; genus Prosopis; species Prosopis cineraria. The sequence continues at coordinate 47,181,879 of NW_026555334.1, forward strand.
TTTGGTTAGCAAGTTATGGGGTTTCCCATCGTCTCTTGCAGGATTAGTCTTCTTGGGAGACCCATGTCCGTATTCATCGGCGCCTAAAGGTCTGGAAGCAACTGGTACCCCTGAGTGTCTTTTGGTAAGCAACTCATCATCCCTGTGTTGGCGATACCACTCGTTATCGTTGCCGGGGTGGTATGGCTTTGTCGGAGAGCTGTTTGGGTATTCATAGCCACCGTTAGGCCTGGTGGCCACCGGAACCATTGTCCTCTTTGGAAGCAACTCGTCGCCTCCATGTGGGCGACCATGAACATGAACCGGTTTAGTCTTCATGTGCCATTCATCATCATAGCTGGCGGGGTAAACCTTTGTTGGAGCGCCATGTCTGTAGTCGTCGTAAGGTTTCGAGACAACAGGGACTAATGTTTTGCTTTGAACATGATCGTATTCGTCGTAGTCGTAGTAGTCCTCTGAACTGACGTCGGACTTGGGAAGAAGCGTAACGGGTCCAAATATTTCACCTGTCCTTGACCCCATAGTAGCACAGTTGGTGTAGGTCTGGAGCCGGTAACCATATCCTCCCATGCCTCTTGTCCAGAGTCACTCTGTTTTTTTCAGTGTTGTTGTTTTGCCAACTCTTCTAATCTACAAGCTCTCCCTATATAGAAGAAAGATTATGAGAATTTACATTCCACCTCAGTCCACTTAAAAAAGACAGATTCAAACTTATCAAGCATTGGGGCGAACCATATGCTACCTTTACGTGACATATGCCTGGATATGGATTCTGTCCCTGTTCTTGGCTTGACAAAATAGCATATTGAAACAGAATCTTATTCTCTGTACACAAGCCTATCTTCTCCACTGCTTCTGGTTCTTAAGTGGTTGAAAACAAGTTTTCCGAAGTGATGGTGTCGGCCACATCCCACAAGAGATCAACTTCCGAGTAATCTACAAGCTTTGGATCGCTTACTCCGCAGTTTTCTTTGCCTCATCAAGTCAACTTCAAGAGAAGGTCTTCATGAAGCAGAAGGGATGCCCAGAAAAAAAAAAAGAAAAAAAAATGATGTTGTAGTATGTACATAAATAGTCATGATTCAAGTGGTTATTAATCTCCAGAAAAATGCAGAACGTTTAAAGAGACGAGAGATGGAGAATGAACTGAACATTATTACAATTACAAAAATGTAATAAATAGTCATGATTCAGTAATATATAATCGCAATAATATGTTTTATGATACATTATTATAAATAGTCACGATTCAGTACTCCCAAGAATCATAACTATATCATCACAGACTCTCACTACAAATCTGCCCCTTCTCCCTGCTCAAGGTATCTCGCAATAATATATTTTATTTCTCCAACTCAATGTTCGCCAGATAGAAATTAAATTACTTGACTAAATATTAAATGGACCGGTAACACATGTCTATTTTGCCAGCATGCTAAGAGCTCCATCTCCACCACCAACTCTTGGTTTCTTAACATTCCTTTGTAATCCACTGGCACCGGCTATCATTTGCTGTTGGATTACAAATATGTGCAAGGCTGTTCCACAGTGACACCAGAATAAGATGGGGGAATAAATTAAAATTTGCTGATCTGGCACTTAAAATATACCCCATCTTAAGTAATTATGATGAAAATATACCTATTATTGAACACTTTTCAGGGCTCGAATGCTGGAGTATCGGAAGAATAAATTGCACGATGCATTATTCTATCAACAATATTCCTATAGGGATCCTCCTCACGCTTCTTGATCAAGTAATTTATATTGTGCTGAACTTGAGATTTAATTTGCAGGTACAGTTGGTTGGCATTGTCTTTCTCTTCTAGCATCTTCTCCCTGCCTTTCGTTCTCACGGGCTTCCCGAATAGATAGTAAAACCGACCGGGTATCTTGGGTAGTAGCCCTGGAATGAAGAGGCTTTGGTTTGCTACCTCCCCACTCGTCTCATCCCTACAATTTAAGGGAGGAAAAAGATAAGTTTGATAAAATGAAAAGGAATCCACACAACAATAACTATTGGGAAAATTTTAGTGAAGATTCGTTGACTAGAGATCATAAAATAGAGAACCCTTGAATTTTTGAAACTTCAATGCAAGTTTAGAGTATTGAATTAAAATTAAAATTCTTTAAAAAATGACAAGATTGTCTCTATTGGAAGAGGGAAAAAAAATTTAATAGGAAAAAATGAACTATAAATATGTAGGAATATAAATAAGCGAAATAGAACAATGACTAACAGTTTGAAGGGTAATAAACAACATACAGTTGGGACATGAACATGTCATGCTATCATGAAAGCAACATTTGAAATTAATTCAAGTGAAAGTGTTGTAATGAACAAGTAAAGTAGGATAGGTAATAAACAGTAGTTTGAAGGATAATGAATCACATGCAGTAAAAACACGAACAAGTCGTACTAACATGAAAGCAATACTTTGGAATTAATTTAAATGAAATTGTTGTAATAAACAAGTGAAATAGGGATACGAACAACCTTAAAGGTAATGAAAAACATACAATAGGGACACGAACAAATTGTGTTAGAGAATTTTAATAGGGACAATCTTATCATTTCTTAAAGAATTTTAATTTCAATTCAATACCCTAGAATTGCAGTGAAGTTTTAGAAATTCAAGAATTCTCTTTTTTATTATATTTAGTTCAAGGATCTACAGTGAAATTTTTCCATGACCATTTTTTTTAAGGAAAATGTTATACTCCCTCTATTCTTATTATAAGACACACTCAACCACTTTAGTGAAACCTGAAATCAAAAAAAAGTAGTTACGCTATTAACTTTATCTAAAAATAAAATAAACTTTCAATTTTGCCCTCTATTTTAATTAAATAATTTGAATTTTGCATTACATTCTCTTTTATAGTTAATGAGTTTGAATGGGGATAATATTGAAAAATATAATTAACGCCTATAGTGTGTTTTATTAAAGAAAGAAAAATGCTTTTAGAAGGTGCCTTATAATGTGGACTAAAGGAAGAATATGCCTAAACAATATCCTCAATTGCAATATACTCCCTACAATCCTTATTACAGAGCACCTTTTAGAAGGGCTTGATGAGATATTAATTATGTTTTTCTAATATTACCCCTATTTAACTCATTAACTAAAGAATGTAATGCAAATTTGAATTTTTTTCATTTAAATAGGAGTAAAATTAAAAATTTATTCAATTTTCAAACAAGATTAATAATTTAATAATCTCTCCTTAGTTCCAATAAGATAGTTAGAGATATCTAATAATAAGAACTGAAAAAAGTATTTTATTTGAGCCAAATCCTCAGTTGTGATGGAATAGGAAGAATTAGTGAAAGAGAAACACGTCAAGAAAAAGAATTACCTTATCTTAATAGCATCACGATTAGAATTTCTGATGTGATCGTTAATGATGGGGATCTTAATTAGATCATTGTAGTCAAGTACCAACTGTTAAAGCCAGAGCAACAATGGTCAAACCAAAGGGCAAGTACAATTAACCACGAACTCAAGCTTCACAAGAATAAAAGTCACCGACAATTTTCTTCCTTACACCCACACATTCAACCCAAACACAGCAAAGGTGTCATCCACAATTACACGACATCCTAACAGTTTGAGGTAATAAATATCAATTCCAAATTTTGTTGGGGAGTAAAGCTGAAGTCAGCCTTAACTTGGTAGATTAGCAGAAGAAAATGAAGGCGTCGAGGCTTCAAAGTAAAGAACTTACTTCAGCTATATCATCTTCACCCACAACTCCAAATGGCACAATCGTGGCTCCGAACCGTGCTGCCATTCTCACAAATTCCTGATTTTGAGGCCATATTAACTTGTATGCCTCTCCCTGGAAACTATGGAAGCAAATAAGTACGGATTTTAAATTATCGACAAGCATGAATAACAAGACAGAATTACGAAGCTAGTGCGAACACAGTTGTATCTTTGACTTCATGATATAGGTAGAAACCTATGATCCCCAGCACATGACAGTGAAATGGAGATATTTACTAGAGCATCAGTTTTTCTCCAGTTGAAATAGAAAGAAGACCCTATAGAACGAAGGAACTTGATGCACCTTGAAATGGAGAGCCTCACGTGCTCCACCAGGATATAGGAGAACGTGTGATTTTTCTGAAAGCAATTTATAAAGATAGGTTGCTGAAACAGGTACGCCACCGAATATCTTTACCCAATCAGACATAGAAAACTCAGCAGAAGAATTATCCTTGTTTTCCATAAACAGCACAGGATGGGCCATACCACGAAGCATGATACCCTTCTGCCTTAAAAATTCATCAACAAGGGGAATAAGCTCTAATCCCATGAGCATGTGATAACCAACCAATAGGACAGGACCTTCATCTGGAACACCAGCGAGACCTTCCACAATCTTACCATCGTCCAAAGTTGAGAACATCACAGAACCAGTAGCAATACGAAATGACCTGTCGTTCATGCGATCAGCTTATCAGCTTTGGACTTATTATTCTTATTTTTTTGGGAATAAGAGACAGCTAATAACAAATTGATTGCAAGAATTACGCTGCAAGCCCTGAAAGTTCATAAAAGAAAAAAAAGATTATGATTTTGATTCTTGTTTAATCAAATTACCCAACTACTTGATCCCTCGCATAATTGAATTCTGTCGCACTGGGAGGAATAAAATTCATGACCAAATCACGTCTCCTTGAACGGCGGTACATGCAAGTCCCCCTGATTATTGTCAACAAACCAATGCCAGCTTCCTACACTACCACGCATAAAATACAATTAATTATTCAAGTTCGTCCCATAACCCTGAGCATTGTATATATAACTTGTACACATTAGCACATCCTTTCATTTGTTTGTCGTTTTATGGTGATGTACTGTAAAAGCACTTATCATTTAAAGAGACTGCATATCCTAAAAAAATTTCTTGAATACAAGAGATATTGTGGCATATATCCATGCGTAGCTAAGAAAAAAAACTAACAAAATTAGCTTAAAAAGAGAAAGAACACAACAAAGAAGTTACGGTTATCTGGGTGAACAAATAACAGAAATAGAAGATATTGTGACATCATAGAAGCAAACCAGCAAGTTATGAACTTCGACTCCAAAGACCATATTTAGAAGCACTAGAAGACGTAGAAAAGATGGTTGCAAATATATAAAGTCATTTCGCGTACCAAAAGAAGGGTATGTCCGCTGTCCTTAAAGTGACGTACTTTGCAGTGTTGCAATGAGCTCTTTAGTCTTCTAGCTTCATCTTCACTGGGAAGCATTTTATCATTGCCACTAGAATTTAAAATTCTGTCAATCTACTTTAAAGTAACTCGATACATATTTTATATTACACATGATAAACAGAATTGCAAATGGAGTGAAGAAATGTTCTCAGTAATAACCTAGCTAACACGAGCACTTCAGCTTTCACAGCATGAAGACGTGAATTAGCATATGCAGCAGCAGATTTAAGAAGCTTCAGCTTCCAAAGAAGGGTATCCTTTGGTATAATATCGGCCAACTCCTGATAAGAGATCAGACAAAGTAAAATACAGCCTGAATATTAGGAACTTTCAAGTTCGTCATAAAGTAGAGCCAAAAAATCGTGGAATAAATATAAAATCATACAGCCTAGAAAAATGGATGGAATATTAAACACTTCTTACAGGAAGACATGGCAGCAATGCAGTAAGGTTGTAAGACAATTGTTCAATTTTTTTCATAGGAGGAAGCCTATTTTCAATGTTGACAGCTGCCATTTTTGTTGGATCACCTGATATCATGATATAATAAAGCAATGTAGCATGAACCCAGAAAGTCAAAGAAAAATTCTATTAATACAAAGCCGAAGTAAGAGATTTGATCACTCTCCCTTTGAATAAAACCGTAAAAAAGCAATTCGAATGCTCACAACCTTAAGACTTAAAAAAAAATATAAGCTGCCTATTTTTTTAATGCTGTTTTATTGAGTGATTTCCTTTAATCTTGTGGCAGCTCTTCAAACAAAAGGAACTGGATCATGATTAATATAATTAGAACCTAGAATTCATAAGAAACAAGAAGCTTTAAATGCGTGACCATTAAACATTCTCTTAAAGGTGCAGAAAATGCTACTTTACCTAAAATTCGTTGCACAGTCTTGTACTGCAAATTGGAAACATGACAAGATAGAAGTTTTGCTTCTTTGAAAAATTAACTATTGAAGAAGATTCACCGAACATATTACTCGATCATGGCCACAACGTGAGCACAAATAATTCGATATATAATAATGCGTTTGTGCATGACATAGCAGCAACAAATGGAGTATACATGGACTTATTCCTATCCACAAGTCATATAGAATGAAAGGAGATGAAGAAGGACGTGCAGCACTCGAGAATGAATTACAGATCACTTACCCATAACAAAACTAAGAAGAAATGGAACAGCGGCATGCAGTCCATTAGGCCAAGCCTCCAAGATTGGAAACAAAGGCTGCAATCGAGATCTGCCAAATGATGTAGCTAGAGTGGAAAGCCATAATGTAAAACCTTAGTGGAGGATTGACCTTTCGCATGAAAAAAAAAAAGAAAAAGACAAGAACAAATTTTACAAAATGAATAGAGTATCCTCGGATTTACCTGGATTAGCCAATATCAGTACTAGGTCAACTGTTGGATTACGAGAAGCAACGGCAAGTGCTAAACATCCCCCAAAAGAATCCCCCACCAAGTAAATTGGTTTATTTGGAAATAGAGCATGCTCAAGTTTTACAGTTTCTTCAACAATTTTCACCAATCCTTCATATTTGTGAAATTCAAGAAAATAAGTCTCAGTTTAGTACTGATAACAATAAAACCTACAACTATAAAACACGGATGACTATAACAACAACAACAACTATATAACACAACACAGATAGATCAATAACTTCCAGGAAAAATCGACAAAAGAATACTTTAAAAGACTAAGACCTTCAAATGAAGTTCGATCATGAACAGGAATATGCAAGCAGCGAACTTCAAAAGCCCTGCATTAAGGAAAGAAAAAGTAAAAAGAAAAGAATCGTAAAAAAGTTGACAGAATAATTCATGAGAACCAGACAATAAAATGGTCAACTTGGAATTTGCACGAGTATAGACAGCGTAGCCGTAAGTTCACAAATGCAAACAATTAATGGGAACAATTCTTCTAAACTCAAGGAAACAGGGGAATGAGCCTATAGAATAGATCCTGTTCAAGTAAGGTCGGGGGGCCATTTCTCTTCAAGAAGGATGAACGTTGCCAATAACCTTCAACTAAACATTGTACAGAAAAAAATAATTACTGTAATAACCAGAAAGAGACTCCACATATGCAATGTTTAAAGCCTTGGCTCTAATGCTGCAAGCTCGAGATGTTAAGTATTTCATTAATCTGAATAATACAACATACTTCCCAAGAGCTTTATGGTGCAAAATCAGGCCCATTCCAGTACCATCTAGCCCTGCATGCGTTGAATTCAAGCAATTTTAAAATGTTAGATAATATTCAAAAACAGACAATCATGACAGACGGTTGAATACAATTAACATTCTCATCGAAAAACGTGAAAAAAGAAAAACTTTATCTGAGCCATTTTAACCGCACAGGCCCCCCAATATATCCCAAAAAACAGGACTCAGAATCACACCACAGAGCATTTAAAATCAAGCAATACGAAAAAATTGTTTACCAGGTAGGAAAAGAAGAGTTGGAGAGTCTTTCAAAGTAGGAGAACACTCAACTGGGCAAAACCAACGGGGGGGCCCTCCATCACCAGACTTATTCATTTCCTTGGCTGCAATGAAGTAATCTTCCACAGTCTGAGTCCCATAACCATCGTCCCAAAGTGGTGCTAACTCTGTCAAAACGGCACTCCTTATCTTATCTTCATCTTTAGTAACCGGTAACTGCCCATTCCCTTCTTCAATGACGGAATCATTTATCTTTCTATCGACAGGCGGAGAGGTTCGGCTAACGGCGACTGAATCTGACGACAATACAGTAGAGCTTCCATTAGCCAAGCTTCGAGGAGCTTTAAGTCGGCACCGATGCCTGAACACTCTGTTAGTTCCAGAAAACGGTGAAACTCGGAAACTCATCGCCAATGACATGGCTTCTGCAAGACGCGTCTCAACTCTCAATGGCTAAAGCCTTCCTCTGAGAAGGCAGTAAATGAACTAATTAATTAACTCACAATAAAATAGTTATCTGAACCACGAATAAAATGAAAATCAGAAATAAAAAACGAAGATGTAGACCCATGACGGCACAACAATCATTGGTAGGAAATAATGGGGGATAAATTCTAGAACCCCAGGGCAAATAAGAGCAGGAAAATGACAAAAACGTAGTGGAAAAACAGTGAACGTGGCTCTTTTGGAGAAACGGAACTATGTTCCCTCTTTCTCTCCATTCTCTGGCTGTCATTTGCCCACGAGCGGTTGGTCCTTCCGCGGGGCGCCAAAGTTTTGACAATTTGATTGCTAGACTTTGCATTTGGCTCATTTTTTTATTTTTTAATTATTCCTGGGGTATCCGCAACGCCTAAGTCGTAACAACGGAATTGAAACATCAAGAGAATAACAGAATCTAATCTAATCTTCTAATAATATTGTAAAGCATAATAATTGTTCCCGTTGAACTACGGTTTTTTTAGCAGCGATAACGGGATCCACTTTCATTTGTGGTCAAATAGAAAAAAAGAAAAAGAAGAAGAAAGAATGGAAAAGAGAAAACTGGCGGGATAAGTATTAGGAAGAAGAATAGTGATAAGTATTGGTACGGATATAAATAATACTTTTAGCGAAGCATAATAACTGTTACTGCAGAACTACAGTTGTTTGAACAGTAAGAACGAGACCCATTTTTCATTTTTTATTAGTTAAAGGGCAAGACTTCGCTCGAAGGATATCTTCCACGAGGTGGACGGGAGGAGGTTGAAGCCTAGGAGGAATCGTACAGCTACAGCATTAGCAGGCCGCATGATAAATTGACAATGAACTAATTATAGGCTTCGTTCGCGGAAGTCATGAAATTATTTTAGCAAGCATTTACTAAAAAAGGGTTAGAAATTAAATTTTTGGTTGAAATATATTTTTAATTCTATAATTTTATATATATTTTTATTTTTATTTTTTAATTTTATAAAGTGTTTTTAAATTCTTTAACCATACTACCATTAGTTTTATTACAAAAAAATTTACATTAAACTTTTGAATAATGACAAAAATTTCATGTTAAAAAAAAATAACAATAATTGAAATAAAAAAATAAACACTTAAAACTATTAGTGTTGGGGTTAAAATATTGAAAAAATACTTTATAAAATTAAGAATCAAAATAAAACCTTATATAAATTTAAAGGATCAAAAGTATATTTTAACCTAAATTTTTTTAATAAGTCTCAATTAATAATTTAATAAGTAATTATTTATGAAATAACAAATTTTTATAAACATTCAAACAAAATTTAATAATTTGTCAAGTAAATTTTAATAAAATAATAAATTTACATAAACTTTTGACAAGTAAACATTTATAAAAATAAATACATATTAATTTTTTTCAGCAAGTTCTCGTTAATAATTTAATAAGTAATCATTTATAAAATATAAATTTTTTTATTAATTTTTAATTTTTTTAATAATTTAACAATTAAATTTTAATAAAATTATAAGTTCATATAAACTTTTGATAAGTAAACTTTTAATAATAAAAATATATAAAAATTTATTAAAAAAAGTTTGTATTAATTTTTTTAACAAGTTCTCATTGATAATTTAATAAATAATTATTTATAAAATAATAAATAATTATTTATAAAATAATAAATTTTGTTATTAATTTTAATTTTTTTTAATAATTTGACAAGCAAATTTTAATAAAATAACATGTATATATAAGTTTGCGGCATATAAAGTTTTTGATAATAAAAATAAGTAAATATTTATAAAAATTGGTGCATATTAATTTTTTAACAAGTCTTATTAATAATTTAATGAATTATCATTTTTGAAATGACAAGTAACCATTAAGTTTTGATAAATATTTGACTTGGAATGTAAAAACAAAGGTTATGATATATATATATATATATATATATAGAGGTTTGGTTAGTAATATTTTTGAGCAACCAAGGGATTGTGGGTTCAAACTTGAAATGATAGGTAATTTTGTCTTTTCAAACTAAATTTTAATTATATTTTGGTCTCTTATCCTTACTGAGCAATTTTAGAGTTTTTTGGTCTTTTTTTGGCAAATAAAGTGATCTGAAAAGTTCTTGATTGTGATTTTCTTAAAAAAAAATAATTGATTGCGCGGTAACATCTTTTTTTGAATTTTTTTTTAAAGAATTTCAATCAAGGACCACTATATAAACTTAATTTCAAGTAAGTCTAAATTTTTTTTGAAATTTTAATTTAATCTAAGGGAGAAAAGTCAAAAGAATTTTAACAATAAAAATATTAAAATACTCTTCACCTATTATGCAGAACCATTAGTTGTTAATTTATTTAATGCACTTGTAATTTATCAATATTACTTATAAATTACAAGATCTATCAATAATTTACAATTGATGTTAGTAAATTAGAAGATCTATTAGTAATTTACAATTGATGTTGTTTATGATTAAAAAACTAATATTAAGTTTTATATAATTATTGACACGTCAACTCAGATGATTTGTAACTCATATTCATAAATTAACAAGTGAAGTAAGAAATAGTAATTTTATATAATAAGTTAAGGATATTTTAATCTTTTTATCTTCAAAATTATGTTAACTTTTATTTCTTGAATTGAACTGAAATTTTAAAATTGTTTTGGAGCTACCTGAAATTTAAGTCTACAATCTACTGTGATCCTTAAATGAAATTATCCTTTTTTTTTCCCTCAACCCTTTGTTATTGGATCCCACATTATTTTTTCTTAAAAATGGTCCCCCATTCTCATTTTCCCTCAGTTTTTTTTTTTCCAACCAACGAGTCCGCGTTAATTCGCGTTCTCCTACTTTTTGTCAACTCTTTATTGGCGGGTCTTCCGATCAGGTGTAATGAAATACAAAAGCAAAATAATAATAAAAATTTTTAAAATTATATAAATGACATTTTGACCTCTCAAAATATTATAATTCCTCTGAAAGTCCCTAAGAACTTTTTTATCACTAAAAAATTAATATAAATGATCAAATTATTTTTAATTTAAATGTATGCATTATTGTTGAATTCCTTAAATTTTAAGAAGAAAAGTTATGAATTTTAAAACAAACCTTGTGTGATACGTGCAATATCATGATTTTAAATGTAAACTTGTGAATTACTGTTAAATTCTTATAATTTTTTAAAAAAAATTTTGAATCGTAAAGTAAAATTTATAAATAACAATTGATATTTGAACTAAGAATAATTTAATCATTTACATTAATTCTTTAATGACAAAACAACATTTAGGGACTTCAAAGGAGTTCTGTCATTTTGAAGGGTCAAAATGTCATTTTCATGATTAAAAAAACTTTTATTGTCATTCTCCCAATATAAAATGCGGCAGGGGTTTAGAAACACCATATAACGTGTGATGCTCATTTAAAAAAAAATAAAATCTGCACGGTGTGGTGAAGATATGGGATCACAACGGAGGAAGTGCGTTAATACGAATAAGCTACGTAAATAGTTGTATAACTGTGCGATATTGCGCCTACAAGTGTTAAAAATTGCCTCTTCTCTTTTATTGGATCATTGTATTAACATATTATTGTATATAAAATATAATTTGTATCAAACATTTTTTTAACATTAAAATTCTCTTATTTTTTTATTCTTATTATTTTTATAGATAACAAAACAAGAAATCCTTTTTCTTTAATCCTATGCAGCAGCACATCTTTTATAATAATATTGTCACTATTGTGGTCCTTTTTATAAAAAAAATATTTAATTCATGATAAAAAATAGTCACAATCAGTTAAAAATTATAAAATGTTAAAGATGTAATTTTATTATCAGAAATATCCTCATTTTTTTAATAACAACATATTATTAACGTTAACCAAGTCGACTGATTAACGATCGAGACATTGTCTTTATTAACGAGAATCCCGTGCAGGGCACTGCCCACGTCGTTCTAGTAAAGGCCATGCGCTCACGCTCACGGGGAACGGTTATACTTCATCATATCAAAGATTTCTACCATTAGTTGAGTGGCCAAATTCAATATTTCCTCTACCAAAACATACAAGACATTTTTAATCAAATTTTATCCTTCAATAAAGTAATTATCTACTTTTAAATTAATCCTATTTTTTCATATTTACTCTTATTAAATACTCTACAAAAGACACTTTTAGAAAAAAAAATAATAATTACACCTTAAAAGATTAAAAATACTTTACATTTTTTAACATCCAACTCAAAAAAAAAATAACTTACATTTTTTTAACGGAAAGAATATATATATTCATATATACATGTATGTGTAATAGATTTGTAAAAATCATGGACCAAAAAAAAAAATAGATATCTGAAATTCTTAATTTAAATTATTCTAAGAATATAAAAAATAAAAAATATTTAACATCAGGTTAGAACCTGTCATCAAGCTCGAAGCAAGTGCCCATTCTTGGCATACACTAGAATTTCAACAATATCCCAAAAGTTACACGCAAGAAAAGCACAAGAGGGAGATGGGAAGGAAGACTAGGGAAGAGATAATTAAGCTCCTTAATTCGAAACAAATGAAAAAATAGCATTTGCAATAAACAAAAAATAAATATAAAAGGAACAGATGGGAGGATACACCTCGAGAATAATTTCTATGGCTAGATATATAATTCACATTTCAAATGTACACTGCTTTTGACGTCACATCTATAAAAAACTACCTAATGCCGAGAAAACATCCCAATAGTCCAGCATGATCAACCATTAATTCTCAACAGAGTCAAAACTCTTCATCTTTGCAAAGAAGCAGACCACCCATGACTCCGCCGAGCCAGCGAAACTAGCATGCCGGCTAGATAAAATTTCAGTACTCGTAGGACCACTTCTCAAATAAAAACACTATCCAAGCAGGTCTAGAGAATGCCGCTATTTGGTGATCAGTGAGATTCAGAATTTACAAATTTCTAATAACACCACCGATCAACACAGGCACTTCCAGAAAAATCATTGCTCTGTAGTATTTTACACAATCAAAGATAACCTGCAAATATTGATATAACAGTAAAGTCTGTGGACCTCACTCACACAGAATATATCCAGTCATCCTTTAAACCCAAAAGGAAATAAAAAGAGAATCTTATTTCCTAGACTTTTAAAAAAAACACAGCAGAAGCTTAAAACAAGGAGGGGGGAAAGTAGTAAATATTACTATCCTAACCTTTTCATGCTTCCGGATATCTTTCCATGGGCGATGTAAATGACAAATAATAACTTCAAACTTTTTAGAAAATTGTATTCATTTTTGTAAACATTTAAACCCTTCTGAAACAAATATTGAAGGAATAGAAAAAATTCACAAAGTCCAAGAAAAAGATATTCATGACCAGCCGCAATAGTGATTGCAACGTGACAATATATTCATTCAGGAACTGCAAAATTTGCACGTTTTCAGAAAGATAGAATAAATACTAAGGTTTTATGCCGTAAAAACACTTTCCTAGGCAGACCAGCTGCAATAAACTCACCCGCTCTAAAGGCCTAAGCATTCTCTATTTGCATCAACTAGAATATAAATACAATCCTACCACACCCCCCCCTTTTTCTACTTGGCAGGCAAATACAATTTTAAGAAGTGCACAAATTAAGCCATGGAAACATCAACACCATACTGTAACTTAGAAAAGCGAGAAAATCTCAACGCACTATACCCACCTCTGATGCACATGCAGCATGCAGTCACCTTCCTTGAACCACTCTATAATTTAGAACCAGGTCATCTGTTTTCTTCCATATATAAGCACGTACTGTGGCTAAACTCATCTCAGGAGACAAGACCTGAAGTATACAAAACAATCAGCACACTACTGTGATAATATATAATGTAAACCAAACTAACTGTTTATTAAGTCAAACAATTTTTTTTTTTGAAAACTAGAAATCTTCCATGGCCATTGCATCCATATGACAGCAACAATCTAGAAAGAAACAGCTACTTGGTTTTTGGAGCTTCTGCTGAAAATAGGAACAAAAAAAATAAAAAAAAGAAATTGTAAATTTCTCAACAGTAATTCTTACAGTCGTCTTTTCCAAGTGCCTAGTGCCTAGTGCCTAGGTCTTTCTGGATCTGACTCCACTTTGCATATCAAAACTTTTCAGTGCTTAAAACTATATGAATGAACACCCTCATTTTCTTTGCTGACAGAAGAACTCTTGCTTTTCAATCGGCCCTAAGTTATGGAGCATGAATTCTAGAAGCTGGTCAAAGTTGAATTTTCAAAATTTATAACCCAAGTGACCAAGACAGAGAAGGGGGAAAACTTCAAGGGCTATAATGGCATATGATGTTACTGACGCCTTGCAAAGTAGGAAACCAAAATATTTAGTTAACTGTTATATACACAGTCAAAGGACAACATTGAAGACATCATAAAAGCTTGCCTGATTGTTGCACAATATTTCAATAGAAGGCCGAAGCTTTTGCCAAGGCTTCAATCCAGATCGGAAAGATCCATCCCCAACCGCTTGATGTTGTAGTCCCGGTGCATAACTACCATCAGCATTTACGCTATCCAATGGCTTCTCAAGGACCATCTTTTCTAGTACGTAATTAATAACCTAGACAGAAATAATAAATATAAAAAGATCATTTAATCACTCTGGAATACAATGTCTACCTGGAAGAAGTTCAAAGTGTCTACAGAACAGAGATGATCAACAGTGTCAATCAAACAACTTATGTATGAGCAGTAATTCAACAAATTAACTATGAAATGAATCCAGATTCTAGAATAAAGAATGATCAAGATAGAAGCAAAACTGGGAGAAATTTGTCAAAACAGAAAACACACGTGCAGCCCCAAAAAAATATTACAATATCCTTCCCAAAAATAGTTCACTCACAGCAGTCTCCAGCTGTGTGTCAAGTTACTGTTTCCCCTCCTCTCATAGCCTTCCTCCCACATAAAGTGTTTCGATAAGAAATATAATAACTACATATGCGGGCAGCACATTAAAATTTTCAAATTCAGGACAAAAACTACAGTTTTGCTTCTCAGAATTATTAGCTGACAATTGAAGCTAAATATATTGGCAACAGAATACATTCTTGTAGCAGCAGGCAGGCAGAATATCCACCTGTTTATCTGTTCATCACAATATTTCAAATTAGAGGAAGTATTCCTAAACGAAATAATATTAGCATCCCTAGAGGAAAGAAACATTGTTGCAGAGTGCTTCCTAGTTTTTCACAACAGATGGAATAGGTTACTAAGAGAGTCATCTAACTACTTGATGGAAGTATACAAATCCATTGATAAATGATAAAGACATAAATTGCTCTTTTCCTAAATAGATTGCCCTTTTGATAAAGATACCAATATCCAAGAGAGGATGGTCAAACACAAGATCTCTATATGGAGAGTGTCTTCTCCTTTATATCCAAGTAATTATCAAATTCCCAATTGTCAATTGCTATGAATAAACAAACTTACTTTGTGAATTCTTAATATACGTGGAGCACTTAATTTCCCTTGTGTGAGGATCTGAAAGCTAGAACCTTCACAGGGATGCAAATAGAAACTGCATCTGCAGTGGTCAACACAAAATAATTTGTATTATATGAAAAAATAGGGGTAAACATAAAGGTTTTCAAAACGATAGAACTGCCATGACAAGTTCAGACTTCAGACACTTGGGTTCACAATATTTCATTTGTTTTCTAAATCTATCAAAATAAGAAATGAATTCAATCATTTCACGACAATAAATATAAGTACAGAAAAATAAAAGATCAATACAAGAAGCAATTAGTGAGCACCACTAGATCAGAAATTAGTAAGCCATCTATAACTTCTTAAGCATATGGTGTGCTGATTAATGTTTTGCGAGCCATCTAAAGCTCCATCATAAAACTCTCAAGAGTCAATTTGCCATTTTAGTACAAGGAAAACAACTTTGAATCATCAAAAACATATAAAATAATTAGTTGAGCTATAAAAAATATAGGGCAAAGGGGCAAAAATATCTAAGAAGTTGTTGGACAAAAGCATCCAGTAGCCCAAAGCGAGAAAAAATACACGAGTGCCCATGAAGTTATTTTTTCGGTCCATCTATGACCAAATGGTTAAAAGTCAATGACGTTGACTGTCCATTATGTTGTGGATCTAAAATTTAACTATTTGATCATAGATGCATCAAAAAAATAACTTCACGGACGCTCGTGCACTATTCCTCACTTTATGTTACTGAATGCTCTTGGCTGACAACTTTTTAGGTATATTGCCCTTTCACGTAAAAATATATGCACAAATATGAGTTAAGTGAAACAAATTTGAGAGGGAGAAAAGTCATAAGACAAGAAGTTACTTGGTATTTTCTCTAGGAGGTAACCGATTATGCAATACACAGTCCAAGCACCAAGAGGGAAAGTCTTTATCATCCTCCGTTCCATCCAGATCAGTAATTTTTTTCCTCCATGGACCTCCTTGACTGCCCTCAGTGATAATGGAAGGAGGGAATGCTGTGGAAAAATTAAAAGGAGGAAAAACCACAGCATCGTGCTCCATACTACTGTCAACCTCAATTCTTGAATGGGTAAGACTTCTGGTTGTCATTTCCTTTCCCATTAGCAGTTCACCGTTAGCAGGAGCATGTAATCCCATTCTTTGCTTCCGTTTCATCACCCAATGTGCCAAGAGCCCTTTAAGGGTTTCACGAGCCAAATTAACCTGCAGATTTATAGAAAGACTTCGATAACTTTTTTCAGTAGCTGGAACAGACATTATTTTGGATAGTTGATAGTAAACTATTGCAGTCTTCCTCATAATTCCATTTAATGCATGCACTAGAGGATTGCAAAAGTGGACCAAAAGTTCGTTAGGGCCCTCCAACTTCTGGAATGATGCCTGTCATGGTGCTGGTCCTATTTCCAAAAAACTCTAGAACAGGCTGAAATTCTGCCAATGGCAGCTTCAGAGAAATACAAATTCCATATAAATATCCAGCATCTGTGACACTAGCACGATGACAGGCATCATTCCAGAATAGGCAAGGCAACAAATAGTAAAATGAAAATATGGTTACATGCAAGGTAATGTGGAATTCATAAAATGAATATCAATATCAATATCAATTATCAGAGCCAACAATAATGTGTCTAGAGCATATGAGAAGAATCCATGTGCACAGAACATCCATGTGTTCCCAAGATAGATGTGGAATTCAGGATCCCATGGTATGGTTCAGGAATGCCCAGTATTTTCATCGCAAGCGATGTCAATTTTCAAATTCTCATTAAAATAAACCGTCATCATTTTATTACAGCATTGGGATGAATTTAATGATAACAAGACATCAATGAACCATGCAGGAATGCTGACCTGGTGCCTCATGGGAATTAAGACGGGACAGTTTGCAGCTGAAATGACGTCAATAACTTAAATTTTGTTATGATGCTCAAACTTTAATTTTCTATTGACTGCAGGCATTTTCAGAAAGCAGACCAAGATTCCAAAGAGTTTTCATTTAGGATCAGCATTCTAATTAAATATTCCTGGGAAGTTTGATAGCATATCTTAAGACAGTACTCCCCGGAATACAATTATTCCATACCATTAATTGAACATCCCATTAAGAAAGGTGAGGACAAGTCAATTGCCTATGGGTTATATCTATATGTTTGTTTACCTTATCGTCTTCAGGCTTGCCAACGATGTTTAGGTCTGCTGAATACATCTCTGCAGAGAAGCATTGGGGTGTGTCCAAATGAACAGATAAACATCCGAGCCTGGTGTCCACTGTGAACCAAGTGGGGATGCTAACCTGAAACCACATGGAAAGAATATTAAAACCATCCAGTAAATAAAAACTGCAATGAAATGTTACAAGAAAAAAATTACACTACCAAAAAAGTATGATGCTAATGCAGATCAGTAACCATACCATCTCAAATAGCTCTTGCTTTTTCTCCTCAAAAGAAATCTAAATAGTGAACATTCCTCATTAGCCACCATTGAAATTTATAAAATAGGAATAAAAATAAGAACAAAAGCCAAGCTCCTTTCAAAACAGAACAGTTTGACATACCACTATCCTAACCAGGAACTGTTGAAAAATACAACCAAATCTTACCTTCCCATAATCTTCAATCACAGCACCTCTAGTAATCTCCCACAACTTCACTGAACCAGAAGTATCCTAAAAAGAATCCATATATCAGTTCAATAAAACATGGAAACACACTAGCAACTTAGCAGCAGAAAATTAAAACAGCATTAACATGAACATGTTGGTAAAGTAACATGAGCAAGAAGGTATCAAATTACCTTTGTCAGGACATGCCTCTTATTATTTAGAATTTCATGCTGTACTATTCCTGGGGAGCCAGCAATGGTTAAGGTTGGTTCTTTATAAACAGGAACCTAAGAACATCATGATTTCAGCCACAAAATTGAAAATTATCAATACCACATCCCATACAGAAAGAACCTCTTCTTGGGATGACAAATACAATCATCCCCTAAGTATACAAACTAATATGAAACAAAATATATATATATATATATATATGCTTCATCTTTACAAGCATTCACGCAATTAGCATAACAAGTTTCCAGAACAATAAGCCACTTGGCAGACAAAATAACGTGATCTTAATAATTATCAAGACAACATTAAGAAAATAAAAGCAACTTACAGGGGTAGATCCTTCAAGAGACACCCTTGCCCTAGAAAAGGACAAATTACCAGCCAAAAATGAAGTGCCCCTTTGGAAAATCTTTTGAGGGTTACATCCTTCAGCAGGCCATCTGTGAACTGACGAGTCTGTTGAGGCAACCCACACAGTATCATCATGCATAGCCAGTTGCAAAATGGGATGTTCACCAGTAAAAAGCAAAACACTCTCTCTTGTTTGCAAATCTGTCAAGTATAACTTAAGGTATAAAAGAATAGGGCATCAAAAAGGCAAGCTTCACAAGTTAAACAGAACAAGGAAGTCACATATATTCACGTGATATTGAAATTTTCAAGGAAAACTGTACTCACTGAAAAGTCTCTCCCACCGCTATAAACATGGCTGAAGGCTGGGGTGCTGGCAAGTGCCCAAACAGAATCTGTATGAACTGCATAAGAATGCACACAACGCTGCTGACCAAGATCCCAAAGCCTACAAGGAACATGGTGAGATTAATTAGTCAAGCAACACCTAATAAAAATGTTTATCATAGAGTATGCCTTTTTACTAGAAATACTTTACCTTATCATAGAGTCAGAAGACCCTGACAAACAAAACCTGCAATAATAAGTGTCAAAGATATCTCAGTTTACTTACAAGAAACACTATGCCTTAATTTTATGCAACAAATGTATCCAACAAAAAGCTGCACAGATATATTCAATGGCATAGATAACCCCATCCACATAACACATTATCTTCTATAATACTGACAACTGAATAGCAACCCTTAGTGGGTCATGATTAAGCCAATGAAAATAACATCACATGATATAAATGCATAGTCATCAATGTGCTACTAGAAATTATAAAAATGCCATCAGAGAAAGATTGAAGTATAAAGAATATTGGGGAAGTTTTTATGACAGTGAAGAAGTTTGCAAGTGAATAGGATGCAAGCAAGTTCCTTATAAAATTTAGATATAAATGTCAGATGAAAATTTTGCCTTAAAAGTTACACGTCTATTCAACAAACCTGCCAGTTGAATCTAGAAGCAGAGCCCTTATGTTATCTGTATGCCCTCTCAATTTCATAGTCTTCGATCCAGACCTTGGATCCCAAACTCGTACAACCTATAGAAGCAAAGAGATTAGACAATCACACAACTTACCTAATGAATTTTAAGCTCATATAGCTTCAAACAGAACACCCCTTAAAGTTTTGAAGGTAATAACAGAAACCTCCCAGCTGTCACTAACTCAGAACATAAAACATGAACATCAGTGCTTCACTGTACCTTTTCTGTGCCACCAGAGACAAGAAGGGTTCCACCTTCATTCATTGCTAATGCATAAACAGACTCCTTGTGGCCTTTGGCAGTGATTGGAATGTACCCATGAGATTGAGTAGTGTGCATGGGATTGGTGTTACTAGAGATAATATTATTGTTGGCAGAGCTAATACTACGTAAGCTTGTCATCGGTAAGGAGTTTCCAGGCCCATGGATTCCATTTGAACAACCCTCGTCCAAAATATCATTGCACTGTGAGACTGGCACCAGGGCAGCTTCAAGATCCCATATAAAAACCTCCCCACCAAGTCCGCCAGAGGCAACAATATTGCTCTAAAATGCATGACACTATAAAAGGATCAGAAAATGGATTTGATAAAGATGCAAACTTATCATTCAATCAGTACTATAAATCAAGTTAAATGGAGAACATATAAAGCATAAAGATAAACCTTTTTCTCTTGATGTGCAAAATAACAAGCATGGAATGTTCAAAATACATTACATTTTTTTCAGCTGCTGCGAGGCAAGTAACATAATCAGAGTGTTGGCGGAGAGTCCTAGTACAAGTTCCATCAGACAAGGGATTCCATATCTAGAAAAAACAGATAGAAGACCAGGAAGGGAAAAAAAGTGTGAAGATAATTAACTGATAATGGTATAGTAATATAAGAACAAAAATTTATTGGACCAATTATGTAATTAAAAAACCTTGAGGGTTGTATCTGAAGAACAAGAAACAAGCTTATTTTCCCCAACAAGAACAGAGTCATTAACCTGCAATAAGCAAACATAATTATAAATTGAATTTAGACATGTGCAAAAGCTAAGAACTTATGCATTTGTATTTTGTTTTGTGAGTATGAGGGCATCCCTATTCCCATGTCCTAGTAATGTAGCCATTAGAATTGATTGCTAATAGTTTAACGTTTACGAATTTAAGAGGAAAGTCTTCAATGGCCAGGCCACACTTCAAGAGGTTGATTACAAGATAAGGGAATAAAACATGATAAAAAGGACGGCCTGAAGAACTTTGAGCGTTCAGTGACTATGAAACTTGACTCAAACAAGCCATGCCCTAAGTTTCAGTAATCAATAAGTCTGAAGTGCAGTTTAGAGTTTGTTCAAGAGAAATTAATGGGTTCTCCAAACCTTTCCCTTCTCATATTTGACTATTTTTTTCGTAGTTTTTCCCAATAAAAAGCTATGCAAATAAGTAAAATCAAGGATTTTCCTGAAATATTCTAAAAAGATAAAACAAATGTGCACATTTATTTTTCCAACTCCTGAATTCCGTCATAAATAAAGACTAGGATAATCATCATAATTAGGCATAATATACAGATGGTGGAAATTACATTTCTAGACATCCCAAAAACAAGATATGACTTGCACACAGCACAGTTAACAGCTTTCACCCAATAAAATGGCATCATAAAAAACAACTGAGATTTTGCACTTAAGTGAGCTGTGCAAGAATAATTAAGATGCATTCCAATTAACTACTCATCCTATGAAAAACACAAGTTCTTGGAGTGGCATCATCAAGCAACAAGGTGAGGAGAAATAAAAATTAACAGGGTTACCCAGTCCACGTGAGATTCAAAAGTAGCCGAGCATGTTGCAGAATCCTCAGCCAATGCCCATCGTTTTAGTGTGCCATCACGGCTTCCAGTGAAGAGATAATCAGACCTATCATATACTGATGACTTGAGCAAAGCCAAACAATTTATGCCTGCACAATGCTGTAGTGCAAGAAAAATTTAAACAAATATGGGTAGAGCAACAAAGACAAGTCGCAAATTTTAAAAGACTTCAAAACCAAAATTTGCAAGGCTAGATTTTGAAGAAAATGCTAATCCATAAGTACCTAGTAGAAGGAAGTCAGTTAAAACGCGCATAATCAACAACTATAGGGCCTATCATCAAAATATAGAAAATCATATGGATGACAACTAAAACTTTATCCTCATCCAGGATCCAACAAAGTGGAAATCATGCATATTTACAACCTAAGCAATGAGTCAATGACCAGTTAGACTCAGTCAAGTAGTTGAATTTGACAGCTTCAGATACACAACAGTAAAAACAATGCATTAGAAGTTCGGATATGTGAATTTCAAGAAACAGCTATGAAACTATGTTTTGTATGAAGAACTAAATAATAAATTAATGAATCACCTTGGTGTCATCAGAGTCATTCAACACATATGTTAGTCTCTTCTCCTTTCGAGGTCGAATTGAATTGTTTGTATTCCCTGCGCTACCCACACGGTGCATGGCAGAAACTACAAGAGTACATAAATTGCATAGCATAAATGGTATATCCAGGAAAAAAAATATTATAGAAAATATATAGGAAGGCATGCTCAATTGAATGATTTACTGCAACCACAAATAAATCTCAGGTCATACATATTGCATTGTATTTTAAAAGTAAATTAGCCAGATGCAAAGATGGTAATCTCAATTGAATAATCCATTTCAATGTTCAGGTAGTGTAGAATCAAATCCAGATCAGCTACCTTGGGTTTCTCTGTGTACCAAGGTATGACTTGTAAGCCTCAATTCTAAATCCTTAAACCTCTAATACTGGCACATGAAGAGTATTCAAGAAATGCCTAGCTGAATCCATCACGCTAGACCGTATAAAATATTAAAATATCTTGAACATCACAAACTAACCAACTGTTGGCTCCATCATGTACCCCTATTACTGACAGATAAAAAAAAAATGCATGTGTGGAAGGCACAGACCATAATCGAACAGTCAACACTTTTGGGCATTAATCCAATTAAATCACTAGGAAAAAAAATGGCAGTTAAGAATTATAAGGAGCATTTCTAAGCAGTATTCAGAGGACAAATTTCGGCAGCATGTGGAGCATGGCCATTTCTTACAGAAAGAAGGTTGAAAGAACGGGAGAAGTCTTAAAGGGTGCATACAGAGGCGTGCAAATACAAGCACTTTCTAAATAACCAACCGGACTAAAGCATCAGGCACAACCTAGGACCTATTGAACCAACCATGTCATATAATTCACCGTAAGAATATGTATATCGCAATATCTGTCCAAACCCAATTAAAGAAAATTTCATTGGTCCAAATAACAAATTTCTTGTTTTAAGAAAAGGGGGTAAAAACAGATTCCTATTCTGAAAGAAGTACTTTAGGTATTAATTCTTGTACCCCTTTAGAACGAAGACTTTCGGAACTGCAGGAAGAGTTAACAGAGCAACCTCAAACAAGAACATCATTATATGAATTTATGTCCTAGCCAGGAGTCGTAATAAGAAAATTAAACAATTAAACGACTAATATAAAACCTCAAATTGACAAAACGAAGGGCTAGCAACATTTTGAAAGCTTCTGATTAATGTTTGTAATAACCTTCAGTCAGTTTACTGCTCAGATTTGTGAGTGGAATTTTTCGACGCTATATCAGGTTAACCTTACTATTCTCAAAAGCTCAGATAATTGATTCTAAAGTCTACAGCTCACGACTCCAACCGATCGTGCTATGGTGAACTCGGCATCCAGCCAGAACTCAACCTCTATATTGCCACAAAAAAAGAATTACTTGTTGAACTTATCGGGACTCAATGTGAATTCAAACCCGAACCCAGAATTCCATGATCAACCAACCGAAGCAAAACCTAGGAAAAATAACAGATTGAATTCGCTGAAACTATCGAATACCCCTAATCATTCCTAACACACAAAGCAGACATAAAAAAGAGAGAGAAATAGACAATAAAAATAAACTGTCCCCAAGTTTGACGACCGATCACAAGGCGATGCATTTCAACGAGCACAAAAACTACATCCAACTTAAACTGCGATGAGATGAATTTATTGAATTCAAAAATAAAAATAAAAATGATGGAATGATTGAAACCAACTTAGAAGGAGGAGAGTACAGAACAGTAGAATCAGAGTGAACTCCTAACCCTGATCAGTGATAAATTCGGAGCCGATGTCTGCTTGTTTCCTTTCACTGCCGAGGTTTCAAGTTGAGAGAGCTCCGTACTCCCGATAGAGAAGGAGAGCGAAGTAGGTACAATTTTGCTAATGGGCTTTCGATTTTATTGTTGCAGGTCATTTGACTCGGCTGCGTTCTTTATTTTATTTTTATTTTTTTTTTGGTGTAAACTTATTGCCAATATCGCCTTTCTCGCTGAAAAGGATAATATCGTCTTTACATGTCACATCATCTGGGTAGAAAGTTGAGGGTCTTGATGAGCCATTCATGACGAGATGACGTTTATTCATTTGAATTTAATTTGAACAGGTTTAAATTTAATTTTTAAATAATAGTTTTATTTTTAAAAAAATAATTTATAAATTACAACTTTAAAATTTTAATTATAAATTATAAAATTTATTAAATAGAAAATTTAAAACATAAAAATAGAAAACAGTCAATTACTCAATTTTAATATGATGAATGCCCAGTCGTTGTTGTTTGAAAATTGAAATCCATTTAGCTGCATGGATTTTATGCGTTCGTTCGGTAACTACCTAGTCCTTTTATTTGAAAAAAAATCAAACAAAAAACATTAAAGAAAACTAAAACAGACAATTTTAATATATAAATATGTAGCACCATAGCTAAATAAAAGGGTAAAACTTTATATACTTAGCCTTATAAATTTAACATACTTATATTTAATTAAATTATGATAAGTAAATTTTAATATGTTAATAAAATTAATAACAAAAATTTATTATAAAATAAATTATTCATAAAAAATTCACAAGTTTTAATTTAATTAAAAACAACCACGTTAAATATATAAAATCAACTATAAGTTTTACCTTTGAATAAAAAACAAGATAATGTTATGAAGATCTGGCTGCATTCCGAAATCAATTGAAAATAGTAACGCGCGCAGTTTTATGCTATAATAACACTAATTTGATACATTCACAATTTGAATTAATTCATTCATGGCTATATGAAATTCAGAGGGAATATCTTTATTCAGATAAATATTTGATGATCCTTTCTCAACTTATTGAAAATCTCAAAAACAAGCAAGTCATTGTAGTTAACCGAAAAATAAATAGAGAACTAAATTATTGTCTTAGCTTGTATAAAAGCCCAAAACCAATTATATCCCACAGCTTGATAAAGTTATCAATCTTGTTCAAATTGAATTTAAATTGTGAAAAATAACTTTATGGTGTGTTCTGATTAATCAAATTTTGGATTTGGATTTGGATTTGAATTTAAATCAAATCCCTCACTTAGATAAACAAAATCTTATATATTTGGATTTGATTCAAATACAAATCTATCTTTTGTCATATTTCCTTTATAATTTCAAATTTGTATTATACCCTTGAAATTCTAATAACTAAAAACACCTCATTCTCTTCATATTTTCACCATTGACACTTATATTTTAATGACCTTACTTATTAACCCAACTAATCACACTCAACCTAAATCACTAAGGAATAACCTTGGCTAACCAATATATTAAACTTACAAAAGAGGACCAGAAGTTAGGATCCCAAAATCATTTAAAAATATTGAATAAATGATATAATTAAATTATCGTAAGAATCAAAGTAGAAAGATAAGCAAAAACATGGGAACTATGAGTAGTATTAAGAAACAAACACACAAGGGCAAAACGAGCATTTAAAGCAAGTCAATGCACATCTACCATGGCTAACGGGCTCTTTTGCTACGACCAACATGTACATGGACACCCATTGTGGCTAAGCAACACCTCGTCGCAACTAATCCTAACTTAACCTGCCGTAGTGATGGAAACCCTTAATTAGCATAGAATTACAACAATTAAGAATTAAATTCAAATGCACCAAATTACTTGCCTAGTTCTCCAAATAAAGTGATTCAAGCACCCATGTGTAGATAATTAAAAAATCTAATTAATGACACCATTTACAACTTAATCCAACTCCAAACAAGGATCCTAAGATATAAAGTGCCAAGGTTTGCATTTGCTCCCCTTGTACTTGAACAAGTGTCTCCTTTCAAATCATTAACTCTATAATTTAACAATTACATATACTTATGCTTGAACATGCTATAACAATAATCTATATTCCAAAGTAAAAACATTAATTACATCATGCTTTTGCATATTAGGCCTCTTTCTCAAAACTGCAAGGCCACCACAAAAAATGCCCAAGTCTCATAAATATGGCTCTAATGCAAATGAAATCATTGTTCAAACATACAATTATCCCGTGTTGGCAATTCATAATCCATCATTGCATGAACTTATTAACAAAATAATACTCTAAAACATTTATTTTACTACCAATAATACAAACAATCACATTTATTCATCATAAATTCACCCCTTTTTCAAACCATAGGTCTACCATTTCTAATGAATTAGCAACTAGAGAGGATGAGTAACAAAGAAAAAAATTAGAACATTCTGGAAAAGCTTGAAATCATATCCAAAATATCCTATTATGGAGCCTCACATTCTAAATCAGCTCTTGTATCACTGGCACTCTCTTGTTCTCTTTATTCGAGCAAGCCACGGGAAGAGAAAATGAAAAAGGGAAGAGGGGTTGTATTTATTTATTTGAATTTTGAGGGTAAAATTTCTAAAAGAATGAGAGAATTGTAACATCCTGGGTTGGAAACTCTAAAATTTTGACTGTTAAACAAGGATAATTTGGTCAAAATTAGTTATCTATGAATTAATAATGTTTTTGAAACACTAATAAGATTTTTGGATAGCTTTAGAAATGAGTTAAGATGGTGTACAGGTCAACTAGGCTTGAAAGGGTGGCCAATATAGGCATATGGCTTTGTTGTGCCATGTTCCGTGACACACTGATAGTTTTTGAAATAAATCAAATGCGAGTTGTGTCTGATTTCAGAAAAGGAAAGAGGAGAAACAGGACATGTGACGAAGGGAGAGCTCATAGGTGCTGGGGCTTTATCTTGGGAATACTTTGAAGGCAATACAAGCTTAGGTCATCATTGGATAAGCTCTATTTCCCCTCTTCTCCCTTATATTTAAATTTTTAAAGTGACAAGTTAGGTTTAGAGGTTGTTTTCATCTCTCATTGGATTTTGACCAAACCCATTAACTTAGTTAGATTTTTGGAAAATTAAATCAAAAAAATCAAGCTCTTAAACCTTGGTTTATGGTTTTAAATGTGATTTGAGATTTTTTATTAGGGTTTTAAAAAGCCTAAAGTGAAACTTGATATAATTAAAGCAATGTGGGTGAAGAAGTGATATTATTTAAATGTTTAGGTGCTAAATTGAATTAATGAAGCGTGTTGGAAGTACTGATGGTGTTAAAATGGGATTTTGAATATAGTGAGTACCCGAAATTGAGTGCTTAAGGGGTTTAAATGGAGTGATAATTGATTATTAGTGCTTACTCGTGTAGATTAAATATTTCACGGGTGTTGATACGTTAGTAAACCTTGTGGAGCAAATATTAGACTATGATAACCCTTTTTGTGATAAAAAAAATTAAGATAACCAAATAATTCACTTTATTTGATTAAGTGCTTAGCTGTTTGTGAGTAAATATGTAATTTGCATACATGTATTTTAAAAGTTTTACATATTGCAAAATGATGATATTGTGTACAGGAAATTATTTTTAAAACAATGAATGTATGAAAATTTTTTTATATAAGTAAATTATGGTTTAGATGCTAGTATGTGATATTTATAAGAAGAGTAAGCATGATCATGACAGGGGGTGGGAGTTTAGCCGTAGGAAGGAGTAATAGAAATTCATATGACATTTATATCCTCGTTGCTTAATAAGGTACAATGTTGGAGATTATTTTTTTGGTACTCATGTGAGGTATGGTGTTGGATATTTACACTTTTTAGCATCAGTGCGATATGGTAGTAGAGTAACAACACCTCGATTCATGTGTGATAGGGGGAAACCATAGTCTTGGAGTAAGATAAGACACTTTTGATTGAGTGATTCTATCACTAAAGATGTGCTTAGGCTAATATGTGTGTGTTTGGTCTAAAAAAACCTTTAGTTTCAATTAAGGTGATATGGAGGCTTAGATGATAGAATGATTATGCTAGAGTGTGAAAATGACTTATAGATATAGAAACATTTATATTCGGACACGTGTCAATGTATTTTTGTATATATAAACTTTATTTGTTTACAGTTGTGAATATTAATTAATAGTTGTAAGTTATTTTATTATTGAGATATTTATCTCACTCTGTGGTTATATTTTATAGGTGAGAGCTCCGTTAGAAGAAAAGGGAAGGAAGAGACTATTAAGGATTGAAGAGCTTTAGCTTGTATAGCTCCTTTTCTTTTTCTTTTGGTATTATAATGAATAACTTATGAATTTTTATGCCAACTTAACACCATGTATTGTTTTGAGGTTACTTATATAAGAAATAATTGTAATTGTGGGTATCTTGACCTTGGATGATGTAACTATGATGAAATTGATATGAGATGTTGAGATACTAGTGCAAGTGATGTTTTTGTGTTGATTATGTGTTTGAATGGCCATGAGAATGCTTAAACATATTTAGTTGTTACCTTCTAAATCCATTATGGAATTAGGGTTTTGATGACTAATTTGTGCATAAACTATTATTATTGTAGTGGTGTTAATAGTGGTCTAATTGAGTTGATCTAAGTGGTTTCAAGGTTATTAGCACTAGGTTTGTGGGTCTAGACACCCTTATAGTGGTTTTGAAAGAAAAATGGATAAACTTATGTTCAAGTGTCCAACTTTTAAATGGTTGAGTGTTTGGGTGTGAAACTGGTGTCATTAGCTAAAAGGCTCAATGAATAGGTTGCGAACACTTGAATTACTCAATTCAAATATTAGATAGTAAAACGACGTACTCAGAAAGTTGGCCAGAGGAGTTATCGTGACAGCATAAATGTCATGATAGTAGGAATACGCCACAACGCAAGGTTGGTGCACCATAGCATAAAGAGGGATGAAGTCCCTCCGTGCCATCCACCGTGGCAGTTAATACCTACTATGAACACTGTATTTTGTTCGGGTATATTTTACATTTAATAAAAAATAATAATTTCAACCAAAAAATATAAAAATATAAAAATAAAATTTAATTCTTTTTAGAATTATATTTTCAAAAAAATAATAGGGTTCTATTTTATTTTAGTCTAGATAATCTTTTGTTGGTTAGGATTTTGTTTCTTTTAGTTCATTAAAAAATAACCAAAAAAATAAAAATATAAAAAATGAAATTAAATCCTTTTTAGGATTATATTTTAAAAAATAATAATAATCTAACAAAATAAAAAAAATAATCTTGCTTAAATCTTTAAAAATCTCTCCCAAATTATTCCAACCATTCAAAAATACTGAAAATTAAATTTTAAAAGTTAACTATTTTAAATTAATTTTAGAAATTAGATTAACCAAAGAAAAAAAGTAAAAGCATTAAAAAAATAAATAAATAATAGGGAGAGTGAAACGCTACAATCTGTAGCATTTCACTCACCCCTTTTATCCCTTTTCTCCGCTTTTAGTTGGACATGGAAGAAATGCAGAGCAAACGCACACGTAGCAGACACAAAACAGAGTGGAAAGAAAGAAAAAGCTAGAAGCAAAGGAAGCAAAGAGCAGAGGTGAGACATGTAGATGCAAAGAGCAAGCCTTTCGGCCACACAGCAGAGACGCACGAGTAGAAAAGAGAGTAGAGAGCATACACTAACACAACAAATGCAGAACAAAAAAAAAACAAAGAGCAAAAAGCAGATGCATGTTCAAAAGACTCGACCACACAAAAAACACAAAAAGAGAGTAGAGAGAGAGCATACTTGACCACATGTAGAGTAAAAGAAAGAAGAGATAGGTGCAAAAGAGCAGACTCACACACACATGAACACAGTAGATGAAACAATATCGAAAGCATACGAAATAGCAGAAAAAAGTCAGAAAAACAGAGTAGAAAGGCAACACATTCGAAGAGCTACACACAAGCTTTGAAAGAAAAAAACTCTTATGCTTTAAGAAGGGAGGTTGGAGCGAGAGTGAGGGAGATTCAAAAGGGAAGGAATGAAGGAGAGGGAGACAGAGAAGTTGGAGAAAGAAGAGAGATCGAAAGTGAGAGAGCAGTGACAGAGGGAAAGAGAGAGATCTTGCGTATTGTTTAAATTAAAAATATTTTTAAATTTTATATTTTTATGAAACTAAAGTTGTGACGTGTATTTAATTAACTTTAGTATATATAATTTTATTTAAAATATCTTATAATTTGAGACAGAGAAGTATGATTTATTCTTTATATAATTTTTTTATAACATAAGGACCAGGTTTCACCAATAATAGAGATCATCTATTAAGATATTAAGAATAAATAGTAGATCTTTTCCAATTAAATTACTACATATATAAGGTTTAAGGTTCAATCCATGGCTATTTGTTCAAGTAACTGAAATTCCACCGCTTTTATTAACTCTAATTAATGTTTATTCTCCATATTTTACATTGCGAATTAACAATATAAAATTACAGCACGCCACATGTTTTAACAAATCATTTCCCAACATCGGAAGATGCTAAATATCTAGACACCGTAATTATTCCTTATTACTTATTAAATTAAAAAGTTTCCACTGCCGAGGAGCACGTCGCCATGGTAAAAGTAGAAGCAGCCTAGCAGGTATGAACATGAGTACAATTAGAACTAAAAAAACAAAAATTACTCCTTCCATCCTAATCTACAAGACATTTATAAAATTACATGAATCAATAAAATTTATTAAATTCATTTTAATATTTTATTTTGTTCAAGACAGAAATATAAATTAAAAAATTATCCATTATTTAATACTTTATTTTTAAAAGAATATTAAAGAGAGAAAATGTAAAGGGAATGATAATATTAAAAAAGTATTATTAATAAAATATTATTTTTATTAAAGTGTTTTATATTTTGAGAAGTCAAACATCTTTTAAAAGCATCTTATAATTTGGGACGGAGGCAATATACTTTATGATTGAAATAAAAATAATGCTCATTTCCTCCCAAATTATAAACTAGTATTGAAGAATTTTTTCATTTTAAAATACAAAAAAATTTTTTAAAAATAAATTTTTTATTAATAATATTTTTAATATTACCTTTTAAGTGAAAATATAACTAAAATGATATTATATTGTAATAATTAAGTATATAGGGCATTTTTGAAGTTTATAGTTTTATTTTAAAAAGTAAGTTTGTAAGGTATGATTATTGTGTTTTATTGATATGGGTTAATGAGCATTCTAAATACAAATAGAATCTTAAACTCTGAACTCTTGATATGTGTAAAAATTTTTCTTAACTTGTAAATTTTAAATTCTTGAAATCTTGTTGTTAGATTAGAAAAAATGACTGTTATTTTTAAGAGGTAAGATGAGTGCCATATTAGTGTGTGATTAGGCCCCAAAATTACAAAAATAATAGCTTTTTTCCTTCAACTTAATGGCAATATTTTAGGCATTTGAAATTTAAGAGTTGAGGAGAATTTTTGCACATTTTAAAAGTTTTAAAGTTGATGATGCTATTCACGCAATAGTTTAAGATTTATGATACTTATTAATCCTATTGACATGCATGATCTTATCTCAAATTATTTTATAATTTGGGATGGAGAGATGAGAAAATTTGAAAATAATGGGTAAATATCTTAATATTTTATTGCTGATGTTTTTAAAAATATCTAACTAAAGTTTTTTTTTTTTGTTTCATGTGAAGCTGAAATTCTTATAAAGCAAAGTTGAAAATCGTAAAAGTTAAAATAGTTCTCAATTAAATAATTTTCATATTTATTTTTAATTTAGCATTATATACGTTAAAAACTACAGTGGAATAACATTTCTAACTGAAAAAAAAACCAATTGAAAACTATTTTAGTTAAATTTCTAAAAATTCTAATTACTTTTTATGATTTCCAGCTTGTATATAAATGAGGACATTTTGATGATTTGATCAATTGAATCCTCTCTGGTTAATAAAGGGCTAAGGTTTTTAATTGATATGTTCAATTTTTTGGACATGTGATATGTTTAAATTTTGAAGTCTTAAATAAATGTTGGAAAAAAAATTGAAGTCATTAGTATCAGCATTATTTTTTACGTGGCCCTAAGCGTGTCGTTTTCCCTGTTAGGCCGCCGCCTAATAATAATTAACATTTTTTTAATCTATTTATAAAATAATTTTTTAATTTTATTTATAACTCATTTTTTTAAATTTTTATTATAAATTTTTTTATTTCACCTTTATTGAATATTGTAGAGAGAAAATATATTATTAAAATATATATATTTAATAATGATAAAATTAAAAAATTATTAAATTTATAAATATAATTAATAAATTTTAAAATTTTCTTAATTTTGTTGAATATATTAAAAGTGCCAGTAAAAAAAAAAAAGAAAAGGAATAGTTTCAACTTTCTATTCGACGTTTGCTCTGCCCTCCTTTGCCTGACAGGACTTGACTTCCCTCCATTTTTCTTTTTTTATTCTCTCTTCATTTTTCATAATTTTATAAAATATTAGATTTTAATTATTTAAAAATAAATTTAATAATTAAGATGAAAAGGGCAGATGAAATAAAGTAGGAAAATGGAGAGAAGCGAGTCATGATGGAGACAAGTTCAGACAGTTCAGTTGAAGATCTGGCCCAACCCCAAGGCTCCCTGCCCTTCTCGTTTATTTATTTCTTGTTGTGCCTCCCCAGGAACTTTCACCTCCTAATCAGGGTCGTTGAGATTTTTCAATCATTGAACTAAGTCCCAGGCCTTTTTCTTCTTCCGTGATTCCCATAATTTCAAGCTTCTTTGAAAATCTGTGCTTAAATTTTTGAACCCGGTTCTTCTTTCCATGACTCCCCGATTTTTATTTTTATTTTTTGTGGGTTACATGAATCATGGCTAATGTTTCTCCATTGTAGCTTCATTACAACGCTGTCTGTCATATCGGGCGAGGACGAGCTATATTTCTTCCTTTTCCCCACGTCATGTCAGGTTTGAAAAATCGTGCTCTGCTCTCGTTCTTGGAGCCGTTCAGTATTTTCATATTCTGTCTCGATTTATAGTATCTAGAGGTTCTGGGTACTTTCTGATACTGTGACTTTGCTTCATTTTGCTTGGTTTAGTTGTCAACCATTCTTATTTATTTTTCCTTTTTAGCAGAATCACTGATCGCTGATACCCGAGAGTCATCGTGGAAAGGAAAAGTCTGATATATACTCAGAAGCAGTGATAACTTCCACTGGTTCTTATTTGGAACGTGTTTCTTCAACCTTTCGTATTTGATCCCAATAAAAGACTCCGTAGATTTTGGGTGCACAGAAGAACCAGCTTACTGTTTCATTTTCTGCGTTGTTTTTTGAGATATCAGCGATCCAGCGGGATAAGGCTGGAGTCAAGTGTGATCTCGTTTCTGGTGGCCCATACGCCCAGCTTTGCCTGGGAAGATGTTTATTTCCAGTGAAGAGCAGATTCTGTTCCATTCAGAGCATGCATCAGAAGCTGTCATCGAGGCTTTTAAATCAACTTCTTCGAATTTAAATCCTGATTCGGTTAATGGGTCCCCAGCAGTTGCTGAATTCCCCCATTCGCCTCCAGTTTCCACCATTTACACTGATGTTGGCGTTATTCCCGAACACGAAAAGAACGAGCTAGAGCAACTGATATCAAATTTAGAAAGTACAGTGTCTCGTCATCTTCTTTATCACGAATTTAATTGGGGGACACAGAACTCTATGCAACTACAATGGGACTTATTTTTGGAATTGAATTGGTTGTGTAGGAGGAGTTAAGCAGCTGAGGAATGAGCAGTGCATATTTGATAAAAAGCGGAGAGAAGCACTGAGTAAGATATTAGACATTAAAGGTACTGAGCAAATGCTGTCTAAATAGAAGCTCTGTTTACAGTGGAATCTACTGTATACTATTCCATACTTTACAGTGTTAAGAGTTGCATTTTACAATCTAGGCAGCATTCGAGTATTCTGCAGAGTTCGACCCTTTCTATTGGCGGAGAAGAGAAGAACTTCTGAGCCCGTTTCAGCTGCATCAGAAAGGATTCGGGTTAAACTGGGAGGAACGAGGAAGGAGTTTGAATTTGATAAGGTTTTCCCTCGAGAAGCAAACCAAGGCTAGTATTTAACGCTTTTGCTTAATTATCCTTACTTTCCTGTTCAAAATTTTTCTCAAGGAGTATTCCCGTTTGAGCCTCTGCAGAAAGTGTTTTTGTGGAGGTCGAGCCAATTCTCAGATCTGCAATGGACGGACACAATGTGTGCGTTTTAGCTTATGGACAAACAGGCACCGGCAAGTCATTCACTATGGTGAGTCAGAATTGCGTGTTCACATGCATGTGGTATATTTATCGTCTGTGTAGCGGTACCAGATATAAAGCGGTTAAGTCTAAATTCTGAAATGATTCTGTAGAATGGCACAAACGAGCAGCCAGGAATTATTCCCCGAGCTCTTGAGGAGTTATTTCGGCAAGCCTCTCTAAAGGATTCATCATCTTTTACATTTTCAATGAGCATGTTAGAAGTCTACATGGGTAGTCTAAGAGATCTGCTGGCTCCGAGACCATGCGGTAGAGCATATGAACCTGTGACTAGATGGTGAGCTTTCTAGCTCCTGATTTGTGCTATTTTAGACAAAGTTCAATGGCCCATTCCTCTGATGCACTTTGGCTATCCCTTCTTCCAGCAATCTCAACATTCAAACAGATCCAAAGGGATTGGTCGAAATTGAAGGTCTCTCGGAAGTGCAAATCTCAGATTCTGCTAAAGCCAGATGGTGGTACAACAAGGGTAGAAGAGCAAGATCCACTTCATGGACTAATGTGAATGAAGCATCGAGCAGGTCACACTGGTGGGTTATAGGTCTAATCAGATACTTTTCCATGGGTTTCTTAGCTTGATAATTAAATTATCTGTTTAGCTTCATATATCTAGCTTGACAAGGATCACCATATCCCGTCGTGGATACGCTTTGGAAGGCAAAAGGGAAAGAAGCAAGTTGTGGATGGTTGATCTCGGAGGAAGCGAGCGGTTACTCAAAACTGGAGCCATAGGATTAACACTTGATGAGGGCCGAGCCATTAATCTTTCTCTTTCTGCTTTAGCTGATGTCATTGCAGCTTTGAGGAGTAAGAGGAGTCATGTGCCTTACAGGTAGGTACTCTGCCCTTTTTTTTCATTAAAATACTTCCAAGTTTAATCATAAGAGGAGTCATGTGCCTTACAGGTAGGTACTCTGCCCTTTTTTTTTTCATTAAAATACTTTCAAGTTTAATAATGTCCTTCTGGCTGTTGGATGTGAAAGTATGCCTGAAAAAGCTGATAACTGCAGACATGGGCCATATCGTTGGCTTCTACTAGCTATCTTGCCATCTCAATTGCTGCATCTTTCCTGACAGTGAAAGCATCATCTAACTGACTTTTGTCTTCCATGTATGCAGAAATAGCAAGCTAACTCAAATACTCAAAGATTCTTTAGGTGTGTGCACCAACTGTTGCTCACATAAAATGAGGACATTTTACTGGTATAAATTCATAGGATCGCATGATTCAACTAATTTGATCTGCTCAGCAGAATATATTATACAAGAATATGAACGGTGGGATATTTGTTGAAGGGTCAACAACTGTATGAACCATGCATAGTCACGCTTGCTAAATTTATCTATACATCAGAAACGTCTAATTTATAATTAGTAATTCAGGTAATGGTTCGAAGGTCTTGATGCTTGTGCACATAAGCCCTTCCGAGGAAGATGCTTGTGAGACGATGTGTTCTTTAAACTTTGCAAAGAGGGCAAGAGCAACAGAGTACAACAAAGAAATACCAGAGGTAAACGTACTGACAGTTGCCCCAAGGTGAGCCCCTGAGCAGAACCTGTTTGAAGATTGCTAACTATCTCTACATCCGTGTACCGTAGGAATTGAGAAAGCAAAAGGAGAAGAAGATCCTGAAGCTTGAGGAAGAGATGAGGGAAGCTGAAAAGGAACACCAGAAACTTAGGGATCGAATTCAGGAGGCTGAGTTCAAGTTAGGCGAACAAAAAAAGGTCTTCTCAGCTACATATAAGCCTCTGGAAAACAATGACAGTGCCCCTATAAGCCCTAAAAATAATGTGAAAGAGGTCACTGAAAACCCGAAAGCATCTAAGAAATATATTAAAAGAAAAATATCGAATTCTATGCCTCGATTCATGACTTCCACCGTTGCCAGTCGCCAAAGGCAAAGTGCTTCGGAAAAAGAGCTTGTTGGAAGATCAAGAAGTTTAAGTTCAGCGATCACTAGGGGTTCCCTCAAGTTTTCAGGTTCTCAATCACTGAACTGCTCGGATCTCCGCTTGAAAGCAGTAATACAGAATTCAACTGGAAAATCTCGGCTTGGTGAAACCACGGGCGAGAGTCCTAAATGCAGCGGTTTGGAATCAAAAACCACCAATCCTGGAAGCAGGATGTTCACTTCATCGGATCCTAACGTGGTAGTTATGTTACGTCGTCATAGAAGAAGAATGTCCGATCTGATCTGACGGCGAAAATGAAGATGCATCTTCATTGCGCATGTTTTTGCGAAATGGTTGCATGCTAAACTGTTTTTATTTTTTGGTGTGTAACTGTAACATAACAAATAGGAGCGTGTGGTGGATGGTATGTTAATAGGTTGTCTTGAATGGTTGCCAGTTCGGATCTGTTACCTAATTATTTTTTTTTTGGCCAGGTTAACTAATTATTTAAATATAAATGATTTGTTATTTGGTTGAAATCACTGAGATGGCAATGATTTTTGGTAAAATTAATCACTTAATCTCATAATTTTAATTCAATTGTAACTCAATTCTTAAATTTTAATTAATTATAATTCAATATTTATAGTTTTAATTTAATCATAACTTAGTTTTTAAATTTTGCTGGTTAAATTTAGTTTTTATAATTTTAACCACTTAAATATTGATCTTTATATTTTAAAAAATTATAAAGATTAAAAATATTTTAAACTTTATATAATATTTATAAAGATTAAAAGGGTATAGTAATTTAAAATATTAATAATAAATTTTAATATAATTTTAATATTTAAAATTTTATTTTTTAAGATATAGGGATCAATATTTAAGTTTATGAAATTATAAAAATTGAATAGCGAAAATCGAAGTTTATAAATTGAATTATAATAGAATCAAAATTTTAAAAATTGAGTTATAATGAATCAAAATTTAAGAATTGAATTACAATAAATTAAAATTATAAATGATTAATTTTTTCATAATTTTTTAATTTTACTCTTAATAATATCACAATTAATATCGTGAATGTAGTGGATAAAATACACAATTAATATCTCATTCATTTTTCAAAATAAAGAAAAAATTATTTAATTATTTAAAAATATCATAATACTTTTTGTATTCAAGAATAAAATAAATTTTTAGAAAATATAGAAATGGAGAGAAAATCTTTTCTTTTCTTTTTCCTTTTTCTTTTTTTTTTTTGGTTGGGCTTCTTGGGGTCCTTTTAATGATTCATTTGCTAGCCAGGACAGCTATCGTCCTCCAACACTGGGGGAGCCAGCCCAGCAAACAAAATATTCATTCTGCACTGAAAAGCAACAATCGAAGAAAAAGAAGAGAAAAGGACCTTTTAAGACCTCTAAAAATATTAATTACTGCTTAAAATTGTAGTTTATTTCTTGGCTAGAATTGAGATTTTCTTGAGCGGATTTTGGCGGTACTTATCATTCATATTTTCAGTATTTATTTTTCACATTTTCAATACTTTTTTTTATTTTTTTAGTAATCTAAAATGTTTTTAATTTTATCTTCTATGTTTTTAACACCTACACGTATTTTTTTAGTTTTAAAAATATAGAAAACAAGTATTGAATTGATCTAAAATGATTACTGAAAAAAATTAAAAAATGAAGTGTTAAAAACATTAAAGATGAATATTGAAAATGTATAAGGCAAATATTGAAAATATGGAGAATAAGTATTAAAAAATTATCTCAAGAAAATTTTAATTCCAACCAAGAACCATGATTTTTTTAATTTCCAAATTTAAGGATTC
Source organism: Prosopis cineraria (assembly GCF_029017545.1). Taxonomy (NCBI): domain Eukaryota; kingdom Viridiplantae; phylum Streptophyta; class Magnoliopsida; order Fabales; family Fabaceae; genus Prosopis; species Prosopis cineraria. Next base: position 47,220,066 of record NW_026555334.1, read on the forward strand.
TTAATTATAATAAATATTCTTAGAAGATACTTCAAATCATATTTTCTACAGTGCTGATATGAGCCCAATCAATTATTTATTTATTTATTTGGACTAATGAAATGGTCGACACTTGTCAAGAATAAGGTAAGATTTTGCAGTTGATTTTTTCAAAACTCATGTAAAATACAGCGAAATCATTTTTTGAGCGAAAATGAATTAAGAAAAAGGTAAATTACTGTTTCTTGTTTCGGTAGATGATCTACGGCAGTTTAGCGTACTATACCTACGAGCCGCCATTGAGCGAATGGCTCCTTCAAAAACTTATTCACCTGGACGGTATCAAAGGATAATCAATAAAGAATGATTGTAGGGCCCATGGTTTGGAGGGGACTTAAGAATCGGCGATGAGGGATTGAGGGGGTCCAACATGGCGATGGACTTGACAAGAATCACTATACGGCCATTCAAGCTAAGCGACGTTGATGATTTCATGTTATGGGCAGGAGATGAGCAAGTGACTCAGAATACTCGAATGGACTCAATCAGAAGCAGGGAAGAGGCTTTGACTTTTATTAGAGATGTTTGCATACCTCACCCTTGGCGTCGCTCCATATGCATCGACGAGCGCTGCATCGGTATGGTTTCTGTGAGTCCTTGCTCAGGGGACGAGAGATGCAGAGCAGAACTTGGATATGTTGTTGCCGCATCCTTCTGGGGCCAAGGCATCGGAACTAAAGTAGTAAACATGGCCGTGTCCCAAGCCTTCGCCCAGTTCCCGGATTTGCTGAGATTAGAGGCTCTGGTTGATTCTCGCAACAAGGCTTCCCAGAGGGTTTTGGAGAAGGCCGGCTTCCTTAGGGAGGGTCTCCTCAGAAATTACGCAATTGTCAAGGGCCTCGTCAGGGATGTTTGTATCTACAGTTTTCTGTCATCAAGTGCTCCTCGTCCTCCCCACCCCCCACTGTGCTAGTCTTGTTTGTTCTTGCCCTCTGGCCTCTCTTTCACTCGTCGTCATCGAAAGTTTTGCCAACCTGCAAGCAAGCTTCCCTATTGATTTGAACATCTATTGATGGATTGTATCCTTAGCAGAAGCGTCACCAACTCCCACACCCGCAAACAGACATCTTTACAGAATACCTCCTTCGTAGTAGATACATTAAATTTGAGACGGGAGTAATTAGTTTACATATATTACAGTTATTGGTTCCTCGTACAAGTTATGATGACAAAAGTGATTTTACATTTACAAAATGGCTCTGCTGCCCGATGCTGCCGCTGCAGCAGCAATTGATATATTTTTCAGCTCAAATATTTTCACAACCATCTTTGATGAGCCATGTAATTCTTCGTTTTTGTCCCTGTAATGCTTGCTATCCTCACAGAAGTGATGCAGAATGTCTCCTTATTCGCACTTGAGATAAGTGGCATTGCTAAGGGGTGGAATTTACAGAAATCTCCTGTGGCAGAGGCGAAGCCATCTGGTCTTGATGAGATGGGATAACTAAACGCTGCAGGGACTTTAAAACTACAGTAAGCTGTGCAAATGAGGGGCGCAAATTTGGATCCCTGCATAAAAAAAGTGGGATCAAGAGTGAAAGGAATAGAAAGAAAAGTTTCATCACATTATTTGAAAACACTGATGGAAGAAAATTCCAAAAATAAAGATATAACCATTAAAACACACACACCATATCAATAAGAAGCTATACTTTTCATAGGTGTTGAACAATGTGACTCGTTTCAGACATGATATAAAGCACGACGTTCGCATCTAGTTTGTTAATAAGTTAACGAGGCTTACTGTTGCCAACATTCCCAAATTATTCTTGCAACAACGGGATCAACTTCCTTGGGGATTTCTAGGCGACGATATTGGAAACCAACTGCACCAACAACCTGCATAGGGTTCATCCCGCTCCATGGCAACCTTAGAGTGGCAAGCTCCCACAGGATGACTCCAAAACTGTAAACGTCACACCTGCACCCACAACATGATACATATTAAAAATACCCTCAATAGACTCGGCTGCAGCTGCAAGCATGTCTTGAAATTATATGAACATAAATGTTAAATATATAAATTCAAATATATTGAATAAGATAATTTTTTGACTCAAAACTCACTTCTCATTTGAGGGCTCATTGCGGAGAACTTCAGGAGCCATCCATTCAGGCTAACATGTAGAGGAAGTTTAACTCAGTGTAGGATATAGAGAAGGTAGATTAATACACAGGATGCATGTGCTTAACTATAAGATCAACCAGACGATTGCATAATTTTCTTAAAATCTCACCGTTCCAGCAGTTGACTTGGATGACAAAAATGTGTTGTGCTTCAAGCGTGATAACCCAAAATCGCAAACCTGAGAAGGTATGTAATAGAGTTTTTATCATTGGCCAGCTATTCACCATGTGAATCTTTCACTTCTCCCCATTCCCCAGCAAAATCTGTGAGATGCTTAACTAAATTGAGAACTTCAGATAAAATTTACATCCAATACAGTTCGTAATGGTACGTTATAGTTCTAAGAATACGTCCAAAAAATAAACCACCATGCAAAAAGCCATCATTCACACATTTGTCATACCGTATTAGCAAAAGCTAAACAGTGCACTCACAGACATAAATGACATTTTCTGCATTACTACAGATGGCCAGATAATTGAGAATATTTATTCAATAGATTGAGATAATCAAAGTTTAACCAACTTAACACATAAAGACAGACTAGACGATGTGGTTATTAACTTCTAGCATTTTCCTTTCGAGTAACTCCAAGGCCATTGAAGTGATTGTTAGTTTGTGAAGGCAAAAGACATACGCTAAACTACATTAGATTTGATTCTGCTCAAAAGTATGATGGTCTGCGCCAAAACCAGTAGTTAATAACATTTTACTTTTCAGGTCATCAACCAACTTCACTAAATTAAGAAAAATATGAAATTAATGAGAAACAAGGCAAATTGATTATACATGAATCTTCAATTGCATACCTTGACATTCCAGTTATTATCAACCAAAAGATTTGGTGACTTCAGATCTCGGTGAACAATTGTAGGCATGCTGGTGTGTAAGCAGTTCATGCCTCTTGCCTGCAGATCAGAGGGTAATAAGATAGGAATTTCATGGATGAAAATGATTATTCAAAAAAGAATGATGATTTAGTTATTTCATAATTCATACCACATCCAAAGCCATTTTTATTCTACGTTTCTCATCGATCTGACAATTAGGACGATGGAGAATTTTGTACAAGCTTCCTCTGTAAAATATTCAATCAACAGTATTAAAAAATGTTCAATCAACAACACCGTTGTGGCACTAGACAGATGATAAATAAATAAAACAATAAATAAAAGTCATGCTACTAATTGCTCATCATGCAAAGAGTGCTTAACTTGTGAGACGTATACCAATAATGAGTATTACATTGTTATATTAAAGATATGTGATGGACCAAAAAAACTGAGACTAATAAAAAATGATAACAATCAAAGAGAAGAAATCTACCTTGGGAGAAACTCTGAAATGATTGAGAGATTGGGAGGACGAGTAACAGCACCCATGAAAAGAACAATATTTGGATGACGCAATCGACGCATGATCCGTACCTAGCGAAAAAAGGGCGTCAATTAGTTGTTTTTCCATAAGAAAACAATCACATATGACCCTTGTCCATGAAATCACTGCCTTTCATGAATTGATCTGGTGAACCTTGCTTTTAAGAAAAGATGACTTGATCTGTCATTTGTACAGTCCACTTTTTCTGTTGAAGAGAAAATTCAGACCAATATATCATAGTTGGTAGTTTGACCAACTTCAGAAAGAAAAATACATCTGGTACCAGAGTTTCAACCTCCTAAGTGATTTACGTGATGCTTCTTATATTTTAGTTCCATTGGGGAAAAAATTAACGAAAGTTCAAGATGAATTCATCACCATCAAAAGTATAATAACTGATGTCCATCCTTTTTTCCAAGAAAGCCATCTCTAGGTCACATGCCATCCTCTATAAAGGCAACACCAGCATTATAACTATGCATTTATTTTCCACAAATATAGTTCATAACTAGTGAATTAGTTCACTACTCAAGTCTTCAAGTAGTTTATTATCTATAGTAATGAAATGGTATTCTTAACATTTCCCCAATTTTTCCAATTCCAATTCTTTCAATCAAATAAGTATATGTTAGCTTAATGCTCACTTCTCTCTTGAATTCAGCCAATGCAGCGCCTGAAAAGTCCTGATCCAGAAACTTCTTCACAGCAACCTCCTGATATTTTAATAAACCACCAGTAAAAAAAAAACAATGGATACTTGAGCACATTATCTATTGGGTAAGTAAGTCCTAGAACTGAGCAAAGTAAGACAATTTATCAGCCCAAGCAAGACATATCAACTTCCCCAGAATCATAATTTCTTTCCTCTGTTTCCTATCCTGCATACTTAAATGGAATTTCAATACATCATTTCATAAAAGACCCAGAAGATTCTAGATGCTGTTAGTTAGAGTCTGTTAATAAGTTAATATTGTTGAGACTTGTAAGGATAGATCAGTGAGACAAAAAATTGCTGAAACTCAGGAGACGGCCATAAAAACTTCCTTTCAATATGCATAATCTTCCTAGTCAAGTACATAAAAGAACCATGATACTCACAGTGCCATTCCAGTCAGCACGGAATACCTCACCATATGAACCTAATAGCAACAAAGCAGAAACTTAGAACAATTACTCAGTGAAAAACAATATATAGACAAACTAATCTGAATCACATTACAAGCCTTAACAGTAACTAGTTCTTGAGACACCTTTTTGAATCCTTGCAAGAGTATGCCACACATCAAAATAGTGAACTTAAGGTTAAAAGTGCTCACCACCATTTAAAAACCACACTTTCATAAATAGAATAGAACTTAAAAAGTCCGGTAAATTTGTGCAAATCTACGTTATCAATTGGTTCATTTACTACTGTGCTGAACTCTTCGTACTGAATAGTGAACCAATTCCATATCAACACCAAATTAAAGACAAGCCAATTGCATTACCTAGACCTATTCTTTCACCAATAATAAAATCCTCCCATGGAATTTCACATTCACCAACATCTACATCATCCAATATTTGATCACCCCCAATAGCAATGGAATCAATTGATGAGGTAGGACGCTCTGAGGCCTTTAATTTCAAATTGCTCCCCATGAATCTGTCATGAGTGCACTTTCTCCGGTCATGAAAATTAATTTCATTGTTTTCATGTTCTTTAGCCACACCTACCATGTCATTTTCAAAACCTCCCCCATTCCATTTGTTACAGTCCTCTTTGAGATCCTTGATCCTGTTCAGCCCACCTGCACCAGGTCCCAATGCTGAACCAGTGACTCCCATCAGATCGAGAGTACTTCTGTCTTTATTTATATTATAATTAGAATTGTATAATGATTGATTACTATATTCACTAGGATCACAGTTAACTTTTCTGGGCATGTCATTGTAAGCATAACGATTCTTCCACATCAATGGCCCTGAGGGTTGGCCAGAGACAGAATTATCTCTCGTATTTTGAAGCTCAGAAGACTTATTTTCCATAGGCTTGTTGTGTACAGAGGTCTTGCCAGTTCCTTTTATCTGGAATGGGTTAAGATCTGCAAAAAGGCTCCTTGAGTTGTCTGGGCTATCTGGACCATAGGGTACAATATTGACATTCAGTCTTGTCCCATCACCAAGTGTATTCATTCCAAGAGTCCCCTTGTACAGTGAAGTGCCTGTTGATGGTTGGCTGGAAGTTGCTCTATCAGACATTTTGGAAGCACTGGCACCGGTGTCTCTGCTTGAGCTCATTTTTGAAGATATGTCTGAGTTCTCAAAACATAATTTTCCATTCAATGGTGATGAACCACCTCTTTCCACAGAAATTTGACTACTTTCTTCACCATAAGATGACGTCTGCCTTGAGTAAGGAAATCCACTTTCTTTGTTGGATTGTAATCTTGGCAAAATCTTGGGATTGTATGGCTTAAAGGCAGTATCCTTCGCACTTAAGTCAGCTGGGATAAGTGTTCCAGGAGCAGCCATAAGATCAACCAAAAACTCCCTGAAAATAGTTAACAGATATCAGTACCAGGACCGCTGCCAAATTTTTTTGGGCACAATTAATGAGGTTTTGAATGTTTGCATCATAAAAAATACCAATACTTTAAAAACAACAAAATTGACATCAGGACATGGAGAACAGTGCATGCTTTCAACTGCACAAAACACGAATGTGCTTATGTGCATGGTTACACAAATCAATAACCATAAGTTGGAAAAAAAAATGAAGAATTAAAGGATGACAACAAAATCTGTAACCTTTCATCATCCAGCTTTATTATGTTCACAGCATCATCCTCAACACCAGTGTAATGACTACCTTTTACCAGTCTACAAGGCATCTTGATATTGTCAGCTAATGCCTAAATCCAGAGAAACAAAAATTATTCCAAAAAGCCATCAATTTGATGGGCAAGACGAATATGTATTGATAAAATCTAAACAGAACCTTAGTAAGATTATCTAATGAAATGTAGGATTTGAAAAATGCTGAAATCGGTCACATGACTTATTTTGCATGTGCAGAACCAGAAAATTTTGTGATAATATGATGACCAAGAATCTTAAGATTCTTAAATCATTCAAACTCTAAAGCCTGTGTGTTTGTAGAAATATTAATGAGCAGATTTGAGGAAAAAAAATAGATGATTTCAGCTAAATTTAATCCAGTTTAGGACTTCCCTAAATTAGCACTAAAAGTTTTCCGCATGAATGCTTGTGTTCAAACAAAATATCATTCAACACATTTTACCTTATCATCCAAGTTATATCATATATGTAGTTTGTTACCTAATGTTTTGCCTATTTGTTCCATGAGGGCAAGACTACAGAGTGTTGACATCAAATTATGTCCAACAAGGTACCGACCACCAACAAAGAATGCTGACCTTGAAAAGTAAAGCCCTATGCCTGGATAGCCCAATATTTATGGACCCAAGAGGCAACACGCTTGTGTGAAGAGATGTTCTTAGCTCTGTACTTCTTTCCATCCATTTTGCCAATACAATATTAGCATCCTTTACAGGACCACCCATGTGCCCTGTAACAAGTTCAGCAAGCCTTTGTACCAAAACACCAACTTTGGTGACTGGGCAGTCTAATGCAATGCAATGGGCAATTTGCAACAGCTCTTCCAACACAGGATCAATCTTTCTATTAACCATGACAATTTCAAATTCAGAATTTCCAGGGTTTCCTTCAAGATCTGCCAGAGATGGCATTTTCTTCTGCATTGCAGCATCATGACAGAGGCTGTATACATCATAAAAACCATCTGCTACTCTCTCCTCATAGTCAAGAACATTGTATTCCTGATCATTCAAAAAGCAAGATGAAAGACGAGCCATGCTAAAATAATTTAAGATAAGGACAGCGCATGGAAAGGGGACAAAGTAACAATGGAACAAAACAATCAACAAGCATTCCAGGTTCATCAGCTACAATGCAAATTCAAGTTACTTCTGTCTTGAAGCCAACCGATACAAAATAATTGAAAGAGAACATGATCACTAGTTGGCTTGGTGCAAAAATCATTCCAGCCACTATAATGTGATAGAGCGTAAAAGTAATTTAATATCAATACTCGTTAAGAGGCAATATGGTGTGATAGATAGTTAAAATACCCCTCATAAGAAAGATAAGAGATACAGGTGCACGAGAAGTAATTCGCATCAACAAAATCCACATGGCAATTAGAGTTAAGAACGTGTAGATACCTAATGCATGGCAACCGGGTGCTCCCTCTAGGACATGTATCTGATTAATTTTTAAGAGGAAATATAAGTTGCCTTAGAAAATGTTTGCCCCGCTAATCAGAATAGTAAATCTTTGACAAACACAAATTTCTTTGCGTAGTCAAGCATACACATTAAAATCTGACAGTTTGCAAATACTCATTTGCAATGCTAATATCAAATAATGTGAGTACATCCAAATAAGCAACTTACTATTTAACATTGTTTGACCTAAGTTGTCCAATAATCAACATCATTCCAGAATTATGATAATTGATATCCGCATTCCACATAAATCTTAAAAAAAGTCAAAATAAGCATAAAAACCTGCTGTTCTTCTGGTTCACAAGTTTTTAAGATTTGATTAATGTGAAACGAATAAAAATTCAAGATTTTCATTTTACTCTCCACTTCCTGAGTTAAAAAAGCCCTACTCAACTATCAGAATATGATCAATACTGAACAGTCCATGGTAATTACTAGCCCTAGCCACATATAAAGCGGCCCCGAAGTACACTCCACTGTAAAATTATGCACAAAGAATTCAATCAAATCTCGAGAAATAAAATACAACGTAATGTGTTGGATCACCTCCTAAGTTCAGTAGCGTTAACTGATCACCCATACCAATTTAAATGCCAGATCGATGCCGACATTTCAATTTGAAACGACGAAAAACGATATCACTGGAAAATTTGAACTTCAACAATTGACTTAACTCACCCAGTACTGTCTAGAGAGTGCCTCCGCTTCGTGATCCTTATTCGTTGCGCAATGAGTTCGATGACCTCCTAAGCTCAGTATCGTTGCCGCTCGGATCTGATCCTTCTCAGGATCATCCGGGAACTCCGAATTGGAAGCGCTGATGGCTAGGGCTAACTGAACCTGGAACTCCTCCTCCGAAGAGAAATAGTCTTGAAGATTGGACGTAAGAAGTGGCGCAGAGGAAGTGCCGCCAGCTGGGGGAGCAGCAGGGGAAGGCGATGGTGAAGAAGAAGGAGGAGGAGGAGGAGTAGGCACAGGAGTACCAGAATACTGAACAGGAGCTGTACGGAGATCAGAGGCGCCCGATTGTGAGTTTACTGCGGAGGAGGAGGAGGGAGGGGTTTCATTGGATGGAGTAGGATCGTGGTTGCTCCCTATGTGAAGCTTCTTGAAAATGTTCTTCATTTCGGTTCTCACTTTCTTCCGTTGCATCTTGAATTCATCAATTCAATTCATATTCTCTCCGGAAGGGCCAGGACTCATGACTGGACTGGAAGGAGTTGGGAGGGAAAACAAAGGAGACACTCCACTCGCCGGATTAAAGCGTTGGCCGGTCACAAAAATTGGCTTCGCATTTGACTGAAATTACGATGATGACGTGCGCACTTGGATACGCTGGCATTTTCACGCGGAATTAAAGGACCAATTATATCGCCATGGCAGCCTACGTGTCAAATGAACCTCGCTTCGTGTATTATCCAATTATACCCTTCTTTCCTTCTTTTCGTTTGAATGAAGTGACGGCAAAAACTCGCTCGTGCTAAATTTCTCTTGGGAATCTTCGAGGCAATTAACAAGTCTTGCTTCCTCAACTTTACAATTGAGGACTTGCACGTCTTCTGTCGTAGTCATCCCATGGTGCGACGCAACTATTCTGTTTGAGTTTTTGTCGGCTAATTCACACGCGTACCGCATCGACGTAACTTGTAAAACAAGAGAGGTCATTGTGCTGTGTGTGTGTGGGGGAGAATTTCAATAAAATATCATTGATCAAACTTATTTTTGTTTAAAATTTCAAAATTTATGAAATTTTATTGTAATTTAGGAGTGCTAATTTAATATTAAATTTGATAGAAATGATAAAATTATTCTTCTTTTAAATTAATATTAGAAGTTTCCTCCTTTACTTATTAATTGTCATATTTCATTTGTGCATTTATTTACGAAATATTGTTAATCATCCTACTTTACTTATTTTAATTTTAAATGTTTAAATCATCTTAAGACAACTTATTAATTTTATATTGTATGTTATTTATTTACTTACAAACTATTATTAATTGCTTCACTATACTTGTTCATTGTCAGATTTTTACTTGATTTCATTCCGGAAAAATAAACAAGTAAAATAAGGTGATTAACAATATTTAATAAGTAAATGAACAAGTGAAATATAGCAATTAACAAGTGAATTAAAAAAATTTTAATATTAATTTAAATGACGGACAATTTTATCAGTACTTTTATAGTGAAATTTTAAATATTTAAGGACTTTAAATGTAATTAAGTATAATTAAAGGATTTTTATTGAAATTTCTCCCTATATACATTCCAGAACTCTAGGGTAACTGGCTCTGCATGCTAGACTGGGGGCAATTCATCAGGGCACGTACGCACGTACGCGTAAACCCATCCGAGTTCAACGCCACAATTATTAATCAATTCTTAAAGTTCTGTTCTTCCCCAACACCGTGCTTTGAAAATCATATTGTTCCATTCACATCGTTACATCTTTTTATCTAACTATCTACCGGTAAACAAATATATACCTCATCAGCGTTAATTCGTACGGTTTAAATAACATGCGATGAGAAATTTTGTTGGAGGATGATGAGAATTATTGATGAATTTCTATATGTGAATATAAAGTTAAGATATACAAGTAAAAGACTAACTGAAACTTGATTAATCTTCTAAAGTGCTTCACCATAAGTCCATAATCATAATGAGGAATCACCGAATCAGAGCAGGATCGTGTCAAGTGTTAAGCATGTGAAGCTCACAAAAATAAGCTTTTCTTTCTACTTGCTCTCACGCGCGCCATGTCCGTAGTATAGAAAAATAGACCTTGTCAAGAAGGGCATGGACGTCAAGGCAATTATCGTAAATAGCAAAAATAAAACAAAACCGTTGGTTTATATTGAACACGACCTCATTGGCAGCCACATGTTTCTCACGTCCTCCTCATCGCGTTTTTACAATGCACAGACTCACACGTGTCCCGTCATGCAAAGCATATGCCATGCACGTATATTAATAATTAAAAATCAATTCGCTCCCACACACCCAACTGAAAAGGAAAGAAAGATGAGCCAAGAGAAACCTCGCAAGGAAGAGCAAGAACCCGTGAAGTATGGCGACTTGTTCGTCGTGGAAGGGGAGCTGGCCAACAAGGTGGTGGCTCCGGTGGACGCAGACATGATGCAGGCCGCCGAGAATGCCATAATGGGCGGCGTTCAGAAGCACGGTGTGGCGGAGGCGATGCGATCGGCGGCCAAGATAAATGAAGCGGCCGGGATTGTGTCACCTGGCGATGTCACCGGTGCCATCGAAGACCACGGCATTAGCATTACCCAGACTGAATTCTCGGGGAGACGCGTCGTATCTCAGTTAATTGGCGGACAGGTTCTATTTTTAATATGTCTATACTATTATTTTTCGGTATACCTTATATCCTTTGGATTAAACTTGGTCCTCTTAATTTGAAGACACTTCTAAAGTGGATAATACCATTCTGGTCTCTTCTTAAATGGTTCGATTTTGCTTCTTTTTTGTGATCTAAGATAAGATATAAAACTTGGTATTAAACTCCAAATGCAAAATTAGAATTGCTGGACCAAATTAGTTTTTCCTTATTATAGCAGGGCATAATTTGCATCTAAGCCCTTTTCCATTAGAGAATAGAGATAATGCACTTTTGGCTGCTATGATTGCTCATATGATAATGGGTGCACGTGCTTAATATTTTTGCCTAGCTTGCTTGATCGGATCCATTTCGTAGGTTGTTCAACAAGTTGATGAAAAGAGATGGAAATTGATAGACGGCAAGAATTATGTACTTAATTTTATATATTTAATATATTTATATAATTACATGTAAATTTTAATATATTAATTAAATAAATAATAATAATTTATTATAAAAAAATAATCGGTTAAAGCATGCTTTTAGTCTTCTAATTTTATATAAGTTTTCAATTTGATCTTTTAATTTTTTAGATTCAAATAATTATTCTTTTGTATTAATCATTATTATTTTAAAAAAAATTAAATTTAATATATTAACATTTAAAAATATTTTGTTAATAGTTAAAACTATAACAGTGTTAGAGTTAAAGAATTAAAAAGATACTTTATAAACTTAAAATATTAAAATAAAACGTTGTATAAAGTTAAATGACTAAATATATATTTTAGCCAAAAATAACCTATAAAATATTCACATATCTTGATTTAATTGGATATAATCATATTAAGTATATAAGGTTAAGTATATAAAATATGTAGATCTTAATGCATTAATTTAATCAATAACAAGAATTTATTATAAAAAAATAATCTATAAAAATTTACATATCTTGATTTAATTGAATATAAATAACTTAAATTTAAGTATATAGGTTTTCCCATTGATAAATTGGTTGAGGAGGTTAATTTATTATAAGACTCATATGTGGTCACATTTTTTTATATTTTTTCAAGGACAAATCACAGGGTATTTAAAATTGTTTTCAGTGAATTAATTATTGTTATTAATTTAATTTTCTTGATACAAAATTAATTTTAATTAATTTCTAGGTGATAAAACTTGGTAAATATTAAAATCGCTACGACGAACTAACGAAGTTAATTGCAGTTTGATTAATTTCGACTTGTGGCAAATTATGGGCAGGTGGTGGAGCAATTCAGTCAAAAGAGCACGTCACCTTCAACTGGTCAGGAAGTAGGGAATGCTGGAATCACCATAGGGGAAGCTCTGGAAGCCACCGCTATAACCGCCGGAAATAAGCCGGTGGAGTGGAGTGACGCAGCTGCCATTCAAGCAGCCGAAGTCAGAGCCACCGGCCGTACCAGCATCATCCCCGGCGGTGTTGCTGCCGCGGCACAGTCCGCTGCCACTTTCAATGCTCGAGTAGCAAGGGATGAGGAAAAGACCAAACTCGCCGATGTCCTAGCGGTAACTCAAATGCATGTTCAAGTTTTGTCTGTTTATTCATTAAAAGGATTAAGCAATTACGTTGTTCTGGTATAGGATGCGACTTCGAAGCTGCCATCAGACAAAACGGCGACGAGAAGAGATGCAGAAGGGGTGACCGGAGCAGAGATGAGAAATGATCCGAACCTCACAACTCATCCCGCCGGAGTGGCAGCGTCAGTGGCAGCCGCTGCCAGGATCAACCAAGCTAAATAATTAAATACACTATTTTTTCGAATGCGTGTACATAGATATAGCTTTATCCACCTCTCTGCTACTTTACTCCGTGCAACCCCGCTTTGTTTGTGCTTTCATAATCGTGCCCCCAAGGGTGCTCCTGCGCATTTGGTTAAGTTTTCATATCAATAAAATTTTGTATTACAACGCAATCTTCGAGTCTGAGTTGCTTCATGCCATCCTTTTAATAGTTGTAGAGAGGAGAAGACGACAAATCTGGTAAATGGCTGGCAACACAATTCCTGAACAGTTTCCTTTGCAATATTCTCTATCGTTGGTTCGGATCTCAGGTGAAAATATCGATGCGTAAGAGAGAAAAAGCAGTAAACCCTCGCCTCCATGGAATGCTTTCCATTTTCAGTTAGTAGTCCAATATACATAGGCAGACATCCAAAACTCGCTCGCTAACTTGTATCGATCACAATTCTTGACTTAAATTTGTTAGGAATTTGAATTTGAAATAAATTATTTTTTTTATAAAAATACAAGGTTAGTTTTACCTGAATTAAAAAAAAAATACAAGTTCAAATTCAATACAATGATCTAGACTGGGACGAGTCGAGAAGACAGACATTAGACAAATCCTGGTGACATTAAGCGGTTAACAAAGTATAAGAGTGTATACTCTCCTTTTTAGCAGAGATCAAAACATAAAAGCAAAGTACGTAATCGATAAAAGAAATACGGAATAAGCATCTTGGATATGCTTATTGTAGCGCATGCACAAAATCTAAATATAAACACAGCAGATGCCAAGAAATATTAAAGATTGGATGAAGGTAACATAACAAATAAATTCAGTCGTGCTTCAATCGTCTGCAAAAAGTGATCTTTTTTCTTTTAAATAATTCATATGCACTAAGCTTTTTTCCCTCGTTGTCTGAAAGTGAAAAAGTAAACACATAATTATGCCAATGAATAAACACTTTAAAACCACATGTCAAACTACTACAAAGAAGACCAAGTCAGAAGCAGGATCTTCCGTGGCATTACATAAAACAGTTATAACACATTTAACAGAATCCTCAGCTTGCTTTTAATCCAGCCAGGTGTGGTGCGCCAAATTTAACATGGACAAACAAGCGCCATCCTCATCCTTGTCCAATACTTTAACCTCTACTCCGTTGATATGGGGTATAAATTTTCCTTCGTGCTTTATAGCTTCTGAGTGTTTGTATGTAAAAGACACGCTATATCCAGATGGCTATCATCAGAAGACACGCCATAACTACTAGAGCCGAAAAGCAGATCGACTAGGAGCTGGGACTCATGAAAACCAAAATGCTCCAAAACTTCACATCCAGATGTTGGATAGAACAAGGCATGAAATAACTGTCAATATTATTTATACAACTGAGGACAAATAGAAGTGAATAGAAGATACCCTCGGCATGGAAATGGCTCTGCTGAAGGAAACAAGTGTTCAAATTCAAGAATGCTCTTCTAAAAGAACGTATGCCTCAATGCAAATATAAAAGCAGCACAACATGATACATATATCTTTCTTGCCCAAGAAAATATTTTACCATTTTATGTGGCAAGAAAAGATTAGGGTTCGATGTATACTCACAGAATACGATAGAACACAAAAAAATGGCAAGGGGAATGTAGATCTTCTCACAAGTCACAATGACATTCTGTTATGAAGTCTCCTTGTCAACTGTCCCCGTAAGTGGTTCTTTTTGCTGTATACACTACACATATTTATCTCAGCCGCTCAACTAATCGTCCCAAGCTCACGGGTCTCCAAGTCTGACCCGAAAGATGTGGTGATTAAGTTCAAGGGGCCGGTGGATATGAGAAAGCATGGTTGACACCAGACACTAGGCCATAATGCAGGACCGATGAACAGTGCAAGGATACAGGGCAAAACCTCCTATCAGGGTGGGCCTAGTCTAGTCTACATAAAAATATACAACATAATACTAATGAAGAAGAGGGGGAATAAGAAGAAAAAAGGGCTTATAAGCTAAAAACTTTGATCAAATGACAAAAGCTCTTATCTGGAAGTATTCTTTTCATTTGTTAAGCTGAGCTTTTCCAGAGACAACTCCTTGCTGACTAATCGAAGTAATGCTACCACTAGTTCCCGTATTCTTAGTTCTCTGTCCATCAAAAGAACAGAACTTAAGAACAAAATGAGAGGGGTGGGGGACAGAAAGAAAGAAAAATGGTCGCTAGTTTTATCTTCACTACTTTTAGTAGGTGAAGGCCTCCTCCAAGGTGATATGTCATAAGCAAGTGATCCACTTTTAACGCTTTATCTATTAACAATTGCATGATATGTTATTGGAGCTCATAATCTAGCTCCCGCTTATTATTGCACGTGAAATGGCTTGAAAACCCATGTTACATACACTTCACAGTTTTTGATTGGTTTCCTCTCCTACCTCTCGAGATTTTCTGAAAGAGAAGGATAAAAAATTATGGAACCGTACATCTCTTTCCTTATCCTTGGTGTCTGTGGCTGGCCCATAGAGCTAGTGTTTAGACACGGGTTTCAGTAAATGCATCAACTGCAGGACAGACTTTCGTTCTTAGCCTCCTTATCAGTTAAAGCTTCCAACATTCCTCCAAGAGATTTCTTCATCATCAATCAAACAAGCAGCTCTTTCTTTTTCTTGCTTTACTTTTTACTTGTTTATCTTTTGAGTAAACTGTATTCCTTTCCTTTAACAGATGTCCGAATTTACAATTTACTGTACATAATTTTTTTTTTTTGGATTTTTGCTATTCTTGGAAAATCATCTCATTCTACCTCCTTGTACTCTCTTTTCTGATTCTTCATATTTCATCTATCCACAAGACGACTAGTTTACACATCAACTACTCATTCATATTTGTGCGCTCGTGTCAAAGATTAAGCTTTGGTATATTCCAACAAGTATATTTACTTTACCTCGATAAAACAAGCTCACTAAAGGAAGGAAGTAGCACAAGCAGGTGGGGACGCCCATGAGGCTTCTCCTTCTCCTCTGCTAATCCACCTCTCAGATATGGGTGCAAGGGAAGCGCGAAAGCAGTGTCAGGATGTATTACGAGATGTGCCAGTTCTTGGAGAACATACATAATTTCTTCAAGTCTTGCTTTTGGTAATGGATGCTCACCTGCAGGAAAATCACACATTAAACATGGGAAAATTGTAGGAGATCTGAAGCTACGATCATCCACATCCATTACTATAGTACATAGTGTTCATCAAAAAAGAGAGGCTCACCTAACTCATTCTCATCCATCTGAAACCTGGTAAAGATGTATTCGCATCTAGTCATGAGCATAGTAAGTGATATTTTGCTCACTTCAGATCTTGTCAAACTCCAATCGGCTTCATTAGAAAAACTAGAAACAGGATACAACATTGGAAAATAATCAAAATAACAGCTATGTAAATGAATACTAGAGGGAAAAAGCTTATCAAAGAAGACACTCATTGATAAGCACTATAAGGAGAACAAGGAAACAATGTAAAAAATAAGAGAGAATGCTTCAACAGGCCTTGATAAGAGTTGATCACCAATCACCATCAAGCAAATGGTACTTATAGCACATCAAACAATTGAAAGATAAATTTAGAAAGAATTGTATAAACACTCTGGTGTGGCACCTGCTCAAAACAAATAACTTCTGCAAACAAGTCAACGAAAATCTACTGCAGTGTGAAGGCATAAGCTCTACAGTCTCAACAGGTAATGAGCATGTGCGTGATGCACAACGGTCTAGTGTGTTGACCAGTCGCCACAGAATCTGAAAACATGCACGGCATTAGCGAGAAAGAAAGAACAAGCAATGCATGTAGCCTTGAAAACTCAAGCTGAAGGGACCATTACTGGATTACATCATAATGCAAGAAAAACTCAGACAAAATAAGCACATTCAGTGACTTCAAGGATGAAAAACAAAAAAACATCTTTTGGTGGCAAGAGACTAACAGTAGCAAAACTAACTACATGAGTTAGGGCATCATTAAGTTTGGAGTTAAACCCCAATAATACAAGTCCTTCAAGTTAGTGTCTCCAAAAAAATTTAGCCATTGACACTTCATTTGAGATATAGATCTTTTTTTTTTTTGGGGGGGTGGGGTGGGGAGGCAGCACATAAGTAAGAGAGAAGTTATAAATTTAGCTTCGCAAGACTAAGGGTTTCTTTTGTACCACCAATCGCACAATAACAAAACCCACCTTTCTTTCTCCATTCAATAAGCCAAGAATTTGGTATTGGATTAGTCAGTGCACAATCCTAAGATTACAACTTTAAATTTTCTTATTGGAGTCTAAATAATCTGAGATTTTTTCCCCTTCATTTTGTTTTAGCAAGTCATTGTTGAGAGTTCAATTACTACAGCTCTTTGGGGGGAAAAAATCAAAGAAACCATACAAAGGTCTATGGCAAGCATTCTTACATCCTTTTATGAATAGGTTCTTCTATTTCCATTCCTTTATGAAACATTTTAATCTATTAATCTTTCAGGATTGTCTCTAACTTTGTCGTAAGAAATTTTCTCTACCAAATATCATATTGAAATATCTAAGAAGTTTCACAATTGGGCATTCAAGAGATTACTCTTTAATTGTTTTAGGCATATTCCAGCTCAACCATCACTTCATTTAGAGAATTTCAGTGCATAGACAGGTTAAATTTCTCATAATTAATATCTAAGCCTTATCATTTCACTAAACAAACTTTTATTTTGATATTAAACTAATACATTAGTTTACTTTAATCACAATTCGAATTTTTTTTGGTGAGAACCATAGTTAGATTTAAGGAAAAACATAACTTTGAATTTTTACACTTTACTCGTACATGTTTTTTGATATTCAAGGTTCTTACACCGAAAAAAAAAAGTGTAGGAACCTATAACAAAATGAGAGCAAAATGTAGAGACCCAAAATTATACTTTTCCTAGATTTTATATGTACTAAATATATATATATATATATATAAGTGTTCGATAAATTAAAATTCAATCAAAATGGAATCACATATTCAGGAATTAAAATGATATTTAAATTTAGGCTAGTAAGTTGAAAGCTGAAGCCAGTCTAGATCTTTCTCAATTCTGGTCCCCCATGATGAAGCACCTAGCTTTGCCCCTATATAGAGGCAAGTTGTTTATAGCTTCTAGCATCACATCAAAATATTTCTCTTCTGTCCACATATAAAGGATCATCCTGTGGCAATGGCTTCAAATTTTCAGTAGTTAGTGTACTGATATCTTCACACCAGCATGTAAGACCCTCCACCTCCAGTATCAAGATGTCTAAGTCACACTAGAATCATGGGAATTAAGATACTTAGGAGTTCAAGATCCCTACATCCTTAATTATGCCATTTATATCTAGGATAAATAGCTATTGTCATTCCAAACACAAGAACGTTAAATATAGAAGTATTTGATGTTGGAGTAACACACAACACATAAAATTATGGAACAGAAAACATCCTATAAAGTATGCAAAACCAGGAACTTAGTTTCTTTAAGCAGACTAATAAAACCCAGGCCTAAAAAGATGGAGCAACCTGAGAGAAAATGAAGTGGGCAATCCCTCTATATGCCCAGAGTTATCAAAGCCTAATTCCTTTTTATATGGCCACCAAAAATACACAAGGGGCATCAATTGGCAACTTAAGG
The DNA here is from genome assembly GCF_029017545.1 of Prosopis cineraria. Classification (NCBI taxonomy): domain Eukaryota; kingdom Viridiplantae; phylum Streptophyta; class Magnoliopsida; order Fabales; family Fabaceae; genus Prosopis; species Prosopis cineraria. The sequence continues at coordinate 47,238,704 of NW_026555334.1, forward strand.
ATAGTGTCATCAAGACCAAATATAGATGAAGTGATTGGTGAGAAACTCACATCTGTTGGGGCATCAATTGGCAACTTAAGGACAGTGTCACCAAGAACCTTTAACATTGACATCTCAAGGGACTCGTCAGCCTCCAATACCAATGCTGAGAGAGAATTTGAAGGAAGAGCTCGCCCACAGTATCCAACGAGGAATATTTCATAAATATCTGCAATTTCTTTCCATATACGACTTCTAGCAGGTTTGCTAAAGCCAGAATCTGGACCGCTGTAGATTAATTTGCTAACATAGTCAATAAGGATTCGGTTGAATGCTTCAACAGCTAACCTCCAAAGTGCACTGTCAGGGTTGTCTCTTCTGGTTGTCATACATCTGAATTTTGACATTATAGTGTTATTGCAAAACATTTCTTATTGATTTTTTTAAAAAACATATATAAATATTAAGTAAAGGTTTATCAAATGTTCTTGCAGAGTAAGTTGGATTAATTGTAATTTTTGTTCTCTCTAAAGGCCAGTATAACATCATTACATTTTAAAAAATTGCACAAGGAACTGATCTTTGTGCGCGCACACACACATATATACATGAAAAACTATCATTCAAAACTTGAATTGCAATTACTACCTTCCGAGGCTTTGAATAATTTCAGGGTATATAATGTACTTTTCAACTACTGGTGCCTGCAGAAAAAGATCTACCAGCACAGGAACTAGCTTTTCCACAAAAATATAACTAGGAAGGCCTGCATTGACAGCTGCACTTGATCCAGTTCCTGAAGATGTTACTTTGTCAGGTGATACTAAAGAAGTGCCATTAGGTGCTTTGTACTTTTTATTAGAGTCTGCGAAAATAAGCATAGATTTCACACAAGCTTTTGCCCAAAGGTAGACTGAAAAACTAGCTATGGTGCAATGATATATTCTTCTATACCTGGGACAAAGTTAGAACTGCTTGCATGATCCATTTTATCATCTTCACTCTGTAAGCGAGAATCCTCACCAGGAAGATACTGCAAGAACTCCCGAAGAAGAATAAGCCACATAGAGGAGATGTGCTCAGTTGGGCGTAACAGTGGTATAATGTCCAGAATAGTCCGTAGCACAGGGGGGACATTTCCCTAATTAAAAAAAAAAAAAAACTGACTCAATGAAAATATCCCAACTTAAAAGTTTGAAATGATAACTGTATTACTACTACCACCCTAACAGGTTCAATGTATAATTGTTGGAATTCAAGAACAAGAGGAAGACATGACTATTTACTACCAAGACTCTGGTACTTAAGACAGTACCAAGCCAACATGTGTACAGCAAGGAAAACAGCATTTTAAACAACCCCATCATACTTCTCAGGATCACTTGTTATACAAGATGAATAAAGTGGCATTCCAATTTGTACTGCATATGCTCCCAAATGTTTCAACTCATTTCCACTCAGAATTACTTTGTAACTTGTAAACAGTTCTGAACACATTCTCTCATATGGTGCAAGAATCATGGAATTAAGAAATTTTATGGCCAACCTTGAAATTTAGATGTGATACTTTTTCCAAGTGTTGATAGAATACGGGGAAAAAAATCAAGTACAGCATCAGCCAAACATTATGAATGATTGTCTCAACCAAAGGACACAGAATAACTCAAACATTAAAGAAGTTGAGTACAACATCAGACTTACAAATTCTACTTCAAAGTTATCATTAATTAACATGGTTTGCTTCACAGCTATGTCTATGATGGCAATCAATCGTGTGTACATGTCATCATTGAACATCCCTTGAGCTTGCACATATAGCTCTCCTGATAGACAAGTAAAATATCAGAATATTGTCACTCCGGTGTGAATATTTGCATCTGAAAAGCAGCCTTAGCAATGATGCAGATAAACAAAATGAAATAATTCATGGAACATTTTATTTGATGATGTCCTGAATTACACAATAGAAGAAGAGAAGAACCAAAATAAATAGAGACCTGGAAGCAGGCGTGCTCCAGTAGAGAGAAGAAAAGGAAAAAAAAAATAGTAAAATGCCAAAAGAATGAATTTATAAAGAAAATCCTGGGAGCCATTGCAAGAAATTTGGGGAACCCTTGAAATGAGGGATCAATGAGCTGATTTGATCAGCTCCCTTGATCACATCAGATCTAGAATTAGATTCCTTTGGAATAAGTAAACATGATAACACTTGATACTAACAACATTAAATCATCCCTATCTCTCTGATAAAGAAAAAATGAAAGTCAATGCATTACCAAGATCATGCAAAACCTCCTGCTTCACCTTGGTGGCAGCATCGGAGCTGTAACTGTGAGGCTTTTCCAGAATAACTTCATAAATATCAATTACAGATATAAGGTAAGGCATCGGCATATTCCCCTGATTCATGGAATTGCGTTAGTACACTTGATACTTAGATGAGTGTCCTCAGCTAGTTCTGCTTCCTCATAGATGTAAAAATAAAATCCAATATAGAGCAAGAAGAGGCCCTATCTCTTCAGTTACAGGCAAAAGACCAACTAATTTTCAGACAATAATCATTACCTTTGATGAGTGTGAAATAACAGTTGTCTGCAAGCAGTTAATGGCTGCAAGTGCTACCTCTTTACTGCCATTTAAGAAGCTATTCTCAACAAACTGGAGCAACAACTCCCATCCTGCATAAAATTACATTGAAACAGAATTGTTTGTAAATTAAACTAGACAAACTATTATTAAAAATTTAATGATGAACCTACCAGACCAGAATTTATCGAGGCTCTTCAAAAATGGAAAGAATAACCGTAATATACGAGCTATTCCACCAAGAACTAGCACAAGTGTCTCATCCCACTGTTTCTGAGCTGTATTACGACTGCAAATTCATCTCAACATACATGTTTAAGGAAATCAGGAAAGGGCCATGAGATTAATAAAGTACTAAATCGTTGCGCATTAAAAGTATAGTCTACTTCACTATATAGTTATCTCATGAGCATGACAACTGACAAGTGTAGAGGTCAATGTTATGCACACAGTTTCAGTGTCTCTTCAGTGAATAAATTTGTTGATAAGAGGTTTTTTAGGATCCATTGTCATTTTATGTGGGGGGTGTCCGATGTTTCTGTTAGGTATTATGTCTATGTCAATGTCGTAAAAGTCTATGTTTAAGTGGGTTATGCATGCAGGGTAAGGGTGGTATTGCAATTAGGAGAATGTTATGTCACAGTAGTGGCACTGTGGTGTTAGTTGTATGAGTGGGTGTGTTCCAGCCTTCTAGGAAGATTCTTTTCAGAGTACCAGACTTGGGCATGATTAGGGGCGCAATATAAGTATGTGGCTTGGTCTAATTTTATAAGACAGATTTTGAGTAAAAGAAAATAATTCTGGAGGCCTTCATAACAATTGTCTTCTTCCTTTCTTTTCCTGTATTTTCAATCTCACTGCTTTCTAAACATGGCATTAGTGCCATTTTACCATCCACGAACAATAGTTCTAAAAAAAATCCCGTGATTCCAGAGGAGGACACGCAGCACTGTTTTATACATATTGTTTGTAAGTCAAACCTGCCATTTTGCTGAGTCGAAAGTCATCTAATCGTATCTAATCTCTGCAGTACAAAACGTCGTTTATTCTAGCAGGCTAGCAGTAGATTACAGTTTTTTCCTTGCTAATACCAACCAAAGCCTCCACAGGCAAGTTCCCTTCTTCTCTCAAAGTCCTGATTACAGGCCAGTTGTTTCAATTCAGATTGTGTCTCTAAAGGCATATAGTCAATACTCAGGACAGTATTATTTTTAAACATTTATCTTTTCACTTGTGCCTCTCCTTATGCTACAGTCTTCCTATTTTCTTAAAAGAACATAATAAGAAGGGCATAAATAAACTAGAGGGAAACAAAATTGATCAACTTTATATACCTATGATGTATGAGCATATGAATTGCCTTTCCCCCTCGAGTCCCAAGTTCTTTCCCTTGCCGTTCATCTTTTGAAGAAGTGGCAGCCTATATGTGAGCAAAATTTTTGATGTACCTTCATGATTGAAGTAAACTGTCAATTCTCAATTGATAATGGTTTCAGCTTACCATGTGAGAAGCACGCTCCAACGTTGGGAATATATAATTCCAAAGACAGTTTTCCCACATTCCTTTTGTAAGCTTTTGTCCATGAGTTCCTAAAGTTTGAAAAAGTGTTCTCACAGCAGAGTTTCTGACCTGAAATACAGAACTTTAAGCAACAGGAGAATATTTACAGCCACAGTAAGCTAATTATTAAACAATTTCATAAAATCAAACAAAGCAACATGAAGGAGTATTTCAATCGAAAGACGAGGGAGGGAGATGAGGAGGCTATGATACACACACTACAATTTAACTAAAACAATCCAAGGGAAAGATTTGAGAATGTCAATGCCTCAACAGTAACACGTGTGATGCAAATGATACTTGGTCCAGAAACAGTTGCAATTTCTTGTCGAAGTATTCATATCCTTTTACAGTACCAGTCTTCACATTTGCTGAGCACTTCACAATAAAGTGCACAAGGAAGAAAAAACCATAAAATGCTGATCATGCTGCTTTTCATGATTAATGGATCCAGCTAACAAAAATGGGCACGAACTTTCCCATATCACAACACTCAATTTTCAGCAAAAATTTTTTTTTTTTGGTTGCTCAGATAATTATGCTCTCAACAGTAGACATAAGATGGAAAACAACGAAACAAGAGTCTTTAAAACAATAGTCAATTTCATTGCCCATATCAGGCTGGAAAAGATAAAATCTTATGATTCATGAAGCTATCTATACACTTCTTGTTCTCAAACACTTCCAAATCATATCGCAGGCACACCCAATGCAACAAAATGAGGAGGAAGGGGAAGGGGAGTTTTGGAAAGTAAAAAAAATGACAAAATTCATCATACCTCTGGTCTCTCATCAGCACCAAGGTTTTGAAGTAATGAGAAAACTGAGAACAAAAGCTTCTCACAATCAACATCATACAAATAGGTAGCATGGTCTTTGATATCCTTGGAAACACCAGAGTCTTTGATATCCTTGGAAACACCAAGTGTCTGTTTCTCCATCTTTTCACTGTCTATCAGCTTCACTATGGAACCAACACCTGAAATTCCTGAAGATAGCATCATAGTGAAAATATAGAGCAGGTTCAAACTAACGAATGTATGCAAATTGAGATTGACAATTAAACTTGAACCTGTTTCCTTTTCTTCCAAAGATTTATTAAGAAGGCCCTTGGCAATGAAATCAGTCATAGTCCATAGGAGGCCAATTGCAGTCAGGCTTATGTTTAACTCTGTCTTTTGAGCACTATATGTGCCAGTCACATCTACACACCTGCAATATATGCAACTACAGACATGAGACAACACAAGGAGAACACCTAGGAACAAATCCAGAAGGAGCGTGATGTTGAAAAAAATAAAATATGTCATTAGCAGTTAGTAACTGTCTGGGGGGGGGAGTAGGGCATTTAGTCCTATTTTTTATCCCATAAATACTATTCAAGATATGTAGAGAGAAAACGGAAGTCTAAATTTTGTGAGTTTGGTACCATCGAATATGATAGGATCCAAGATATGTAGAGAGAAATAAGGAAGAAAAATCTCTATTGACACATGAAATCAAAATCTAACTTCATAACATTAATAAGAGAATATAGAATTGATAAAAGAAATTAGAAGGAACAAATATATCAAGATGATATAGAACAAGAATCTCACTCTATACTTCTCTCAATAGCCACACCTAGGAGCCAAGTATCAAAAGTTTGTTTTATTCATCATATGCTTGCTTCTAAGTTGCTAAGCATATTTATGATGCTAAATACAATCTAAAATAATGAATAAAATCTAGATAATTAGATAATTGAATAAACCTAAATAAAATCTCCTAGAATCTATATCTATATAAAATATTAAATAAAATCTAAAGAACTAAATATGTGAATAAAATCCAAATAACTAGATATCTAGATAAATATATAGATATCTAAACAAATATCTAAATATCTATATAAAATCTAGATAACTAAATACCTACATAAAATCTAAAAATATTATTAAGTAGAAAATATCTAAAATAAATCAAAAATATTATTTATTTCTAATATCTATTTTTCCAAATCACCCATTATCTCAGAACTCTATCAGAATAGGCTTCTTTATGGAAGTTACTTATAAAAAAAAAAATGATGGAACTAGGTTCCATAAGGGAAGGTTGAAATTGATGAAAAAATGACCATTTGATTTGATTCTAACAACAATGGATTTCTCGAGTTCTAAAATGAAAAACATTTTCTAAGATTCTACAATAGATTTCTATCATTGATTTATGGGTTCAATATTCAATTACTGGCTTGATTTCTACGATTTTTGGGATTCATTGTTGATTGCTTCTCCGTAATCATCTTCCTGCCCTTCAATTTGAGTTTTTTGCCTTGTGTTCTTGTTGCAACACCATCGCTTTCAAACCATAAGGCTGCCATGGTGTTTCTGATCTGATTGCAATAACTTTTGTTTAGAGTTTGAACCCTATGCCAATTGGCAGTTGTAACATTCCAAAATTTTAATAGAGAAATTATAAACTAACTAAGGGTAAATTAGAAAATTAGAGAATTAATTAAGGTTGTGTTTGGATGGTGAATTTGGGTTGGAAATTTAGACTCTGAATCTCATATTTGAAATTTATAGATTCTAAATTATTTGTTTGGATGATATGAAAAATTCCATATTATAATATTAAAATCTTTTGTTTGGATTTTAAGTGAAATTCCAAATTTTAAATTCCATATTTGAATTTTGAAGATCCTTGGACAACGCCGGTGGTTCGGTCCCAATCAAAGCCGACAGTTTGGACAGTTGACTTCCACCAGGACTAAACCATTGGCCCTTATCAAGATTGAATGACAAACTTTCATTAGGACCATACTACTAGCGATGACTGAGACCAGACGGCCAACTTCCACCAAGACCGGACTATCAGCACCGACTGAGGCCTAACCACAAGCAACAACCAGGACAGGATTGCAGAAGTCGACTGGACTAAAGTGCAAGCAACGATCTAGTCCAATTAGAAGTCGGCCATAGCTTGCGGTCTAGTCCCAATCGATGATGGCAGCCCTGTCCTAGTCCATGCTGACAATTCGATCTTGGTTGGCGCCATCAGTTTAGCCCTGATGGAAGTCGGCCGTCTGATCTTGGTTGGTGTCAACTGTCCTATCCTGGCTAGCGATAAAGGCAGTCTAGTCCTGGTCATAGCCAACAATCTGATCTTGTTCGATATCGCCAATGGGCTAGTCAAAATACAAAGAGATTGATGAAGGATTTGAATTAGTAAGAGTTTAGAAAAGATTTCAAATTTTAAAATGATTAAGGTAGAACTTAGATTTGGATTTGGGTTTGGATGAGATTCAAATCCAATGGGCCTTAAATCTGTGCTATCTGCCCATAGTGGAAGCTCAATGTGTTGCAGCGAACAAACTAAAACTTGGTTTAAACGGACATGAGTTAGACACGAAAATAGAAGGAAAGAAAAGGAGTTTCAACCAAAGCAAGGGAGAAGGAAGAAGGGTTTGCTAGGCCTTCAACCTCAAAGCATTTTGGAGCTAGTTTAGACCTCCAATTATCCAGATAAGCTTCTTACTCCTTCCCTGTGCCTCCCTACTCGTTTTCTTTATAAGTTTTTAGTGCGGGGAGATGTTGATTTCTAGACTTAAAGGTTTGGGTCCAAACCCAATGAATTAAATGGAGTTATTAAGAGCTTATTTAAGTTTCTACACCTAACATTGAGAATTTTATAGAGTTGTATGGTTAGGTCTTTAGGGTTAGACAAACCCTAGCTTTAAAATGGGAATTTTGAAGTACCTAGAACTATAGAATGATGTTATTTAGCTCATAGACAGTTAGGATTTTGATTAGATCAAATATGAGAGTTGTGAACTTGAGTTATTTAATTAGAGCTAAAAGTGTGAAGGTTAGTGTGGGAAATTGAACAATTAGTGTTCTAATATGTAGATTATCATAGCCTGAAACCTCTTTGAGCTAGAGGAGCTTTGAATTCCATGAGTAATCTTTTTTGGTAACAAAAATGATTGGGGTAACTGGATAATCCAGCCCCTTTACTTGCTTGTATGGTATATGAGTTGTGAAAATAAACTATGTTACTTTGATAGATATATATATATATATATATGTATATGTATATATAGAGAGAGAGATTATACGTTTGTTTTATAAATTATGTGAAGTGCGAATCGAATTTTCATGAAGAACTAGATATATGCTTGCGAAATGATTTAAGGAAATAATTATGATAGTTGATCATGATTATGCTATGATAATGGATAATGCATGGTTGAATGTTAGCATGTGATGCATTGATGTAATTACATCTAGTCATTGAGAGGGTGGGAATTAACCCTAAGAGAAGTTAGTTTAAACTTATATGGTAATCACTGACACCACAAGTGGCCCTGATGATCAGTTATTCTTGGCAGCTCCATTATAACTTGTAAGGGTATAGGCCGAAGCAGACAACACTCTGAATATTCGTAAAGGAGGAATCTGTAGTCTAAAAGTGGGTGAAGGTGCCTTTGGCCAGGCTGCCTCCCAAATTGGTGGGCTTGGGCCGATCTAGTCACATAGACTTGACCCTGTTTATATTGTTAGCCTACAAATTTAGTTAGAGGTACCGTGAGGGTTAGGATGGATTATGGATCATGTATGGTTCATTATGTACTATAACATGTTTGATTGTATCATGATCACATTTTTTTATTGTCCCACTTTGCATGCTTATATAATGTCAAGTTTGCTAGTTGATAGGTTAGATTATTTGGTTATTGGGATTCTATCTCATCCTATGATTACTATTTTATAGATGAAGGTGTTAGCAGGGGCAAGAGGAAAGGAGCTCAAGGCAAAGAGTAGTTGGGCACTGCTACTTTTGTAATGCCCTTTTGACATTTTGATTAATGTATATATGAATATATATACTATTATAGCCAACTACGACCACATGTATATTTTCTTGCACTTGCATGATTATGTGTGTTGTATATTGGCCTAGGATGTATGCTTTGTGTTGTATCATCTATATGGGGTCAAAATACAAGTGCAAGTATGTGAGAAAGATGATATTAGGCTTGTTTGTGAGGTTAAGTAGCTATTTGTGGTAACGTGAATTCAAATGGTTAATTGTTGCCCTTGTATGCTTGAAATGGAGTCTTATATGGCTAAATTGTGTCTGGAATGTGTTCTATTAGGTGAATGTTAGTCCATTAGATGTGGTTCAAGCCTTTGTTAAGGCTAATGGCACTTGGATGTGCAAATGCAGATCATTTGACATCTGGGTATCCAACTTTTAAATGGGTAAACATATTGAAATGAGACTGGTGCCACTAGCTGGATAATTGATTAAGCTTTGTGTGGATGTTCGAATCATCCTAATCGAACGTCGAACGAAGAATCAGCACATACCAGGAGTTTGCATCCAAATGTTGTCATGTCAGCAAAACATGCTGTCATAAACTACGTCATGTGTCATGGTGCATGGCACAGAATCATGGCCATGGCACAAGAGGTTTAGCTACAATAGATGATCCTGAAATGGGAAAATGTCAATTTTGCCCCTCTTTTTAATGTTTTGTCTTGTGCAATTCAATTGCCATGCTTCTATTACTTTAACTATGATTTTTCAATTATGATTTGAGTCCAAACAAACTTTTAAAAGGATTTATTGGGATCCTGGCTTTTTAATGATTTAATTTTTAATCCTCACCTAAATCCTTTTTATCATGGTAAAGTAATGATGATTAGTTAACTCGTAATTACTATGATAGAGTGTCATGAGTGGTTTGTTTTGGTAATGTCAAGGTGAATATTATAGCATACCAACCATAATGATTTTTAATATGCCACTAACAATTTCTGATATGTGATAACAGTTTCTAGGTTCATGATTGGCAAAGGTAGTTGTTACTAGTTGGGCGGAGGTGGGGTTTTTTTTCTTTTTTTTGTTGGGGTTGGGGTGAGGACAGCAGTGTTGTTTCTGGTGATCTGTGAGGATATTATGGTCATTTGATATTGTAAATACACATCATTTAAAAATTACCCTAACTTCTCCGTGTGCATACCAAACATGTTTTTAAAATCCACTTCCTTTAAAAACCCTCCTAATATACCAAATGGGGCATAGGAGTTACCATTTACATTATTAATGAGTTTGGTCAGCATTTAGGGAATTTCAATATCTGGGAGAAAGAAGAATCAGAAGAGGAAGAGAGAAAACAAATTATGATGCAATGTCTGTTATGCCCTTATTATTTCTCCACTGTTCCTTTTTATAACTTAAGTAGAGGCAGAAGTGTCGTTTTCATTCCATTCTATTCACCTTTTATTTTCTTTTCATTGCATTCCTTTTCATTCTTTCGTGCCAATTCTATCATTAATGCTTCAAAAACATCTCTACGACATCCTCAAAGGAATTGAATGCCAAAAGGGCTTTGGAATGAAAATTTATTATTGTAAATGCAATGGAGAGTAAACAAATATGAAAAACTGGGATCTTACACATGAAGGCAGTCTGCAGGTATTGTGGATAGTCCATCGTTCATTATCACTTGAAGGTTCTATCAAGGAAATAATAAATGGTAGGGATGAAAATTAGCATAGATGACAACTTCATACAACTCACTGCGTTTGAAAACTAACAAAATTTAGAATCACACTAATAAATTGATAACAAAAATGAAATTCAACATGCACCAAGAGACTTAAAATATGGGCAATAAGGTCAGAGTCTGAAACTACAGAATTGGATGAATAAATAACAAAATAAACCGACAAGGCAGCAATTGCATAAATTTCTACAAAATTAACCTGAAACTGTAATATAAAAGGGATTAGCAATTTTTTTTTCTCTTTCGGTATTCAACGCTTCAAACTAGTGCCAATCAAGCATGCGCATAAACTCAAGCATAGTACGTGCCATATTGAAGTAAACGCCTCTTTAATAATTTTTCAAGTAAATATTTTTAATTAGGGATTTTAATAGAACATTTTGTGCTAAAGCTTACTTCAGCATTACAGTCTATAGTTTATCTAGAAATAGGCAACCATTCACTAGTCAGCTACAGTTGCTGCCTTTTGTTAAAGACGTTAATAAATCTGATTATTGAGTAGCATTTCAGCATGTTCCTTGTTCATTTGTATACCCACTGTTCGTTATCATTTGTGTTCAGTCAAGTTTTGATTTTCACAAGACAGCTAAGGATACCTTCAGCTATGTTAGCACATAAATTTACCTATGAAAAGGCAACTAGTTAGATATAGTTTTTACCTTTCTTTTACTGGTATTAATAAATATTATCATTGACTTATAATTCTAGAGTATCATTGAGTGTTCTATTTTTCCCCCTAGACCACATGTAGGACACCAAAAGGCAAAAAATATGATGATAAGGGAAAGGAAAGACAACCAAAAAATAGGAGATGATTGGACAAGTACGCTGCTTGATATGTACAGAAGAACATGTTAATGAGAACTTCATAACTAGAGATAAATCAGAGACATCATCACCAACCTGGAAACCAAGAGTGACAAGATCCTTCTCCGGAACATCAGCTACAGACCTTGGGGCAAGGGATGAAAACAGAGGTCAACGAAAAAGTTAGAAATACGCATTGATGAAATAGAGGAATAGTAACAAATCCAACCTCAACAATTCAAGTATATTAGGCCAACTGAAATGAAGTTTTTCCCCATGTCTCTGAAAGAATTTGTAAAGCACTATTGTGAAAAGAAGATAGAAATAATGAAACAAAAGATGACAACAAAACTAGAACAAAATGCAGCAACATTACCTCTATAACATGAAGAAGAATTTTCAAAGATCCAACACGAACATCAACACTTTGACAAGAAAAATAAAGAACCTTTAGTGCAGATATGACGGAACATTCAAGTGACCTCAACTCTGAGGTGTTCGCTTCAATCTGCATATTCATACACACATCAAATCTTATTTTCTTGTGAAATTGATTTCCCAGCCATGAAAGAGGGTAGAAGTTCTCACTTCTTGAGATATTTTAGGTAACTTGAATTGTTTGTAATCGAGAAATTGATCTGAATCCAAGACTGCAGATATAGATCTATCCAGTGCATCAAGTGCCATGTTCCTCAAGTGTGGGTTTGAATGATCAGCAAGCTGCAAAGATATATCATATTAGCAAGAATCAAATGAAACTAGCGTTGCACATATCAAAGAGGAAAAAATAAGGAAAAGAAAACCTCAAGAAAGTGACCCACAACTTGATCCCAAAATGGCTCCACTCCTGCGGTGAAAAGAAAATCATGTGACAATAATATATTCACTCTTAACTTTAACAAAACAAATGCGGCATGAAAACAAAAGTATTTCTGGGAAAAAAGTGAGAGGTTGAGCAATTAAACAGCATCTTACAAATATAGAACGACCAGCATGTTATGGTTATTGAAGGTACATACTGTGAACATTATTCACAAGGATGGATATCATTCTCTCCATTGAAAAACTGATGCTTCCAATTTTTTGACTGGCTGGTGCCAAGCCACTTGAAGTGCTGGACATGCACTGATGTGAAAGCTGGCATAGTGCAGAGAGAAGTGACTTCACCGCAGATATATTCATCAGAGCAGAGCTCTCAAATAGCTGCCAAACGGATAATAATACTGGGTTAGTGAAAATGGCCTATAAATTCCAAAAGAGACAATAATGCTGAGGGAAAAAAGATTACAAATACCGATAAAAAGCTTAATTCACGACATTGAAGGAAATTAAAGTTACAAAAATAATAATTAAAAATGAGAAGGGAAAAAAGTTTTGGCAGGAGCTTTCCAAACTGCAGCCATGAAAAGAAGAGTGTGGAATTTGGGAGAAAATCATATTTCTTATTGATGCAATACTGAGATACACCTTGACTATATATACAACAAGGGGAATAAATACTAATAATTACTAATAATGCCTAATAAACACTAATAAAGTCTATACAATAGAGACAATGTTTACAATAAATATTAGATGTTTCCACACTCCCCACAAATTAGATTATAGATGCTAATCATGTCCAACTTGCTTTTGTAATTCTCAAATGTGGGGTCCAAGAAACCCTTTAGTTACAACATCAACTCCTTGCAACTTTGTAGGCAAATGCGTTAAACATAGAATTCCTTCTTCCACTTTTCTTTAATGAAGTATCGGTTTATCTCTACATGTTTAGACCTGTCATGTTACACTAGATAAGGCCATACTTATGGCAGCCTTATATTACAGTGAAGTTTCAATGGTTAGCTTGCTCCAACTTGAATTTCATTCAAGATTTGTCTTAGCCACAATTCCTTTGTTACTCCTTGAGCCAAAGCTCTCAGTTCAAATTCAGCACTACTTTTTGAAACAACTCTTTGCTTCTAGCTTCTCCATGGAACTAAATTTCTCCACACAAATTAACAATAACCTGAGATTGACCTTGAGCCTTTAGAGGTTCCACCCCAACTTCCATCAGTGTAAACTTCAATGGATCTTTGCTTACGTTTTCTAAAGAATAGCCCTCTACTAGAAGTATCCTTAAGATATCTTAGAATCCTGTAAACTACCACCATATGACTCTTCACTAGGCAGCTCATATATTGATTGACTACATTAACAGCAAATGCTATATCTGGCCTTGTATGGGAAAGATATATAAGTTTTCCAACAAGTTTTTGAACTCTCCTAATCAACTACTTCTCCCTTTTCTTGGGTTTCCTCCTCTTCTTCTTCCCCTTCCTTATATAGGTTTTCTTCCTCCTCTTTTTCCTTCTTTTTCTTAGGCTTCTTCGGTTTCTTGATCTCAATAACAGTTTCAACAAGTCTGCAACCCAACATACCCATCTCCTTCAAAAGAGCAAGCATATATTTTCTCTGAGAAACATAGATTCCTCTTTGTGACCTAGCAACTTTTATCCCGAGAAAATATTTTCACTTCCTAAGATCTTTGACTTCAAGCCCCTTTCTAAGGGCAGCCTTCACCCTTTCTATCTTTACAAGATGATCTTCAGTGAGTATTATATCATCGACAACACAATAAGGATACATATCTTGCTTCCCTTGACTTTAACAAACATTACGTGGTCAAATAGGGCTTGCTTGTAATTTTCAAACTTTAGGACTCTTGAGAACCAATCAAATCAAGCTCTTAGTGATTGTTTCAAGCCATATATAGACTTTTTCAATTTACAGACTTGAGTTTCTAAGTTCTCGGGAGGTAGAGTCATATAGACTTCTTCCTTCAACTCTCCATTAAGAAAAGAACTTTTGATGTTAAGTTGGTGGAGAGGCCACTCAATATTAGCTGCTATAGATAGTAAGACTCTAATACTTTTCAATATTACCATCTGAGCAAATGTTCCTTCATAGTCCAGACCATATATTTAGGTAAACCCCCTTGCAACCACGCATGCTTTAAGCTTGTCAAGGGTTCCATCAACCTTTCACTTTGGGGTGAATTCCCACTTACAACTCATTATTCTCTTTCCTTTAGGTAGCTAAACAAATTCCCATGTCCCATTCTTTTCTAGGGCCTCCATTTCTTTCGTGACAGCACTTTGCCATTTAGGGATGCTTAAGGCTTCCTGTATAGTCTCAGGTACCTTCACCGTATCAAGATTAGCAACAAAGGCCCGATATTGAGGATAAAGTGCATTCTATGAAACAAACCTCTCTATTGGATAAACAGTACATGAACAAGGTTGATTCCTCAAAGCAATAGGAAGATCAAGATCAATAAATTCCCTCGCTTGTTTTGTATCATCTAAGTCTCCATGAATTCTACTTTAAGAGCTACCTCTAGTTCAGACTCTCTTGGTACTTTAGGTACAAGTTGCTCAATGTGTTTCAGTTTCTTTATCCAAGTGTAAACTGACAATTATCCCTTTTGTGGTCTCTTTACATATCCTCCTCTCTACCTATGTTCCTCAGGTTATGGCAAAAGAGAGGATGGTGGTCTTAATAGGGTAGGTGATGGTAATGGTTCAAAAGGTGGTGGTGGTATTGGCTCACTTAGTGAAAACCATAGTTCAAGAAGCATCTATATCATTTCTAAGTGGTAGAATAACCAAGGAATACGCATCTAATAGCTCGAGGTTCAAGTTTAGTGCTTTGGTGATTGTAGACAAAGGTTGTGCAATCAAACACATGAAGCGGAAGATTGATTTCAATATTGGATATGGAGAAAAACTTTGAAATTTGTGGATAGCAGTTTCAAAGGATGAGATTTGACTGGCATATAGTTGATTAGGTAGGTTATAGTCAAAATAGCATCTCCCTAATAAAACTTGGGCACATTGCAAGTAAAACATAAGTGCTCTAGCAATGTCAAGTACATGTCAATTTTTCCTTCATGCAACTTAATTTTGTTAAGGTGTATCGGCACAAGAACTGGTATGAACAATACAATGCATTTAAAGGATAGCATTGAACGATTGGTTAAAGTACTCAATGCCATTATCAGTGTGTAATACTTGGATGGTGGTATTGAATTGGGTTTTGATCATGTTGAAGAAATTGATGAATATGAAGGCAGCCTCAAACTTGTTTCTTAAAAGATAAACCTACTAGACAAGAGTATTGCCATCAATTAAGGAGATGAACCATATTGTTTTAGTATAATTGCGAGGTCAAGATGGTCCCCATAAGTCACTATGAATGGTTGAAAAAGGTTTGGTAGGTGTATGTGGCTCTAGGAAATGAGGTTTTGTGATGTTTGACAAGTTCACACTTCACAATGAATGTCATTAATATTCAAGTTTCGGCATAGAGTTGGGAACAATCATCTAAGATAATGAAAGTTAAGGAGACCCACCTCTTATGCTACAACATAAAATCATTAACTTTAGAGGTAGAGGCAAAGTTATCAACAATCAGTTCACTCGAGTAGAGACTTCAAAATAGTAGTGCCTCTCATACTCCTTAACACTTCTGATTGTTGATCCCAATGATAGATCCTAAAACACACAATGGAATGGGAGAAATTTAGCATAACAATTTGACTTCTTAGTTAATGGACTGATCAAACAGAAATTGCAATCAAGCTTAGACGCATAAAGTACAAATTCCAACACTATAGAATTTGAAATTCAAATACTCCCTTTTCCAGCTACAAGTAGTAAAGAGCCATCTGCAATCTTTATTTTAATATTCCCAGGACATGGGGTGTAAGTGGCAAACAAATTGTGACTAGGCAAACAATTAGAGGCGATGGAGTCAACAATCTAGAAAGATTTACTCCGTGCGGTTGTTAGAGTTTAAAGGAAGTTACTTTTTTTGGCCACTAATACTGAAGATAATGACCTCAAGATATATCCCACAACCACTACAAATTTAGACTTAGCAATTTTGCACCTAGGTTTCAGCTCTAGATTATCTGAGCAAACCTCTATTACATCTCAAATTGCTGCAACATTACTGTTGTGAAGTTGGAGGTGAAGATTGCTCCTCGAAAGCTTCTTAGATAGAGGAAAAACTTGATTGCACAAAAGAAGTGCATAATACAGAAGAACCAATAGGCAAACACATGAAATTGCCCACCCTCTAACTTCTTCAAAGGAGAAATACAAACCTATGCCTAAAACAATGGAGGAACAAGTTGGAAATAGGAAGACAATACTAGAGATGACCGTTGCCAAAAACAGCCATGCACACACCTTTACTTGTTAAAGAAGCTTCACTGGAGCTGAACATGAAGGTGGTGCTTGGAGACCAAACATGTCGCCGTTTGCCACCGTCTTCTTGGGTCTGGTCGATCGAAGCATCCTTGTCAACCCTAGGTGGGTGGTGAGATCACCCTCTCAAATTCGAACCCTCTCATCAACTCACACAAACCCTAGGTGTTATTTTTCCTCTCCCTCTCCCCCTCAGCTCAGATATCATGTGGAATTTGGGAGAAAATAATATTTCTCATTGATGCAATACTAAGATACATCCTGACCATATATACAATAAGGGGAATAAATACTAATAATGTCTAACAAACACTAATAAAGTCTATACGTTAAAAGACAATGTTTACAATAAATATAAGAGATTTCCACAAAGAGTGTCGAGAAAATTTTTTGCTGACACTCAAACTCATATTCATACTCAATTTACAAGTTTTAAGTTAAATTTCATGTATGAGGATTGAATCTAGTTAACTCACCTGAGAATTCAAGGAAGAGAGGATATTGAAGTCACTATATTGGCTAGATGACTCCCTCGTGAACTTTGGGACTAGGGTAGAGACCTCCTGTAGATTTAATTGCAATGGACCTTTATAAGCCGCAATTGCAGACATATATCCAAACAAATTTTTTAAAGAAAATAAGTAACAAATAAAATTTACTTTGAAAAACCACGCATGGTATCTTGAGAAATTGTAAATACAACTAACACATGCTAGTCGCACTATGCAAGTGTACATTCTAATTATATCACAGCTGTTGAAATTTGTGGTCAAAACACATATGGTAAATAGGAAGGCTTGCTCACTTGAATATTTATACACACAATGGAAGCCCTCTCCACTACAATATATATATATATATATATATATTTAACATGATAAACGTGAATACAAAGGGGAAGCCTCAAAGACAATAACAATCCCATGAGATAATGAACAGAGATAACTACAGGACTCCTGGATGATAAATTAGTAGAGAGGTTTGCAAAATCATCTATGGCTAAGGTTAGTTCATTATGATGCTTTGCATCATGCAGCACAACTGACAGTCAATAATGCACATCATGCTTTAAGTATAATTAATGTACAAAGAGTAAACTGACTCCTACAATTTTGTTCACTAAAGATTAAATTAAAGTTACAATCGATTTCATTATTTATGATTTATTTTCTTTCCTATGTTGGTATCCAACTAAGTATATAAATGCCATGTAAAAACTTGAATACGATCATCAGAAAATATTCCAACATTTGTCACTCTTTTACTTTCCTTCCCATCCTACCTCAAAGCCAAACTTCAATCTTCCTGGAACGTCATTGTGCCTAGAATTTCACAGTTGTTTCAACCATGGAAATGTACATTTCATGATTATCTAACGATCAGTTAATTTAAGGTAATACGAATAACAGAAAAAACTTGTTCACCTTAACTAAGCATTTAGCGATATATTACTTCTTGTTCATGCTAATATAATTGCTGAAAATGTTTCTGATAGAGCTGAAGAATTAGAACAGATTTATATATCATTTCCTAGGGCCTATAACATAGTCTATATGAAGGGACATGGTGTAGGAAAGAGACTAAAGAATTATCTTCCAGTGGATAAAAGAATTACCCAAAAGTTCCTGGCCATAGGGGGACAAAGTGATGTATGAATAGGGATTAGGTTCAGCTAGGATTATGTTCAACCTTTTGTAACTTTTTGGGTCTTTAAATCTCTCCTTTCGTCCAGAGGGAGGGTGTGGAGTATTTTGAAAATTGTGAGTGGTGAGGAGAGCTCTTGCCTCTCGAATGCCAGATTGGGGTGGAGGAAGATATATTTCTTCATCATTTGTTCATGTGTAACTTATATTTTTGTTGCTGTACTGGGTTGTATTTTGTGTTGTTTCATGTACTCTGTACTTTTAGTTCATTTTGCTAGTAATACAACTCCATTATTCTGTTTAGTCCCATTTTCTGTGTATTTTTCTGTATTTTTGCTTGTTTTAAGTTTATTAGCGTAGAGGGTTCCATCAGTTTCACACTTGTTCTCAACTCTAGAGAGCTAAATTAATAGGTGAAATCAGCTTTTACTACAAAGCAGACATAAAAAATATAGGCAATTTATGTTCAAGTATCAATCTAACTTTCCAAATGTCCCCCAAAAAAAAAAAGAAACCATAAAAATAATTAAGCTGTTAGACGAAAGCCCAGAAATGGTTTTGCTTTATACTTTTAAGAACCCCTTTTTTCAGCTAAGTCGCATAGACTCGTTTCTACAAGCACTGAAATCAAACTCCCCACTGCTTATCATAGAAACAAGTATCCCAAAAGTTTCAGCTATTTGGAGAAGACCTTAAAATGGGTTAGATTTATATTTCTAAGTAACTACATTAGGCTAATAAGTAAAATCCACGTTTAACTTTTCCACCCTTTTATTTCAGCAATTGAAAGCAACCAACAAGACTATTCATTCAAGTAGTTACCTATATATGAAGTAACACATTGTCCACATAGCTAGTGTGTGGCTTAACTTGAGTTCCATTAAAAACTTGCATTGCGATGCAAGCCCATTTCACTGAAGAACAATAAAATTAACAAATTTACCTGAGTAGTGGCATGAGGGGAATGAATCGCTCGATCTAAAGCTGCCAAAGTTTCCAAAACCTGCAGTTATTCAATGTAATCATTTACGAACAAGAACTCAACCTACTAACAAATAACATGGAAAATATAAAAACATACCAAAACCCATGAAGGGCCCAAAACATTATGTAATCTATGAGCAATGTTGAATAAAGTTCGCAAGGCCTAGTTCCAGGATCAGTCAGAGTGAAACACAAAAGTATGAGCAACCAAATGTTATAAATCCATCAAATAGAGAACAAGCTACAAAGGGGATTCAAAACAAGTGAAGGGGGGAATTGCAAACTGCATAAGC
This sequence comes from Prosopis cineraria, assembly GCF_029017545.1. NCBI lineage: Eukaryota > Viridiplantae > Streptophyta > Magnoliopsida > Fabales > Fabaceae > Prosopis > Prosopis cineraria. Next base: position 47,258,365 of record NW_026555334.1, read on the forward strand.
ATCATTGAACCAGAAGAGCTACCTGTACATTCTTAGGAGTAAGCACAATGCTATCCCTCTGATCAACTGATAATTCAGACCGCTTTGATACAGGAGACTGCAAAGTACTGCTCAAAATCTCAAATTTTAAATACCAGCACTGCCAGTTTGAATTCTTAAACGCTACACTAGTAATCATTAAGCAGAGCATGATAATCTAGTGATTACAATTCCATACCTCTTTTTTTCTATTTCAACAGGAAAATTAATCGTAAATTTGCAAAGGGATGCCAAAAATGAATTTAGAGGTTCCACTGCTCGAAGAATCCCACATGCCTGTTATTTAACATGTCAACAAAGACAAATCTAAAGTTGATAATTCATCATTCTTAAAATCACTGAAATAAGAATGTAGAACCACAACCATGTTACCTGAGTGAATGCTTGATATCCCTTGAGTATTTCCAATACAATGGCTTCTCCTTGTGACCTTCAAATCATCCATTAGTAAGACTTGAAGGAATTTCTTAGACGACACCAATGTAAAACATAATGAATCATACCAAACTATTTATGGTAAAGGAAGAAAAAGTACATATTGTGTGAAACTACAAAGACGAAGCTCAAAACATACAAAATCCTTATCAGACTTAATACTGTAAAAGAGCTTTCAACAATCCACCATATCATATGGAGGAAATCACACAAAATCCATCATCTACAATATAATTAAAAGCTGCCATCCTGCTAATCACACTCAAAATTTGGATCAAGTTTGCCAGGTATCAATATATCTTAATAATAATGTACCACATTAGTTTCAAGCATAAAATGATATAAACTCTTTCAACAAATTAACAAGCATTTTTTTTGTAAAGCTTTAAATTTGTAAAGAAATGTTGAACGCCAAATATCTCATGATTTTCTTTAAATTTATTTGATATTGTTTTTATTTTATCTATTACTTGTAATTTCGGGTAGTTAGATTAAGTTGTTATGCCTATTCTCTCAGCTACCAAACCAACCTACCTGTCATGAAAACACCAATCATCTAAACGTTTCTCTCTAGCACATAACAAGTATGAGGTCCATCAAAAGCTGAAAAGATGGTGCAAGGTGGATTGTCATGTTCATTCATGACCATACTAGATTAACCTAGGGGTACCGCTTTTAAAAGAAAAATCTAAAACAACATTTCCAAAATTTCCATAAACTTATCCAGAACCAATTCCAAACAAACATTCAGATATTTAGAAGTAATTGGAGTTGCCGAGAAAGCCCATCAGCCAGGTCAGTCAAAGCCTCAATCTTGCCATTATTTTCTTCAATCTTGACCAAGAAGTCTTCCATCTGATGCTGATCTTGTTTGATCTGTCTCCGAGTCTTGACCATATATCGTCGAACAGGAGAGAGAGAAGGGGAGAGAGAGAGAGAGGCCGAGGAGCGTCTGCTCTGATACCACTGTTGCGTAGAAATAATTTGGACTTGTAGGAATTAGGAAGAGATGAGGGAAAAGATGAGAGAAGAACAGAAAGATAGGTAGAGGCAGAGAGGAATGAGAGATTAAGAAGAGGTCAAGAGAAATTGAGGAACAAAGGAAATTCTATTTAGTCACTGATAAAAACTACAATTCAAATGCCTTAACATATATATAGGCTTCACCCACTTACCTCACCCAACGGCTAATTTCACAGCACCGCTAAACCGTTATTCAATTCCAACTAACTAACATTAACATTTTATAAAACTATAACAAAGAGGCATATCAAAGAAAGAGTGGTGAGTTGCAATGGAAAAGTTAAATGCACTTCAAAAGAATAAAACTTGGACTATAGTTGATCTTCCAAGCTGCAAGCATTTGTAGCAACCATCCTAATCAGTAAGAACATGGTCCATCATGATTTAAAAAAAAATGGAAATTATCATCATTTCATCGGAGACACTCACACTTGCTTCAAGTCACTTATGTTCCCACAAGCTCTCAAGTTGTGAACATTGTGACCAAAGCACTTGCTCATGCGAAGTTTGATGAGTTGTATTCCAAGCCAAGACATGAGGGCCAGTGTTAAGAGATCACACTACAAGAGATCACATTGTTTGTGATCTGCTAGAGTGGATCACCAAATATCTTCTGATTTTATTCAGATTTATTTATTTTTCTTTTATCTATCAGTGTTATCTGTTGCCTACAATTTTGAGTTTTTAGATAGGGTTGTTATGCCTATGCTTGCAACTATCATATCTTAGGGCATTTAAAATAAACTACATGATGACCTCCACTTGTGTTCTTTTTCGCATCGACAGAGACATTATGGTAATCCAGAGGCATTGTTGTTTTCGGGCCTCTGTTTCCACACGATCTGTATCATCTATACACACACACACACACACATAATGCAAGTATAAAACAAACCTTGACAGCATAAGGGATAATGCATCAAGTATCGTCAACCACAAAGAGTCAACCATTGAATAGCAAAGAACTGCAGTTTTCCCAGTCCATTTCACTGGTGGATCGTTATCACATCTAGGGGATTCAAGCTGGTAGAACAAAGACAAAGCAATCCATTAGGCAAGAGAAGCAAGGGGGGACAATCATAAAGAATAATAGAATTACCTCCCCAATATCCATCGCTTCATCTGTTATAGTTGCTACAGTGAAGACAACCCCTAACAAACCTTCAACTGCCAAAGTTATCGCATGCGCTTCACTGGCAACTAAGACTGCAGCATTGGAAGCATCATTATCCAGACTCCATTCAATACCTTCAATGGAAACAAAATCTGATATGTTACACACAAAATCATAGCAAGTGAAAGAGTGAGCATATTGCCAAATTTATTCTTCATCTTAACTTCAACAGTTCATGCTCATATGAATATGGTGTCCTTTACACATGTAAGAAGATGTTCTTTTAGGCAAAGTTTCCTTTGGCCCTTTTTGCTCAATGATTAAGTGGTTTAGAAAGTTTTCAAGGCTTTGAACGCTTGAAATAGTTCTATTTTCTCTCTGATTGAACATGACCCTCTTGATCATGCCTATTTCTCCACATTCCCATTTTCTAACTTTTCCTATCACAAATTGCCGTTTGAGTAGCTCAGACAATTCACAAAATTATGAAGGACTTTGTATGGTCTAAAGATGGGTCCTGGAGGAGAGGAGCAGATAGCATCTTATCAGTTGGAAGGATAGTTGCAGAACTAAAGAGAAATTGGTAGTTGAAATCCATGTTTCTAACAACTAAATGAAGCAGATAAAGATGATCAAAAAGATAGGTAACACATGTTATCAAATTATACAGAACAGGCAGAACAAAAGGTTGAAAAAAAATTATAAAGCTGAACCTTTTTTTGGAAGATGTCACAACAAAATTGTTCAACCACAATCTGAAAATCAATACCTTTCTTTTTTTTTTTTTTTTTTAACCAAGCGAGTATCAGAGCCCAAAATCAACTAAAAGATTAAACAGAGGGGAATGAAGTCCCAGACACGTCTCAGTTCACCAAGGACCATATACAGTCAGGTATAGTCTCATACAACATTATTTGCATTGATGACACCGCGCCAAGTTTAGCAATGAAAATCAATACCTTTGGCTTTGCTACTAAACATTCCTGCAACAGCTGCCAGGCTCTCCTCACTTGTTTCTTGAACCTAGAGAACAAAGTCTCCACTAAGCATGACAACATTTTCAAATCTAGGCAAAGGAGAAGTGACTGCCAAATCTTCAAGATAATTAATATATGCATGGTAACTACAAGCCTCTTGAGAAAATGTGTTGACAGTAGGGAAAGAATTTTAATATACATGTTTGAGGCAGGGAGAAGGCAATCCAATTAAATTCAGGTCAAGATAGTATGCCATATTCAGAGGCAAAACAAGGACAATGCAATGATACCATTGAATTTTTTTTTTTCCCAATACAACGTCCACGTCCACAAAGTGTGACTGGAAAATGGGCTAAAAAGATATGTTGTCAAAATCTACCTGAACATTTGAAACAACTCTAGCAAGAGCTTTGACAATACCCTCCACAACATTTGTGTTCTTGGGGTGCCTAATTTCAATTAATAGCAGTAGTAAATATGTATATAAGAATGCAGAACCAGTTCATCTTATCAACATCTTTACATCAGAAAATGTCAAAATTGGAAATAGTCTGATGAGAAATCAATGAAGGAAAAAAAAAAAATCAGATATTGTCCTAAATTTCAACAAATTAGCAGGGTGTCAAGGGACCACTCTTGAGAACTGAAGTTCCAAAGCTCCACTTTAAAGCTAATAAGAAATTAAACATATATCTCAGTTTCATAATAACAAGTGGAAAATGCCAAGAGCCATCCACTGTGCACTTTAAAAACTTATATGTATCATAATATTCAACATAGTGAATTCAAAGTCAGACTTTGATATAACTGCATTGGACACATGTAAATTTTTAAAAATAATCTTTTTTTTGGTAATTACGCAATGCTAAACCAGGTATAAAGATATGGATCATGCTCATAAACAGTCCAAAAAAACACTCGGGTAATTTTCAGCAAAATTGTAATGTCACAGCAAAAATAAGGATATCGATCACACTCATAAACAGTGCTTACACGGCCAAGCTTCTTAACAACCAGAAGTTATGTTCCCAAAAAGCTAGAAAAGAATACTACTGCTATCTTAAAAATAGACAAGAAACAATAAATCTGAAAAGTGAATTATATATCTTACTTAAAAGAAAGAGAACTATTCAAAAGCCTATATATCTTGTTTGTTATTATGTAGCAAAAACACAAACTGATTTTTTAGTTTCTCCTTGCATTTAATGAGGCAAAATCTGAATTTTGTAGCCAATCAGAACTCAGAAGATAATATTATACCAAAGTTAAACAATTCCTTTTTCAGCCCCTTTTTTATATTAAAATATGTTTTGCTAGAGACAAGAAAGGAGAGAAGAATAAGACGCCCATCCCATGTGTAGATTTCTTTCACTACAATACCATGCCACTGCTGCAAAGAACCAAGGGCTCTCCAACACATACACACACACCCCAGCCAAATAAGCAAATCTCACCAATCACTCTGCATGTCCAGCCACTCATTTTGAAAAATCTTTACAAGTTTCAGAATACACATGTCAGTAGCTATGATTTACTTCCATCTACACGTTTTCTTAAATGGAGACATTAAGAAATAACATATCCTGGTATAGTACGGGTAAATACATGCTATTTGGACAGAGTAAGCAAATACTTAGCAGGTATACAAATAATATATCACCATTCTTCTGATATCAGGTAGAGTGCACAAGCAAGAGACAAGGCAGAGAATTGAACAGCATTATGCATAGTACCATTAAATAAAAAGATATTTAGCTCACATGTCAAAATTTTGGAAAAGAACCCGCAGTGTCCGTGCCTCCACACAGAAACCCTACACATATCCTGGGTCATTACACTAACTATTCACACAGGAAACTAATGTCTCGTGCAAAATAAATTCAGAGTAATTTACTGCACATTACATTACCCTCAAGATTTCAAGAACAAGAATGCGATGCCATAATGGCAAGTCAAGAAAAGTAACCTTCAGTAACATGCTGAGAAACACCTGCACAGAAAGTGAATAAATTAGATATGTCTGAATTTGCAACCAACCAAATTGTAAAACTATTAAAAAGGGCCATTGTTGGATAATTTAATAATTATTGGAATAAGACAAGTGGCTAAAAGAGCATGGAACTAGAAAATTTACCTCACATTCAGTGATAAGGGATGAACTGTAAAGCCTGATTATGTGAGCAACTGACCGCAAGACCAGACGACGAAAGCTAGGTTCACCGGCTTCTCCTTCAAGCTAATCAAATATTACAGAATTATGGCAAAGACAACTCCTTTTTAACTTAACTGAATTCTGTTGACCTAAGAAAAACTTAATTGAATTCAGCCACAAAATAGTCAAAAGGGGAGCAACTACCTCAGAATTGGTACGAAGGGAAGTCATCAAAAGTGAACAAATCTGTCCTCGTAAAACCTGCCAATTTTTTCAATAATTATATCAAAAAATAACAGAACAATGAATATGCTGGCGCCTGGAAGTAAGAACTTTCTGAATTGAGATAACAACAATAACCTGTTCATAGGGTAGCAATGTTCTGAAAACAGCCACATGATTGGACAAAATGAACCTATAAAGGGTTGCACAAATTATTATCGTGAAAAGCATTAGATAGACATATGGTGACTTGAGAACAATTGATCATCAGTCATCAACTTGGTGATAACAGTTCAAAAGAATTATTTACAGTGACATGATCAGTCAGTGCACGTAGGACCTATATTAGGTTCCAAATCTTATTTGCTTTACAATTTTGACATATTTCCATCTTAAAAAAAGATAGTATAGTTTGACATAAGCTTTTCTGAAAAAGAATTAATTGATGTGAAGAGAAAATAATAGAGTATACAAATATAGAGAACAAGAATTCACCTTAAACATGAGAAAAAGCAAAATAGAAAAACAAAAGACAATGGCCCAGCTTCATTTTGCTTTGGCTGGAGCAATGAGCTGCTTTACATTATTACGATGCTTTGAATAGTTATTCTATATGTCAAATGTTATCAAAATAATTCACATTTATTTTTTTCCATTTATCTAGTATATTTTCAGCTTCTTTCTTATTTTGGCACCTTCCTTCAGTCAAGCAAGCTCATTTCTAGCGCCTCTTGAAATGGCTTTTAATACATGACATTAGTGGAATCAAGTGAAACTAATGTTAGATAGCCAATCATAGATCATATTGCACAAAATCGCATGAAAAAAAAACCACAAGCTGCCAAAAAATTTCTTACTCAAGTATATCAAGTGCAAATGCCCTCTGAAGAATATTAGCACGTAACCAAATTGCCTGTAGAATCATTGCCAGGTTAATGCTGTAAGAAATACCATAAACTAAATATCAATTCATTTCACTAGCTGCTTGAAATAGGTAAAAATGAACACCTAAATTACTTTCCAGGGAGAATCACATTCAAAGGTCTCCCAATGAAATTATTCACAGATAAGGACCAATATAGAATTGTTTGTTGTTAAAATGGTAATAGAGACATGTTTTTTCTCCAAATGGTGACTTGTTGTTCCTTTTCCATGAATAATTCTCTTGGGAGGTCTTTGGATGCGATACTCCCTACTTTCTAAGTACCTACAAACAAGAAAGACTACAAACTAGAGCTAGCTTTAAAACAAAAAAGTAGTTTCAAATAAGCACATACAGATCCACCTGCGGCAAGAGATGTTAGGTCTTCAAGCAACCGAAGCCCAAGTTTTCCAGTTTCAGTTAAAGTCTCCCTCTTAAATGGAGGCCCTCCAAAAAAAGATTCATGATATAATGAGCTGTGCACAATAATCTTCACATCATCAGTTCAGATTTGAATTCAATGTGAGACAACAAAACTTAAAATGTCTATAAACATCCACTATAATAAAAAGAAAAAAAAAATGATGTCGCACACCACTCTGATTTAGTAAAACAGAAATAAGACTGATCTGGATTGCATTCATAAATGGGTTGGGGGGACATACTCTGACAAATTGATACTGCGGTTAACATCACCAGTAACAGAACTTGTACGAGAAAGCTGATTGCCAAAACCAAATTTGCCAGCAGGAAGAGACTCAGCCAAAACCACTTGATCAAAAATTAAGGCCACTGCTTGCCTGAAGGTAGCAGCAGCAGTACTGCAAAACAATTGCAAAAGAACATAAATAGATGCACAAGAAATTAGTATCTCTATGAATGAAAGGCAACAGATGAAGAATATCATATTAATAGACAAATGGCTACACTAAGAAAAGTTTGTTGATGCTCAATATAATATTCCCTTACTTCCGCACACTATCAGAAGATCGAGAGTTTTCAAGAAGCCTGAGACAGATACCAAGAGCTTGGGCCATTGTATGCTGAAATTAATAAGATGCCAAGAATAATAAGTTCATCATTAAAATAACAGTAATTAGCAACTGTTAAGTCTGCTAAGTGATAGAGTAAAGAGACTAGTCAATAACACTGCTGGATGCAAAAGGGTTACACAAGAGTAAACAAAATTGTATTGAGCAGATTCCTTTGAATGGAAACAAGTCATCCATGTATTAATAAGTGATTCCAAACCACATATTGTTCAGATACATCTTTCTAATCCGCAATCACTACAGGGGCAAAAATTAAGCGATGATGCAACATTATAATATCAGATCCATATCCTACTTTCATCAGCCTTTTCAGTGACCACTCAATGATCCAAGTGTTCTCTCAAACTGCTTAACATCTTAGACATGATCTGTCCAATATTTCATTTCCTGAATACTCATGGATCATGGTTGACACTAAGTTCATTATAAGAACAAAAGCAAAATATATCATCAACCATTGCATACAAAACATCCATCTTTCCATAGCGACACTGCAGATACATAAGACAGATTATACAGAAGGGAATGTATGCATGAGAAGATGTCGCATGATTAGGTATCATTTCATTAGAGTAAAATGCAGAATATTCAAAATGCATTATACAAATTATACATAAAAACGGACAGAGGAGTTCTTTTCAGCTTGAATTTTGTAGAATGAAATGGAAGTTTGTTACATCTGTAGTATGTAAAGGTATTGTGTAATACTAATTACATATGGATTAAAGTTTGATCCAACATTAGTGCAAAGAATTTTCTACAGACAGTGAAGCTTCCATGTGTTTCTAAATATGTTGAAAATTCTAACAAAGTTACCACGGTGATATGGCAATTTCATGTGTATTGGCAGTGTATAAAATTTATCACTACTAGTGGATCAAATAAACATACTACATGTTTTCTAGAATTTATATATTGACTAGTATGTGCGACATTACAAAAAATTCCAATGAGATTCAGGATTAGACTTCCCTTGTTCATTCATTGGTCAAGGCAAGCATGTTCTTAATCAATTTGAAGACTGAGAATACAGCTTCTACTTTCTATATAGCAGATGCATAAATTTCTATTATAGTCAAGTTTAGCTTCAAATCCATCAAGGGTCAAGATACATAATCCTCATTTAGACATATTACATTTAACTGAGTCCATTCTGCTCATGAGCCAGCTTCCAACTATAACACAGCTTCTACTTTCTATATAGCAATTGCATAGAGTTCTATTCACTAGCTGAAGGTTACCTCATTTTCAGGGAGTAAACGTGACTGGAATATTATTGATATAGTCTGCAGGGTCTTGAGCTGAACACCCTCATCTACCATTTCAGCATGCTGCCCCGGGGGGGGGGGGGGACAATTTTTGGTAGACCATAAAGGCACAAGTTAGCTTTTCCAAAACGTTGAAAATTAATGTCATGCCTTGGATTTTGCATAAAAATAATGAAATGAAACACATTATCAAAGTAACAGGAGTAACAAAAGTAACAATGATCAACTTCCATGCAAACATGGCTAGGCCACAAAATGATCATGCCAGCATAGACGGTGAGGCCTGAGAGTACAGGTGAAAGCAAGATCGAGCTGAAAGTACTAAAAATTTGAAACTATAACATGCACTGAATAATTATCTAGACTTACGTCCTTCAGTGTGGATAATATCTCTTTAAGAGCAGATGGAGAAACTGCATCATGAGATATGAGTTTCTGCAGACATGAAAGTCCAATAATGCTAAGCTTAACTGTTCGCACGTCACATGCCATCAGAAATATTCTCAATATGTCCTCATTATGTGCGATTTCACTGGGGTTTGACAGAGAACGAAGCTGCAAGTGGATGATAATAAGAAATGTAAGCAAATCATACTTGAGTCCTTCTATTTTTAGAAAATGACGTAAAGTGCACAAAACAGTCTCTTTGAGAACTTCAGCTAAGTACGATGCATCTGAAACTAACCAAATATAGGCATAATGTGGCCTCAATGCATGATGCTAAACAATAATCCGTACACCAAGCACTTAAGTCTGGTTTCTTTTCGCGCACTTAGATATTTATCTGAGCATCATTCGAAATTTTGTTTGAACGACAATCAAGTTACATTTTCTTCAATGAGCAACCAAACATCAGCATTGAGGCCACTTTAAACTGAATCGTGCAGTTCAATAAGGCCATTTGAGTAAAGGTGATGCTCCCAACGAGTGGAAATGAAATCTTTGTCACATTTCTCCTTCCTTAATTCTAATCCCTAAATGACCAAAGACTGCCTCACTACGTTACTTTCTGAAAAACTAAATCCAAACACGGAAGTTTGGATGTTACAACGGCTATTTGCAGATGAATTCAGAAGCATATCATGGGATTAAAGAAATACCAAGAAATTAATGTATAGCATTAAACGGTAACCTTTAGAATTGCATGCTCTGCGCCGTCTTTAACAGCAGGATACCGACGGCGAGCTTCAGCAGAAAGAGCGCGAAGGTCAGATTCCAAAACCGCCATGAAAGCCATCTCGGAAATTCTGGCTTCCTAAGTTCGCCGATTACGAGTACCGAGCTATGCCTTAGAACAAATTACGAGAAGCAACGATCGGTTTAATAGCAACATCACAGCGGAGACGAGTGTGGAACATGGAAGTGCTCATAGATCTGAAGTGCGGGCGACAGACAGGGATCCGCTGCAAGCCGCTTGCTTGGACTGTGTAGGACGTGGATCGATGACAGAGACCGCAATTTTGGGCTTCAGTAACTAAATTGACGGTATAGGCCCGCCTGCAAGCCTTGGGTTTGGGAAAGAAGAACCCTGATAACGGATCCAGGCAGAGAAACCTATCAAGTATCAACAGATCATGTCGGCTGAGAATACCTAAATTGAAGAGCATCACCAAAAAAGGAAAACACTGATAACGGATCCAGGCCGAAAAACATAATTACAGATCATGTCGGCCTAGAATACCTAATTGAGCCCAACCTTATTTGTAAGTGACATTTTAAAGCCGAGAGTCGGCGGAGAATACCTGATTGAAGAGAGTGACTGACTTCGGTGGACAACAAGGCCCAACCTTTATAAGTGACGTTTAAGAGCTCACAAAAAACCCAAAAAACAAAATGACCTGCAAAAATTCGAAAATTCAAGTCTGTTTGACAGCTTATTTTAAAAATAATTTTCTGTTATCTAAAAAAAAATAAAAAAAATTTGTTTGATAATATTTTTTAGAAAGTGTTTTAGAGAATCAAAACAATTAAATATTGTTCCAAAAAATGGAAAAACAGAAAATTTTTTAAGTATTTTATGATTATTATTCTAAAAAATAAAGGAAAATATGAAAAATAACTATTTTTATTATTTTTTATTTTCCAAACATGTTCTATAAAACACAAGTTTTCATAAAAAAATAAAACCCAAAAAACAAAATGACCTGCAAAAATCCAAAAAATTCAAGTCTGTTTGACAGCTTATTTTGAAAATAATTTTCTGTTATCTAAAAAAATAAAAAAATTTGCTTGGTAACATTTTTTAGAAAGTGTTTGAGAACCAAAAAAATGAAAAAACAGAGACATTTTTTAAGTATTCTATGATTATTTTTCTAAAAAATAAGGAAGAATGTGAAAAATAACTATTTTTATTATTATTTTTTTTTCCAAACATGTTTTATAAAACACAAGTTCTCAAAAAAATAAAAAAAAATAATTTCAAACAAGCCTTTCATCTCCATATTTATTTGCCCTTGCATCTCCATATTTACAAATTTATATTTAAAAAATTTCATACAAATCAGATTACTCATATGCCTAAACAATAATATTTTATTTTATGATTTACTAGCTATCGAGCACGTGAATAGCACAGCTCGTAATGTACTATACGCCCCTCTTTATCGTACTATTATTTTTTCATCTCTTCTGTTTTTTCATTGCTTGAATTCGAATTTAAATTTTTCAGTTATTAGTTCATATATCAGAGGAAAATTTAAATGGTGCTTTTGACATGAATGCTTGATTATTATTTATCAATGGTTAAAAAAATAAACCAGTTCATAAACTATAGATTCAAAAATATTTTAAATCCTAAACTTATTTTTAGTGTAATATTATTTTTTAATTTTTAAAAATTATGCAATATGACTCTTGCTATTTATAAAAGTAAATTTTGACCATTGACTAAAAATGAATAAAAAAGACCTAAAAAATCACAAAAAAATTTTAGTAAATAATTCAAAAAAATACACACAATGACCCAAAATTATTGTTGTACATAGATAATTTACAAAAAAGGGATGGAATATAATACAAAGGTAAAGTGAATGTTTATTGCTTATCTTCTCTTAATAGCCTTATTAGACACAGGCGCATGTAAACAGAGCAATGTAAATTGTTAATTGCCCCCGTTTGACGAACTTAACAAACTTAAAAAAAAAAAAAAACTATAAATCATACTCTAATTTGATTGCCCTTGTTTTTGCTAGTCACTACAAGTGAGACAGGATAGCGCTATAATTTTGATTGTTCTCGTAATTACCAAGCATGTTACCCAACTCCTTGCCAAATATCTTCATGGCCTTGGATGGCAAGCACATAAGCACTAATCTACCCTCCTCTCCTTTGTTGTTGGCAGATGCGATGGAGAAACTCACTCCAGTAAGCGGTCCAAGTCCAGCCTTAGCTAGACCAGCATACACAGCCTTGCCCCACCCAAAATTAACATCTCTAAAGCCAAGACACGATAGATCTGATATCATCCATGATCTCGTTGATGTAAAACAAGGCCGTCCTCTAGTAACCAAAAAATCAGTCATGGAATGCACATACTCTGCACTCACTTTTGCCTTGGCTTTTTTCACCAACTCCAAGGCATGTCCTAATGGGCTTTCACAAAGTTCCCTTGAAGTGGCTACTGCGGCTGGATACACAAAAGCATTGCCATAATAACCACAAGGTATTGGAGGGTTAAACCTACCTTGTCCAAAACGTGTATTGACGATGAGCAATGCACGGACATCATCATTCGGATCAAGTTGTAAAGCCTTAGTGCGACAACGCCAGAGACATGCTGTGAGAACCTCAAATGTTGTAGATTTCTGGAGGTGATGAGGAATTAGATGACGAAGGGCAGATATCTCAGTTGGCCCAAAGAAGAAAGACTCGTATGTTATGCCTGTTAAGGGGATGGTTGCACCAACCACTTCATCAAACTCACGATGGGTACAAGAAACACGCGGTGGGTCCCTGGCGCTTAGAAGCTTCCTATGCCAAACAGGAATGATGGAGGGTTCACTTGCCCCATTAGCTACTTCGGCTAAAGCATTCATGAACTGGAAAATGCCAGGTCCGTCGGTCATTGTATGATTCATACGAATAGCAAACACGAAGCCTCCACACTTGAGACGTGTTACCTAGCATTTGCAAACTTCCTTTAGCATGTCTAAGAAAAGGGTAGGGTATGTAAAGGAAATAACAGCATACCTGAATAAGCAAGAGTGGGCAATGAAGGATTCCTTCAGAACCAGGAACGTTGTAAAGGAGTTCATTGAAGCGTGGAAATGGAGGTTTAAGATTGTCACCAAACTGAGCTAGCGTTACATCTGCGTCGGCTTCAATAAAAAGAATGCCTTCTCCATTACACTCCACCAAAAGTTTGCGGCCGACAACTTCCCTGAGTCTACCTGCAAATGGATAGTAAAATACCAGTGTTTGAGCTAAAGCATCTTTGATGACCTTGACAGGGTCCTTCCCCGCCATTGAAGCCTTGTGACGGTAGAAATGCACCAGTGGGATGTGGGCACGTAAGCATTCTTGGTCATCCAAGTCAGACAGTGGCTTAAACTCATGAGGAGTAGGCTTTGCTGGAGCTACAAGCTCTGGTTGGCGCCTTCTCACAGTAAAATTGAGATGAGAGGAAGTCGGTACAACCATTGTGTTTGCTTCAAATGAAATGAAAATTTTCCACAAAACAGGTCAAATATGATATCTAAAAGTGATGTCTTAATTTGACGTGATTTGAGTTTTTGTTTGTAGCCTGTATTTATAGAGGGACGATCAGTAATCAACTGGCTGTTGAGCAGCGAGGTCCCCTGGAATTTTAATAAAACCGCGCTCCCCAAATTTACTGTCAACTAAAACAACCTATAAGCCACAGGAATACAACACTACCCTAACAGCACAACATTTTGTAAAAGGCAAGATCAAATTTGACAAGCTCTTCCTATTTAATTTTTTTTAATACAAACGTGTCTGCAAGATCAAACATCATATATCACCCGTTGGATCTATTCTTTGCCTGGACTGGGGTTTCAGACTTGTTGTGATCTGCGAGCAGTAACATCGATCATTGCTTATTTAGGATTAATTAGATTGTTGATTGTTACTATAACGTAAAATTTTATTACGATAATCACTTCTCAATCTACCTGGCCTAGATGAGCCTTCGTCGAATATAATAATATTATTCGTAGATGCTGTGAGGCTAGCAAGTAATAGAGCAGATGTTGTTAGTAGATTTCGGGCTTTTCATATCCGTAAGTTTTTATTAATACGCATATTGTCATGCTTCTATTGTTCTATATATAGGACAAATATCTTGATTATTGCGTCTTTGCCTAATTAAACCGGATTACGTGTCTGATTCGTTCTCTCCTTGGACTGAGGTTTCATAGTTGCCGAGACCTGTGATGCGAGTAGTTACATCATTGTTAATTAATTAATATTAATTATTAGAACAATAATTATCACTAAAAGTACCGCCATGTTTGCTACACTCTAAGGCTCCCACAGAGATGGAGATAGAGAGGATTAGCAAAAGCAACAGCCATCAAACTTTTTATTTTTTTTTTAATAAAATGTAAAGTTTATATATTTCAAACTCTCTAAATTAATACATTATAAAAATTTTCAGATAGCAAATAGAATTCTCACTTCAATTTTATAATAGTCCTTTATGCATGTATAGTCCAACTATTTCGGTAGCTACAAGATATAATTATAAGATTTACTTATTTTCAATAAGATAACATTACAATTGTTCTCGAAGTATTGATAAAATTTAATTTTGCTTTCATTTTATATTTAATGAAAGAAATTAAGAGAATTATTATTAATAAACTTTGTCAAGTACTACCATAAGAATTCCAAGATACATTGAATACTATGTGATTAATATCTATCACAAAATTATTTATCCAAAAATTAAGAGGTTATGGTTAAAATATGTTCTTTTAAAAAAGATTACTTTTTTCTATAATAACTAAGATATTGAACTTTTTTATATAAATAGTTTTTACCATGATATACTTAAATTTCATTAACATAAAGAATTTATAACAATTGAGTATTATTATCGCCTTGATATATTTATTTACTATAATTATCAATTAAAATAATTAAATAATGAATTCAGTAAATAAGTGTAAAGCCCTTTAGATTGAAAAGAACTTTAAATTTTAATGATGTATTTAAATTATTCAATGCTCGTGGGAAAATGAAATCTTTACTAATTTAATAATAATTGATATTGAGAAGGAAATTGTTAAAAAATTTATCATATATATGATAACTAATTATTTCTATATCATAAAAAATTGATGAGTAAAACTTAAAAAATAAATGTATATATTTATTTTTGTTATATATGTAAATTTAAATATAAATATATATGTTGAAATATTTATATTATGTTGATGATATATATAAACTTAATTATTTTTTAATTATTATATATGTTTTATTATCTTCGCTTTTTTTAATAAAAATTTTTTGCCTCCGCCCTTGCTCTCACTGCCCTTCGGCAAGGTGTATTATAATATCAAACGGTGTTCTGTTTTTATCCCTGCAATTTTAATAGCGTTCTTGTAATACATGATGAAAAAAACAATTTGATAATTGTTCTTAACTTGAATGAAAAAAATTCTGAATTACCCCATACAAAGAACCAGAGGGAGTGGTCCTAATTATTTGTAGATGCTGCTAGGACCCCCAGCTGGCCATAAGATGCAGAGTCTGGAGAGACATCCATTATTGATTTATTATAGACTTCAAATACGGACCTGGAATCTATTGTGCCAAACTTCGATAGTTTCTTTGCAGGCCCGTCATAATTCATAGGGCGATTCTGCGTATCTTTACAATTGTGTAGTTATTTAGAAAAAAAAATTCACAATAAATATTTTATAATCATGTCTAAATTTAGAAAACATATCTTTTTAATTTTTACTTTTACGATCTCAGTTAATGTCCATTTTAATTCATATAAATTAGAGAAAATTAGTTTAATGGCAACAAAAAAACAACTCTCATAAATTATTGATGAAATTTTTAAATATTTTAAAATATGATACATTTATAAAATCAATTAGATATGTTTTCTTTTTTATCCTCAAAGTAAATTTATTATTAAAATAAAATATATCTGATTTAACTAATCTTTAACTGATTAGATCTTTTATCTTTATCATCAAAAATTATATTGTGCTTGCTTTTTTTCTGATTTATCATCTTTAAATATTTTTTAATAAAATTTTTTGATCTAATTTTTCTGAATTATCATCTTCATCTCTTGTATAGTGTTTTTTTTTCATTAAACTTTTTTATCTAATTTTTCTGTCATGCCCTTTCCGAAATTTTTTGAGGAAGAAAATCGAATAAAAAATATATATTTAGGAGTCACCATTAAAATTTTAAAGGGTAGTTTTGGAAATCTTTTTAACTGTATAGTAAACGTATAAAGAAAAGCGTAACAAAGTTGATTATATGCGGAAAAAGTGTTAAGCATCTCACAACACCCATTTATGAAAATGATTATCTTAAATTAACTATATAAATTCAAATGGCCTTAAAAACATATCAATTATTCTTAATAAAAAATAAGATAAAAAAAGTAAGAAAATTAAAACAAAAAATTTTATTTATTTATTAATTGGACTTGACCTATGATAAAATT
This sequence comes from Prosopis cineraria, assembly GCF_029017545.1. Taxonomy (NCBI): domain Eukaryota; kingdom Viridiplantae; phylum Streptophyta; class Magnoliopsida; order Fabales; family Fabaceae; genus Prosopis; species Prosopis cineraria. The sequence goes on from NW_026555334.1 coordinate 47,275,226, forward strand.
TTAGGGCCTACGTAATTTTTTGAGGAATCAAAGCTCATGTAGTTTGAGATAAAAATACGTGTCTCTTAGTTGAGATTTTTTAAGAAAAAATATTGATTATTAATTTTTTATAAAGTAATTTTAATGTTGGTTTGTATTTTTTATTTATGAAATTATTTTATTCTTTTATTTATTCAAAACAAGATTTTGAGAAATAATTCTGGGGAAAAATAGTTTGATAAGATTTATGAAAATTTCATGTATCCAAAGTCTATCTTCCAAATATGATTTATTGTATTTTATTTATTTCAGGAAAATATTTTATTTTTATTTAAGGATGAAATAATTTAAAATATGTATTCACGATAATTTATCATTGTATAGGATAAGTTATTTAACTTATGAATTTGTGAGGATTTTAAAAGTCTCATGCAATTGATGATTTCAAAACTATATATATGAATTAATTTATCATTATGTACAGGATAATAAATTAATTAATTTATAAGCTTGTATGGACTCTAAAAGTCTCATGTAATTAAAAAAATATAAAAAATTTTTAATAATGTATTACAATAATTTATTGCCATGTATAATAAATTACTTAACTTAACCAATTGCGAGAACTTTAAAAATCTCACACAATTAAAAGAATATAAAATATTTTATATATGCATATGTTGATAATTTATTCTCATGTATATGCCAAATAAAAAAAAAAATGTGAGGGCTGTGGAAAGTGTGGAAAATGAAATATCCGCAAATTTTTGACGTGGAAAAGATTCGAAAATGAACAAATACTATGACTGGAAAGTGAGGACGCACAATCTTAACAGCGTGAATGGGGAAGGAAGGAATACAAAGCACAATTACAGTTTACAGCCAGCACGTTGAGACATAATTGATGAATATTATAACTTGAATCTCAGTGTTGATATGGAATCCCAAATCGTATAAATTAGATTAAAGGCCATTGACCTACTAATGTACAAGTTTATGAGAGATGAGCTTACTTCTAATTGCCCCGGTCAATTAGATCTCTTGCCTTGCTATTTTTTATAGTGTTATTTTTCTCTCACAATTTTTCCTTGAGTCTCTCTTTTGTTGTCCCTTGCTTTATCTTTGCTTTCTTTTATATAGACCTCTATATCTAAAGTTTTTCTAAAATTTCAATTGTATTGTGATATATATCAGTATTTTTATACATTCTTATATTATCATTATTTAGAGATTGGGTATTAATTATTATCTTATCTATTATTTTATCCTGATTATTGTATTATTTTGAAACATTCAAAATCTTAATATAAGATATTATATTATATTATCTTAAAATCTTCAAATCATAATATTAGATTATATTATATTTTGATTATTATATTTAAATATTTATAGCTCATTATTATATTAGATTGTGATTTAGCTTGATTATATTTTTTTATTGTCTTCATATCCAATGCCTTTTTAACTTATTTATTTATTTATTTTGTTATAAAATATTTTTCTATTTTCATTCTTATTATTTTCTCTCTTTTATTAGTTTATTATGGATATTATCTTATTTATTTATTTGGTCTTGCAGAAAATATGGCATTCACAGCTTGGATCACCATCTTTACTGCATAGTTTTTCCTCTCTCTCCTTCTCTATTTTTTCCAAATATTATGAAGAGGACATTAGACATTGAAAAGGAAACTCCATTATTGATCTGTGATACTACATCATTGATATACGGCTGTATATCAATGATAAAAAAATTAGTAAGTTTTCGCTTATATAGCTTATGTATCAATGATATATAATAGTATATCAATAATATACTATCATGATCAATATAATCAGATAATCAGACATAAATTTATTTATAATTGCTATACAGTCGCATATTAATAATGTAGCATTGCAGACCAATAACGCAAAAAACACATAATCATTCACCCAAGATAGATCAAACATCATCTATAAAAAATTATAAACTCTTAACTTATCATAGAGAATTAAAGACTTAAGCTTATAAAATAAAAAATCATGAATTTGTAGTTCCATTTTCTCATTGATGTGCTTTGTTCTGTCGAGTACCATTCATGTATCTCACCTCGCGTTTGTCTCTCACCGTTATTACTATGGCTCACTCACACTGCTCTGTTATCTCACTTCCATTTCTCTTGCGTTGAGTTCTATCTATTCTCTCACATTTGGCTCTCTCATTCTAGAGATTTCTTGTGTTTTGAATCTCTAAGTATTTGAAAAAAAACAGGTATTAAAAAGGGCAATTTTGTAAATTAATTATAGTCTTAATGTTTAAAAGATCATTTTTGAAATTTAAGAAAGGATAGGCTATTTCTTTTACTTTGTCTTATAATATGAGCTATCTGTGCAAAAGTCCTTATAAATTATTGTTGACATAAATTGTTAGAGTAGATCAATAGATGCTTGCATATATGCCTGAATTTGACATGGATTTTGTTTGGCTTTAACATTTTTACAGTTGTATATTCTTATGAAATATAAATTTCAATCGCGTGTTTATAAAAACTAACAGATGCGCAGATTGACTCTCTCGTCAAGCTTTTAATGATAATCTTATTATTAAGATTATTGATGATCCACCCTACGAATATAAAAATTGTATAATATCATACATGAGTTGGTTTTTTCCCTTCACAAAGTTGTGAACTTGTTTTATATATATATATTGACAAGGAATGTAAAATGTCCATTATTTTTGACCCATTTCATCACATACAATTCACATATAAATTATAATATGAAAATATGGCCTACAAATCAACAAATCTAAACCCAAACCAAGGACAACGATGGACCACACATACATGCTTAGTTGGGCCAATTAGGTATAGTTCACTAACTACAGGCTAGGCATGATAATTTTACAATCTTGACAATTGTTGTAGTTGCTAAGCATGTTATCTATCTCTCTGGCAAAAATCTTCATAGATTTAGGCAGCAAGCATACTAGTGCTGTTATGCCTTCCTCTCCTCCAACATTCTTGCATGCAACGAAAAAACTTGCTCAAGGAAACGACCAAGCCCCAGCCATTGCTGGTCCACCGTATATTGACCTACCCCATCTAGAATCTATATCTCCAAGTCTAGAGTGTGTTAAATTTGACATAATCCACAACTATGTTATGGTGAAGCAAGGTCAACCCCTAATCACCATTAGATCTACTACCGACTGTATATACTCTACCATTACTTTGTCTTTTGCCTTTTTGACCAGCTCTAAGGCATATCTAAATGGATCTCTAGAAAGCTTCCTTATAGTGGTAATAAAGGCAGGGAAAGCAAAACCATTACTATAATAACTATATGGCAACAATAAAGGGTTTGACTTACCCCTTACATTGCTAATGCACATCAGGCAAATCTCCTCATCCGATTTAAGTTGTAACACTATGGTGCAACAACACTAAAGGAATGTTGTCAATGCCTCATACGTAATGTATTTACCATGATAATCAATAAAATAGTTGATGAATGGCGTTTAACTTGTCAAGTTTGAAGAAGAAAGAGCAGTAGGCCATAACTTTCATGTTTTTTGCATCCACAGGCATTTCCATGTACTCATTATGGGTACATGTAATATAAGGTGGATCCCTTGCATTCAATAGTCCTTTGCACCAAACCAGGGGCACCAAAGGCTCACTAGCACCTTTAGTAATCTCAATTAAGGCTTCTAAAAATTGAGCAAGACCAGGACTATCACAGATGGTATGGTTGTATAGTAAGGCTAAAATGAAACTGCCACATTTGAGACGTGTAACCTGTAATCTAGAAAATGCAACATGAACATGATTTTGAGAAAAATGGAAAATGATGAAGACACTAAAAATTATGAAGGCGTGCTTTAGACCTGGACAAGCAAGGGATAGTTAATGACTCCTTGTGTGCCAGTACCATTATAAAGGAGCTCTTTAAAGCACAAAAATGGAGGCATGGGAGAGTCACCAATTTGGTGAATAGTGACATTTGCATCAGCTTTAATGAAGATGACACCTTCCTCATTACAATCTACCATAAGTTTGCGAATAAGACCTTTCTTAAGCCAACTGAAAAATGGGTAGTAAAAGACTAGGGTCTGAGCAAGTGCCTTTTTGATAAGTGGAGTAGGGTCCTTGCAATGCATGGATTGCTTGGAAGGATAAAAGAATACACATGAAATTTGACATCAAAGACCATCTTGGTCATCTATATTAGAAAGTAGCTTAAATTCATAAGGGGTGGCTTAGTGGGGGCGATTAGCTCTGACTCGTGCCTCCTCACAGTAAACACTAAATCAAAAGTAGATGTTTGAGCCATGTTGTAAGAGAAAGAAAGAGAGGGAGAGTTAAAGTGTTATAGTAACTCATTACTTTGAATTTAGGGGCATTATAATAGCATATTTATAATGGCAATGTGGTCCCAAGTACTAACCACCTGGGGTCTATGACAGACCTCACACCATCCATTCTTTGAATGTTTGCCTTGTCGAGGCAAACAGGTGTATGGTCATGATGCCCGCTTCAATTGGCCCATGTGAAAAACTTGCTTTTTTTATATAAAAAAATCCCTTATGGTTAGAACATTTATAGTTATCCTTGAAAAAATTTGTTGTTGTAATTAATCGTGAATTTTTGTCCAAGAGCCAGATGCATGAATCATGAATATTTGCATAAGTTTAATGCACACCATCAAACTCATGTATACTATGTCTCACATGTTTGCGTGTAGATAATTGCCACACAGAGGTTGGAAGGGAATTATGATCCTTGCAATTAAACTTAATGCAATTTTTTTGTTTGGCTATGATAACAGGATATAAATACTTCAAACAAATAAGATCCTTACAATTTGTGTAGCTACTTCAAGGAAATAGATTGAAAATGCAAAGATCGAACACATAAGCAAAACAAAACATAGAGGACGACCATTGTACATGAGCTTATGGAAACTATAAAATGCTAAAAACCATAAAGTTCAAGGTCCTTTTTGCCATGTGAGGGCCTTGGAGGTGTGAAATTACCTAATCAAACGTCATCCATTCTACGTCATGTTTAATGAATTCAAACAAGGGAGAAGAGAGATAGCATTCTCCACCACTGGGGAATAACATCTACAGAAACCAACTTGATGGGTGAGGGTGAGTTAATATAGATATTCACATATCTTCCTATCACCTCACTAGTAGTAATACTCCTTGTCACTTTACCATCACAAAGAATTTCACAATTTATGAAGAATCCAACCACGAAGCACCTTTGCAAATTTATAGAGGTGAAATTTTAAAAACTACCACTATGAGCTTCCCTATATATTTTGGCCTCTTTCCTAACTTTATTATTGTCACTGCCGCTACGCCAAATGAAATTCCCATCTGGAACAAGGAAAACAGATTTCACAATTACCACAGACCATTGAATTACAAGCATATCATGTTGATGAAGAAAAATAGACAATAGTATATACGTATAGACTTTAATTACAAATAGAGTATGATTATCTCTGTACTCTATAGACATACCAGCAAACCTTCCTTTAAGACAAGCAGCTTTGCAATTTTGATTGCTTCTTCACTAGATACCTAAACATGTTTTTGGATAATTCTAACTATAGTCAACACTGAAAAGTAGAAATTGAGAGCTAAAATCTTCTCTCTCTAAAGTTTTCAAACTGTAAACACTATCATATGTTAGATCCCTAGAGCTGTGGGGAATCATGTATCACAACACAAGCATTTGTAACCTTTGTCAAACTTGCAAGTTGTAAGTCATATACATAGGAACCCCCAGTGCTTGAATCTCATTTACTAAAGTGAAGTGAGTCCACATAAACAATTGTATTCATAAAATAAATTCCCATGATGATATAATAAATAATAAGAAAATAATCATCAAGACCATAAGCATCTTAAGGCTCAAAAGCAAAAGACATGGACTACTGTATACCTACTTAGATAACTTCATCAAGTAAAGTAACATCCAGCATAAATAGTATTAGCACAGGTACAAGTCAAGTTATGGGTTTTACAAGTAACAGTAATAGAATAAAAGTAATTTCTTATTATTCTCATAATATTACTTGTAAAAAGTGTAGTTTGACTAGTTATTTTAATAATATTACTTGTAAAAACCCTTACTTAACTTGTTATTATAGCAATGTTGTTTGTAGAAATTGTAACTTGCCTCGTTATTTTACTAATATTAGTTGTATAAATAGGAACTTGATTTATTATTTCATTTATATTACTTGTAAACATTATAACTTGACTTGTTATTATAATAATATTACTTGTAAAAATCGTAATTTGATTTATTATTATCATAATGTTACCTGTAAAAACCCTAGTTTAATTTTTTATTGAAAAAATTAATCATTTAGTTCTTGTAATTTTGACCCAATTATAATTCAGTTCTTAAACTTTGACCCTAACTCATTCCTTGAAATTTTGACTTGGTTATAAATCAGTCCTTAAACTTTATCCCTCACAATTTAATCCCTGAAGTTTCAACCTCTTAAATATTAATCCTTATATTTTAAAAAATAAAATCATAAAAATTAAAAATATTTTAAAATTTATTACTAATATCTTAAATTACTAAACCCTTTTAACCTTTATAAATATTAAAAGTTTAAAACATTTTTAATCTTTATAATTTTATTTTTTTAAATATAGGGACTAATATTTAAGAAGTTAAAATTTTAGAAACTAAATTACAAGAGACAAAGTGTAAGATCTCCCTCACTATTCCCTGATCAACTCCTAATCTCAATTAATTACTCAAGTCAAGTGACAAGTTTGCCAAATTTCACAAAAGGTTTATATTAATGGGATCCAAAGTTTTCAATATTTAAAACATTTCAAAAGAACTTTACAATAGAAAATTAGAGTTCAATTCATATGTGGAAGCATAGAATCACAAAAGAATTAGTGCATTTATGTAGAAGTAAAAAATAGTGGATTTATGCAGAAACAGAGGCATGCACAGCAACTCGTGAGCCTCTGTGCCATGTGTAGCAGCTCAGGCAGAACACGTCGTGGCTTGTTGCACGCTTCATGACAGGAAATTTTTGCTGTCATTTGACAACCCTCGGGGCAACTTTCAAAGAGTCTCATTTCTCCATCTGATGTTCGATTGACGTGACCTAGATGTTTACAAAAAGCTTTCTTCTAGCTCTAGTTGTTGACTTTGGTTTCACAATCAAATTATCTCTCAGTAAAAAATTGAACACCCATTTCAAAATTTTTCCTTTTTCACCATTTTTATATAACTTGAGTATACAAAACTCATATCAAAAGACAAAAGCTACAAACACTACTCAGACCATATTTAATAGACTAAAACAGACTTGTGCAACGCACCACATCACTCATAATACTTACAAGATAAATTTTCATTAATCAATCCCTTCATCTTAAAAATAGAAAGGGGAGCTCTAACCTCATAATTCATCAATTAATCTATAAAAATCACATGTCATACTCGTCTCTTACTTGTACTAGTATTTTAGCCCTACTATAAATATCACAATCTATACACAAATACCCTAGGACCCAAAATACACTATATACAAAACAGGTAATGTAAGTAAGTCACAATTGAATTATCTTTAGTTGGCAATATCATATAACATATATACATTAATACTCAAAAGTACGGGAGGCCTACTAATAGGATTTGGATCCTATGCTTTAGGTTGTTTTTCTCTATCCTACCCTCTTGAGTTAGTTCCTATAATATTGAAGATAGTAGGGTGAGTACAACTACTCAGTAATCAAGGTCTATATAATTCATACTAATGCATATCAATCAATTTAAATGCAAGTGGTGAAAATAATCAATTTTGAATCATTTACAAGTTCAAGAGCATAATTCAAATTCTCATTCAAAGTACACATGTTCATAATTAATGGTTGAAATAACACTATTACATGTAGAAACAAGACTCACCACATGATTTGTTTCACTGGGGTCACAATACAGACAAGCATGTGCCTTTTTTATTACTATATGTATGATCACACTTCTCTTATATCCTCCTTATTCCTCTAACATGAAACCGTAGGTTACAAGTCACTGGGATCATCTATACATTAAGACTACCTTAGCCAAAACATGTGTGAAAGGTTACTCAATCAAGGTTTCCTAATTTACTTGTGGGTCATGGTTTCCCTTATTTCTCATACTATAGGGCGTCATTCTCCTTAAACTAGTTTCCTCGCTGAACAAGTAAATAACTAGTTAGGTTTAAGTCTCTCATTGAACTAGTAGGACAACATAAATCATAAGTCCAGGCTAACCATCAAGCTCTAATGCAAGCCTTACCATGTGGATTTAATTCTTTACTCTTCTTCCTAAGCAAACTCTCACCCCTTATGATTATGCAATACATACTTATAGAACAACTCACAGCATGCAAGTGTTTACTACCCAAGCATGCACAACATTATCATCATACCCGTCTTATACATGAGAATTACATAACACACATAATCAAATCGTTGAGCTCTACTTTACCTATCTCATTGAACTTCTCATTTACAAATTCATTAAACTCCTCAACTACATATTTCATTGAACTTTACAAATATCACATCATCAAACTTTACAATTTCAATTTCATTGAATCATTCACATATCAAGTCATTAACTTCACTTACACATAATCTTTGAACTCCCTATCAACTCATATCATTAAATTCCAAAGAAATCATATCGCAAGAATCTACTAATAATATTTCAAAGAATTTTTTATATAACATGTCATTGAACTTTGTAAAATCATTTTAGTGAATTTTTTTTAAAGTAATTTGTGCCACACTTGCATTTCATTCAAATTCTCATATTTAATTATCAAATATCAATCAATAAATTAATTAACACATAAAAGTACAAAAAAGAATTTCTCCAATTATCTCAAACCTTTGAGAGGTCAAAAATTTTACCTCTCAATTACTCACTCCTAAAGCTTCCATGAAGCTTGAATGGTGCCAATATGATCACTCTATAATACATTGCAATACACTTCATCAATATCTCTTTTTGGAGAATTTTTACTATTAACCCAACCACTTATTCACTCATAAGATTCATTCCCTTACCATGTAAGAGTACCCCATAAAGTTTCTTAACTTTTTCTAACTTATATTAACTTTATTAAACTCTTACATAACCATTAATGGAGCCACATTGCCCCAACCATTATATTTATGGTAAAATTTTCATTCATTTAATGCCCCCTAATCACTAACAATCACAAAGCCTTAAATGCTAGGTTCCATTAGTTTAATCAACTCCCATTAATTTTATTTAAGTCAATAAGTTTGGACTCATAGTCTTTATGGATCGAAAATCATCATTCTCAATCAAACCCTAACTTTCCAACTAGAAAAAATGGAAGAGGAAAGGAAGAAATGAGCTTAGAAACCTTACCTTAAGTGTTTATAAACTTTAAAATACTTTAAATCTTTGAATGTTCTGTGCCATAGCAGAGTTCTTCAATTGCTCCTTTGTTTCTCTTCGGTTTCTCTCTTCTCTTGCATCATTTTTGTGCTCTTATTTCTATACAAAAATGGCAATGCGCCGTGGCAAACGCATCTTGCTTCGCAGCTTTTGGCATAAAGAAGTCTTACCTAGATGCATCAGCACACATGCATTGCCTTGGATCATCTACAAGTCATGATGTGTGGTACAAAACCTTACTCTTTAGATTTTCTTCCTCTTTTATGTCCGGGTGACTTGACTTTACTTTAAACCCGCATTTAAGGCTAAAATTATAACTAAACACCCTTGTTAGACCTCTCTAACCACACGCACTTCACTTAATAAACTCAATTACTCTAATCAGACTTAGTTACAATTGAGTCAAAATTACAAAGACTAATTGATTAATTTTTTTTATTTAGTAATTTTAATTATAATTGAAATGCATTTTGGAGATTTTATTTTATTTTAGTAATTTGAATTCAAAATTTTTGGAGATCTTGTTGAAATTCTGTCACATCCAAGGGATTTTAATGAAATTCCCCCAATAATAAATTTAGGAGATAGGGAATGAGATCTTATATCTAGGATTAAAATAAATTCCTCACTCAACAAACTACTACATTAAAAATCAGGAGAGTATTTTACAAATATTTAGGCAGCAAATTTACACATTCTTACTTTTTAAAACTTATTTAATTGTTGGATTTGCTCGCCATTTTGCCCATAAATTCACGCTATTTATTTATTTTATCAGTTTTTTATTTTTCACTGTTTTAATTATATTTTTGCCACATAACTTTCATATAAATGCATTTATGCAATTAGGTGGACTTTTTACGATCACAAGTGCACAATTCACATTATTTGTGGATAATATTATCTAATACTAGCCTTGGTTACGAAATCATGTGGGTAAATATTTTGAACATTGAGATTGAATGGTTGTCCCTGTCCGTATTACGGAATACATCTGCGGACGTTAGGATGACTATGTTCTCTCTCTCTCTCTCTCTAAAAATCATGATACAAACAATTCCAAAAATTGAAATACTCCAACCTGCAACGCAAGTTTCTCACAAAAGAGGCAGACACGACGACACCTGAGGATTGATGGATCCAATTGAAAAGCATGGGTCTAAGATGAACTTACCATCAAATATCTTTCAACGGTTAGGAGTTTCAAAAGCTTCTTCACTTGATCTCTGCAAACTTGACTGGCATTTAGCAACACTTCTATATACGCCCTACGGAAGATGAATTAACAAGCACTAGCAAGCTTCTTGAATATGTCACTCATGTAGGTGGGAAAATAATAATAGAATAGATGATTGCAAAGAGATTTCTTGTTCGCAAAAATAACGCATCAAAAAAAGTTGTGCTCTTGCATCAACAATCATGCAACTGTAAGCGAAATGTAAGTCAAGGGGATGATGTTGCATTTGATCAATGATGAATCTCATTCAAGCTCTATATTTGATGGAACATAAGAGGAACGCACCCTTTTCATGGTGCTGAACTTTCGAGATAGCAAAGGAATTAATGGAGAACAAAAGAAGTGTCTAGACCTTCATACAGGAAAATAATCATCTGAAAAGCGAAAGCCTAACCTAAAACATGCCAGTCTTAAAAAAAATAATAATAATAAAATAAACCAAAAAATAAACACTCTATCTAGTTGGAACTGGGGCTAGATTCCGCTTGAGAAAAGTAAATTCCATCGAGACACAGATTGACAGGATAATCAGGAGATCCAGCGGCTTTTGTTTTTTCGTTAGTTCGAAGAAAATAGATTGCTAGCAAGTTCATTAAATTTGGTGAAGGACTTGGCTCCTGGATAATCACGCACGCTACCAACAACTACGAGGCTCAGGGGAAAAAGTCTATGATACAATATTTTTGAGAAAAATAATTTCGCAAGTTGTACTAAACAATAACCCAAACATATTAGGCGCGGCAGTAATAAGCATCCAGGATTTAAAACCAGACAAACTGGGTGATCAAACTATTGGATAAAGTAGCCGCTCAGAAACAGAACGAAGAAGAAGAACAAACTGCCATATATGAGCACGGCCTTCTGTCCGGAAGTGAGAGAATTTCCACCAAGCCCGAACTGCTGATTCTGCGCAAAACCAGCAATCTCAACGCTCTTACTTTCGAAGAAACTCTTGGCAGCGCCACACGTGGGACACCGCCAATCATCGGGAAGCTTCTCGAACTGAAATCCAGGCGGAATGGGATAAGAGGGATCACCCAAGGCCTCGTCGTATTTGTAACCACAGGACCGGCATTCATAGATTCCAGTATTCAACACGGCGAATTTCTCTTCCAGGCGACGCTTATCGAAATTGTCAGAGTCAGGCGGAGGGGAAGACGAGGAGGGTGAATCGGGCTGGTCGGAGCCTGAGGTGGGAGTGTCCTCTTTCGAAACGTCAACGGAATATAAGAGGAAGTTTGGAGGAGCAGGGCGTTTGTGGGAGAGCGGACTGAGGAGGGATTTGGAAGGGGAGAGATGAAGCTTGGATTTGGGAGGGTGAGGTTGGGTAAAAGAGGAGGAAAGGTGAAAGGAGAAAGCAGGTCTTGGGGCGGTACAAGAAGCCATGAACGAGAAGGGGAAATGCAAGGAGGAGGAGGAGAGGACGAAGGGTGGAGAAGGGGAAGGCTTGACGGAGAGGTGTTGTGGGTGGGGGAGAAATGAAATGAGGGGGATCCATGGAAAGGCAGAGCATAAGCCGTTGGGAAGGGACTTGGATAAGGTGGGGAAACTTGTGTGCCGATCTCCTCCCATCATGCTCCTTCTCCCCTTACTAGTACTGGGCCTTTTCCACTGGGCTTGAGTTCATTTCATCATTTACCCTCTTCAACTTCTCCTGATACTTTAACCCTTCATTTCACGTTGTTTTTTTTTTTTTTTTTTACATGGACTCAGTTATTCTTCTGTAAAAAATAATCTTGTTTGATGCAAGGTTAATATTAAATGTAAAAATATTTTCTAACAGAAAATTAAATTTAAATATTTATTTATCATGTTATGAGAAATTAGCCTTTTTTATTAAATTTAAACTCGCTAACATAAATTATTATAATTTTAGCAGACAGGAATGGCAATGACAGGAGTAATTAAATTCATGTGCAATAAATATGAGCAAAAGGCAAACGCACGCACCATTAGATTTTGGAAATAAAACTAACATGGGACTACCACACAACCAGTATCCATTAACTTTCGTTTACAATTTTTCTTTCGCCCATGAAGTTTCTTTTACGATTAAGTTAAAATAAGAACCATCGGATGGGCCAAAAGAAAGAGAAAAAAAAAAACCTAGGGTAAGTATATACGATTTTTTTATATTATTATTGAAATTAGATTGGTTTGAAGTTTGATCACGGGAGATTAGTTTCAATGACTTTCATATCCTTGATTGGCAGCCTGGAGGAGTTTAAATAAATATATTTTTCTTTTATATTCCTTCTTTCCCTCTTTTTACACCCCAAACCTAAAGTGGTAATATTTTTCATGCACGGGAGGGGGAAAACTGAGAATATGCGTCCTATTCCAGGCAAATACACAACGGCCGCTGGAACAGCATCCGGCTTCTATTGAAATAAACGCACAAGCCAATTTCATGAAGAATTCTGAACAATTCCTCGGAAATGCTTTCGCCGTTGGTTTCTTGGATCTTGGCGTCCTCTCCTTCTTCTTCATCCTTTTCGGAGGAGGAAGAAGATAACTTTGTGGACGACGGAGATCATTACGAGAACGTCGGCGAGAACGAGCATTTCCTCCGCGAAGCCGAGGAGCTTCCTTCAACATCATGCGCTGGTAATAATAAAACCATTCCCGTTTCCCTCGCCACCGCCGGCGCCGACGACTCTTACATTCCCAACACGGACACCAGCTCTAGAAAACGACGGCGTATCACCCATTCTTATCCTCGGAGACAGTATCAGAGGCTGTGGACGAAGCAAGACGAGATCGAGCTCTTGAAAAGATACCTGGATTACATCAAGCAGCACAGATGGGCCACCACATCTCTCCAAAACGACGTGACATTCTTATACGATCACATCAGGCCTAAATTCAACAAGGATTTCAACAAGAACCAACTTGTCCAGAAGCTTCGAGCATTAAAGAGAAAACACAAGACTGTTTCCAACAAAATCAACTCCGACAGGGAAGTTTCGCACAAGAGCCCCCAGGAGGAGGCAATTTTTGAGATCTCCGAAAGGATCTGGGGCAATAATCGAGACAAGGAATCAAGCCCGGATCCCGACGCCGACAACAATATCGAGGTGAATAGTGAAGAAGAAGATGGCGGTGAATCGGGGCAATTGAATGAGGAGAACAAAGATATAAAGAGGCTGGTAGAGGAAACGATGAGGTCGTGTTTGTCACCACTGAACATTAATAATGCAACGGAAGGATCAGCATTGAAGTTAGTAGAGCAATACGGAAGTGGGGAAGAAGGCGATGATGAGAGGGGGAGAAAGCAGAGGATTCTGGAGCTGGAAGCTTATTTGGAGCAGTTGGAGTTGTTGCAGAATCAAATTAAGGCTAGGATAGAGGAGTTGCGAAGCGACGATGGATGAAGAATTCAAGTTAGAAGGTAAAACGGTTGATTATTTTTCTTTCCTTAACCTTAGGTGTTTGATGTTACAAGTTCTTTATTTTGTATGCCAGGACAAAACTAATTCTCCCGGTTTTGCACGTGGTTTAATTTAATATTTGCTAATAATTGATTAATTATATGAATGGTTATTAGAATAATCTGGGTTGTAATTTGACGGCAGAAAAAAATTGTGTGAAGAGGAATTGATGATCATACGAAGAATCAGGTCACGAACAAATATTCAATATCACGTTAAAAAAAAAAAAAGTCAAACCTTCTAGAATACTACTACACATAACCCAAATCAAATTAAATTGACCACGTTTGGCAAAGAAGAAAAAGGACTGAAGCTTGGAACACCTCATTAGGACAGGACTCTCGTGAGTCATCAGGGACAGACTGATCTTAATTGACAGAACGAAACTTAGAACTCGTCTTCGCAAATACCTCTTCTGCAATAACAGCAAGAGCTCCATCTGCCTTTATAATATCCAAGTGGGCCTTCTCATAAAAACCGGTGCCCCTCAGCGAATCTGAAATAAAACCAGCAGATCCAAATGCTGCAGCAGCATCTGCTCTGGCTCCATAAACCAGTCTCTGTTTCAACGTGAGGCAGCCCAAAACATATAAGAGCATTCAACAAAATAGGACAAAGTGAGGGCGCTTGCAGGTATAGCTAACCTTTATTCTTGAACGCTGAATTGCTCCGAAACACATCGGACAAGGCTCACAAGACGCATACATCTCACAGCCAGATAGATCAATTTGATTGAGCTTTTTACATGCCTGCACATTAATTAACACCAGTTCCAACTTCAACTTAGATCGATGGAAGATACCAAAGACGAAACAGCTTATCAAAGCAGAATAACTAATTCGATGCGGCAAGATCGCCAAGATAACATCTCCAAGACTATCCTACTCTGACCAGCGATCAGATTCGGATCTACGAGTATGAGCGCGTGTGAATTATCACAGATTTCACAAAGGAACGACACAACATTACGTGTTAATCTAACCTCTCGTATTGCAGTAACCTCAGCATGAGCAGTGGGATCGGTGTTTCTTAAAACCAAGTTATGACAGCTCACGACTACTTCATCGTTGCGAACGATCACAGCGCCAAAAGGGCGACCATCGCCACATTCAACCCCTTTATATGCTTCTTCGATTGCTTTTGCTAGGAACTTGCGATCTCTGTCCTGTACAGCTGATTTAACAATTGACGGTAATACTGATAACTATATGGAACAACTTGTCCATTAGTAATCATCCACTCACGCTTCCTTTATGTATACTACACGGGCAGATTAACTGATTATATATTTAGAAGTGTCGCATTATATCATCAAACAGGATGTAAAGAGAAGCGGAAATCAACCGAACCTAAATAGAAAGAAAAGGCGATAATTTAATAAGCATGTTACCGCTAGCAGCAGAAGCGTCCTCCATGATAGTGTGAATCCGATGAGCAGCAGGAAGTTATCAAACACTCGAGAAAGCGATGAAAACTGTGGAGATCGATAAGGAGAAACAATGATTGTGAAAGAGGGAGTTGACCATGTATTGGAATTAGAACATATATATATAATATAATAATGCAAGGCAAGGAGATGAAAAAATTAGAGTTGAGAATTCAAGCCCCATCCAAGTAAGTCGAAACACGAATAAACTCGATTATTTAAAAAGCTTGAATAGCTTAATCTGACTTAAATTCTTTTGGACAGTCTGAATATTCAAATTCTATTTTTGACATTATTTTTAATTAATTTTTTTACTTTAAAATTAATTATTTTATTTTCAAAAAATATAAAAAATACTTAGATGATGTATAGGACTCAAATATATAATATTTTAATATAAAATAACTTAGAACTTAAAAAATTATTAATATTTATCATATTTTATATATTTTGTAAAAACAAAAAAATTTCATTTGGGCATTCAGGTCAAGCCCAAACTCAATTAGGCTTGGCTCAAATTTTCTCGAGCCTAACTTGAATAGGTCCAAACAAAAAAAAATTATATTTTTTCTAAGCCTGGTCTTAACTTTTTTCATTTAGATTCGGGTTAGCCTATTGGGCTCAGTCCGAATTATTGGCTCTAAAAAAAATATACTAGTTGATTTAACTAATAACCCAATCAACCAGCCAATTAGCTAGTCTAATATATGGCCTAACCTGATGTAGTGTTAACTAGACCAATCCAGTCAACTCGATAGTGACCCAGTTAACTTGATCCATTTATTTGAGCAAAATATTTTAACTTTCTAATGTCTGTTGGGATTTTATTGAGTTTGCTGAATTTTTATTGGGATACCACTAGCATGTCTAATATTTTTCTCTCTTAATTGAATTTTTGTTAGGTTATTTGCTCAAAACTAATGATTTGTTATTTTTATATTTAAATATGAATTTTTTGTATATAAATTAAATTATTTATTCCAATTTCTAGTTGGAGGAGCATGCCCGAAAGGGGAATAATGATGACAACGACGACGACGATGACGACATGAGACATGATATAGTAGATATTGGCTTACATTCTATCCATATATTCATAGTCCCCCTCTCTGATAGTAATTGAAGGAGTGTTTGGAAGGGGGAGAGGGAACAAAAATAATAGGGGAGATAGGTAGGATACAAATGGACTATTGGGTTAGACGATAATGATGATGATATAAAAAATAATATTAACATGTTAACATAAGACTTGATACAGTAAATATTGACTCACATTTTATCTATACATTTTTTGATATCTATCAATAATTTAATTTAATATATATATAAACAAAAATTAAATTTTATGATTCTATCCAAGGTACTAAAATAAAATTGAATTGATCATTAAAATAGTTAAGATGATAAATTAATAATTAATGATTCAATCAAGAGTAATTATGACAAAATATATAATTTAATTGATAGGAGCCAGAAGGAAAATGCCAAGAGTCCTTTTGTGTTGTTTGTTTGCTGTTTTTTTTTTGTGGCCCATCAAAAGTCTCTTTTTACTCCTAGCCCAAATTCATGTCATTTTCTTTTGGGGAGTTGGTGGGGGTGGGGATCCTGTCACTTTCTTAATCCCCCTTTCTTTTCTCGAGGATCTTAAAAGAAATCCTCCATTTATTATAAAAAAAATATCCTTCGTTACAGATACAATGATAAGTTGATAACAACATTAATGCTGTAGTCAATAATTTAAACCAAATTAAACGAGTTAGTCTAAAATTTACTAGAAAAATTTAGGATCAACGCAAAAAATAATAATAAGCTTTTATTGTTTGAGTCTATTTAAACTATCTAAATAGGGTCGAGAAAATTCGGGCCAAATTTGATCGAGTTCGAATACCCAAATATTTTTTTTTAAAATATATAATATAATATATATTAATTAATTCTTTGAGTTTTATGCTATTTTATATTAAAATCCTATATACTTGAGTGTATTACTATAGTTATTGTTTAAAAAAATAAAAATATTTATATTTTTATATTTTTATTATTTTTAATCAATAAAATATTTTAAAATAATATTTTAAATATATTTTAATATTTATTTTTGTATTCTAAGACTCAATTATTTTTAAAAAAATTTGAGTCTTGTACAGTATTTGCGTATCCAAAAAAAATATTTCATATTTTTTATAAAATAAGATAATTAATTTTAAAATTAAAATAATTTTAAAAATAAAATTTAGGCATATATGAGTTTCCAACTCTACTACTAAATAAACATAATAAATAGAATAATATTTTTAGATAATTATTTAGTTATCATTCACATCAGACTTATTTAAAAATTAAAATTAAACTAAAGTAAATACCTCTTGTATCTAGGAGTTAAACAATATAAAAAGTTAAAAAAAATTCAAAAAAATAGTATTATACTCATAATTAAATGATTTTGTTCTATACGATATGATAATGGCTATTTTTTTATATTCTTAAAAATAAAAAGCATAATTTACCCAAAAGTTATTAAAAAATTTTAACTAATCAGGACAATGATTTTAAGTTAATAGTCTAATTTTAATTGAATTAAAATTAACTTGATTATAATTGAAATAATATAATTTAATTAAAATATATAAAATAGTTATATATGATTATGATAAGAGTAATATTTAAAAAACTAAAATATTAATTGACAAGTAAAGGAAACATTTATGAATAAATTATGCATAATACAATAAAATAGTAACAGAGCTACTTAAGTACAAAGTTAATAACTTATTATTTTGAATTTTATTTTTTAAAAGTTAAAATAATATTTTATACATAACAAAATTATTTAAAAATTAAAATTGATTTAAAAAATAAAGAAAATATATTGTTAGAAAATTATGGGTATTCTGGCTGGCCTGAATAAACCTAAGGTGTTAGGACTAGGTTAGGTTTGATTATATGAACTTTTTAAAAAAAATAAGATATCGCAAGCCCAATTCAAATAAACTTGGCCCCAATTAAGTTCGACCTACCTGAATTATCGGCTCTAATTAATACAATAAATTATAATTTTTTGTGGTAGGTTCACCTTTTTTATCACATTGATTAAGGAGATCCTTTCTTACGTAGGGTGTGCTGTACAAGAAAAGCAAGCCATTGGTTGAGCTTACAATAGGCTAAGGTTGCACAAAAGATTAGACAAGATTGAATTTTGATTTAATCAGCTGATCTCTTTTATATAAATAATTTTGTTTGGCAATCAGTAGTCCAATTTAGTTTAGTTATAACCTGACCAAATTTAATCTATGAGATTAAGAAACTAGTCTTGATAGTTTAGTATCCACTTAGTCTTTTTTTTTCCTTGTTTCCTCCGCAAGAGGCAACATTTACTTTAATATAATAAACTCAATTAAGATAATAAAAATACTTATACTCATAAGAAATTCATAACAATCTCCAATAAAAAAATATTGCAATTATAATCCAAGTGATTCAAATTCATAATTTAAACAACAACAACAATAACAATCAATAAATTTCAACAACATATTTAATATACATTACAATAACAATTTAACAACAAACTAAATTAAAACTATATCAAATAGAAAGATGAAATGCAATGAAGGGAACATTGCCTTCAAACTTCAAAATATTTAAATATATTAAAATAATTAAATTATATTAAAATAATTTAATAGGATCAAATCGGATCAAGTGGTGTAAAAACTTGGTCACCTATTCCATCTAACCCGAGGAGTTAGCCTAATTTTTTTGGCATTTTTGGTCCATCAAACCAATTTTTCATTAGATCGAACCAGATCGAGTGTGTTTGGGTTAGATTGAGTTAGACGAGACAATTAAACTTTTACACAACCCTAGAATAGAATGGAGAGGATTCTCTTCATTTATTTTCATCCCTTTTTTTTCATTTTTTAAATATTAAATTAAGATTGAGATGCTTTAGGTTTGATCTCTTATAAAATTATTATTAAATTATAAAAATATAAATAATAAAATTCAAACTTTTAAAATACAATAAAAAATAAAATCAAATATTTTATAAGAAATTAATTTATAGCAGTAAAAAATTTAATCCAATGGTTAGAATTAAAAGGAAAAGCAAAGATGATGAAAAAAAATAGAGCTAATAATTCAAGTGAGTAAGACTTATTTGGGCTAAATTTATTTAAACCTGGTTTAAACTATCTTACCGTCTCTAAAAAACTCATATTGTCAAATTTGATCCTAACACCTTCGAGCTTCAGACTTATTCGTGCATGCCTGAATACCCAAAACTTTTAAAAAATATATTGTTTTGAACCAATTTTAATTTTTATATAATTTTGTTAAGTATAAAATATTATTTTAACTTTAAAAGAATAAAATAAAAAATCATAATTTATCTACTTTGTACTTAAGTAACTATGTTATTATTTTAATATATTATATATAATTTATTCATGAATGTTTTCTTTACTTGTAAATTAATATCTTAATTGTTTAAATATTGCTCTTATCAAGGTCATATATAAATATTTTATATATTTTAATTAAATTATATTATTTTAATTATGGTCACGTTAATTTTAATTTAATTATAGTCAGACTACTAACTTAAAATTATTGCGCCGCTTAATTCAAAGTTTTTAATAACTTTTGAGTGAACTATACTTTTCATTTTTTAAAAATATGAAAAACACAAACATCATTATATTACATAAAATAAAATTATTTAATTATGAGTAAAATATTAATTTTTTTAAATTTTTTCTTTAACTTTTCATATTGTTTAACCTCTACACACAAGGGGTATTTATTCTAATTTATTTTTAACTTTTAACTAAATTTGGCATGAATGATGATCAAATAACTATCTAAAAATATTATTTTATTTATTATGTTTATCTAGTAGTAGAGCCAAGAATTCGTACATGCTCGAATTTTATTTTTAAAATTATTTTAAAATTTATTCTTACTTTAAAATTAATTATCTTATTTTATAAAAAATATAAACTATATTTTTTTGGATAAGTGAATGATGTACAAGACTCAAAACTTTTTTTAAAAAAAATTGAGTCCTAAAATATAAAAATCAATCTCAAAATATATTTTAAATATTATTTTGAGGTATTTTATTATTTAAAATAAGAAAAATTTGAATATTTTTATTTTTTTAAAAAATAATTATAATAATACAATCAAATATTTAATATTTTAATATACAATAATATAAAACTTAAAAAATTAATTAATATTTATTATAATTTTAAAAATTTTATTTTTTTTATTTGAATATTCAAGTTAAATTTGAATTTGATTAAATTTGGCTTGAATTTTTAAATATTAAAAATTATTTTGTTTTCAGACTTTGCCTTAAATGTTTTAGATGAATTCAGATTAATTTATTGAGTTTAGCTGAAATTGTCGCGACTCTAGGAAGAAATAGGAGAGAATCCTATCTCCCGTTGACATCACCATCTTGGCCGAAAAATAGACAGACGACATCATTATCAACCTAGGCATCTGGGGAAGCCCAAAAAAAAAAACAAAACAAAACAAAATCTAAAACAATATGATGGTTAAAAACTAAAAATTAAGCACGGCGACGTGTAGATTTCCTTTCTATATGACCCATGAAAAAAATGCCATTTCCAAAGTAAAAATACCTTATTCACCGACGCGATGGAACGTCATCGACCACCATAGATTTTTAGTTTTTCCGAGCAGAAGTGTTTCCTCAGTTCTACCGCCTCTCCCCGAGTCTCCCATGCTCTAATTTGCTTTCAATCTCTGGGGTTCTCCATCGCATGTTCCGATGCCTGAACGAGCCTCCTTCAAGTCCCCTAGCTCTCTGATGCAGAGCAAGAGGAAGATGACTACGAAGAAGAAGACGGCGTGGTGACTGATGAGTAGGACAATGTTTCTGGATATTTACAACAACGTTGTATTTTGGGTCAAGACAGCTCGGCACGAGGCGTTCAAGGCAAGGAGGCGAGATGCTTCGCAATGAGGCTAGAGACTTCGGCAGGGAAATTTTTGACGTTGATGAGTTTTCTTTGGCTTATGACCTCCGAATCGTTGAATTCCAGGCTACGGATTTCTGCTCTTTACAGGCTCTCAATTTTCTCTATCGCTTTGTAGTGCAAGTGATTGATTGTGACGGTTGGAAGGATGATCTGGTACTGGACAAACTCGTTTTCCACGATTTCGCAACAAGAAGACGATGAGTACACAATGAGGCTTGGCTCCGTCGAGAACCAGTCTTAGGATCTTGGAAAACGCCTCTGCAAGTATTTCTATATATAGCCACAATTTGATCGTGCAATCGTAAATATTTCGCCATTAAAGGCGGCTTAATCGCCCACATTGGTTTAATCAAAGGAAAAGTTGGCCTCGATCGAGGGAACTGGAGAAAGTGGAACAATGATGCTAGCATGATTCACTATAGAGATTGAAGCGGCAAACAAATCGATTTTCTTCTTTTTTTGTTCATATGGCTGCCGACTCCACATCGTTGGGTCAAAATAAATAGCCAACACGTCAAGTGTTAAAATTTAGGGCGATTGCACCATTTTGAAAACATTATGGGTTTGATTCTTTAGAATGCCAATTAGACAATTAATCCTTAGAAAATACTTCCAGGATAAATTTATCTTTCACACTTAAAATCACAATCATTAAGATCATTATAGTTATAATTGAAGAGCAGAACTGGAAACCTATCAATAGCAATTAATAGGACAAGAAGCAAAGAAGAGAGACTGGGCCACGAATTTGGATACATGGATTTGAACTGCGTCAGGAAAAATAGACATACAGAAAAATAAACAAAGTGACATGATCAAAACCTAAACTACAATAAGAGTATGGCATTAAGAAACAATGCCTAGTTGGCATTGAATGAAGGTAGAATTGGCAGGAAAAAAACTACGATGGAAGCAAAAACTAATAGGTAAAATTCAGCAGAACTGTATCGATTCCCAATTTTTTGTATTTCCTTAAAAAGAAAAAAAAGTGCCGAGGAGAACGCCAAGCTAATCAAAACAACAAGAAAAATAATGCGAAGAAACGGAAAAAAAACAGATCATATATGAAAAATTGCAGAACCAATTTGGCATCAAACATCTTCTGGCGCCATGGGGCGTCTGCGAATGTCAGAACAATACAAAGTGTCAGAACTCTAAACTAGCAGTTTCAAGCACCCAGTGACATGCTGAGATAATCAGCCATTGCCAGTTCCCCAATACTCTATCCTCCACCAACAATAAACCACACTGAGATCGTTGATCTTATAACCTGCAGCATGCGAACGCATGCTCTTTGACATTCTCAAGGGGGGGGGGGTATATCTGCAGTCTGCTTGGCAAGATTTCTGACGTGAAAACCTTGTATAAATTGTCATTCACTAGGCTATATCCAAATCAAGTAACATAGTCACTCCTAAGTACGAAAAACAACAGTTGAAATTTGGGAGCAAGTTTTGCATTAATTTCTCAAAAAAGGTTCACTTCCGGTGCTCAATCTAAAATAGCAAGCAAAGAACAATAATACCAAAATATTCAAAATTATAGCTATTGAGGAACATTGATTCTAAAGGGGACTTAACATCAAAATCAATAGAAGCATTCTAAAACCTCATTTCTTCTTCGCAGCATCAGATGCCTTAGTCTGCACAACAAATGACACACGTTAAAATATATCAAAGTACAAAGACAGTAAAAGTTACAAGCCATAACATTCACCTTCTTTACTCCACGGATTTTCTTGGCACGATTCTTCCGCTCTTTAACCTGCTTCCTTGACTTCTCAACCTTGGTAGAGAGTCCATTCTGCCACAAAAGAAAATGATTCCAATTGTATTTAAACACAGAATAAAGCACGCAGAATCCAAAAATAGAATAACAAAAGAACTGGTAACAAAAAGATATGTAATCAAAGTCAAAAACCAATTCCAAAGAATACCAAGCATTAACCATAAATTTAGAAGAACTATATACAATTCTAGCCAAAACCATTAAAATGACAAACAGACATCGCTAGAGAATACTACAATACTTGGCTATATATCACTGATACTACAAAGCATACTCCAAGTAACTCGAGAATAGTGAAGAAATACAGACCAAGATAGGTTAACATCCAAGGTCATAAAGGAATATATGGTCTTCTAAGAAAAAATGTTAAAAAAAAAACAAGTCAGTTTTCTAAGCAAAAATGCAAAGCTTACTATCCAGTACCCACTGACCCACTCAGACTACAAACAGTAAGAGTTATAAAAACAAAGGGAATATAGAACTATAGATCAAGAAAATGATCAAAAGCATGCTGGCAAAGAAATAATTTCCATTACACCATGTCAACTTACCCTGATAAGCCTGTACTTGGGCTCATACTTCTTTGCATTTTCAACAGAATCATAAATTAAACCAAATCCAGTTGATTTCCCGCCTCCAAAGTGAGTTCTAAACTTGAAGACAAAAATCGCATTTGGGTCTCTAACATCATACATCCTTGCTAGCTTCTCCTTGAGCTCCGCCTTTGTGCCATACACAAAAATTAATTATGAGTTATCATGAGAATATCCGCATTCACGAACTATAGATTTCCAGTTGCCAAAGCTACATGCGAGTTCGATAGGATCTACCCATAACAATTCATCACAAAGATGTTAAAAGTTAAAGTACCTTGGACACGTTTGGCCTCCCAGGATGAAGGACATCAATGATCTGCACAACAAAATATCATGGAAAAAAATATTAGTTCAATCGGGTTAGAAAATTTAGGTACAAAACACAACAAATTCGGTAAGCTCCCAGAAAATAATTCGTGAAAAGAAGTCAAGGAAATGATCTCATGATGTGCAGTTATTACTTGTTGATGACAACAACCAAATCATTTTACCATGTCAGCCATTCATTCAACATTGTTCTTGACGAAATTCAAATCAAAATCTGCCTTGGACAGTGAGAAACTCACAAATTGTTTTCTTGACAACAGACGGTTGGTCATGAACTTTCTGGTTCTTACAGTAACCGCCTTGTCTGCCATATTGCTCAGGGAGCTTTGAATCGCAGGGGAGCAGGGTCGCTCGGAGTACAGTCGCTAGCAAGACGCCTGCAAAATAACCGAGCAGAAAAATGAAACCCTAGTTGCTTTATAGTGCATAGTGTTAGGGTTCCAAGACTCCAGCGGTTTGTAACTCGGGCTAAGAATTATGACCGTGGACCAGAC
The DNA here is from genome assembly GCF_029017545.1 of Prosopis cineraria. Classification (NCBI taxonomy): domain Eukaryota; kingdom Viridiplantae; phylum Streptophyta; class Magnoliopsida; order Fabales; family Fabaceae; genus Prosopis; species Prosopis cineraria. The sequence goes on from NW_026555334.1 coordinate 47,299,982, forward strand.
TCGGAATAACAGTATACGAACAGCAATTACAGGCCTTTCTTTTTTGGGAACTGAATACACCAGTCATCGACTCTGTACCTCCAGCTACCAACAAAGGCCCAATAAACGTTTTCCTTTTCTTTCTCCCCAAACAAAATAGTGATGAAAACTTGAGGCTTATTTGATAATTTGTTCTGAAAATAAATTTGTATTCTTTAAAAAAAAATTTGTTTAGCGACTTATTTTTAAAAAAATATTTTGAATAATAAAAAAATATAAAGATGCTTTAGATGTTATAAAATTATTATTTTGAAAAATAAAAAAGAATGTCAAAAAACACATGTTTTTATTACTTTTTTATACTTAAAACATATTTTACAATATAACAGTTTTTATATTAATAAAATAAAAAAGTTTTAAATAAACCTTTATATTGTGACATGCATAATGCGTGGTAAGTTAAAATAGATACTTTCTTTATTAAAAAATATAAAGTATTTTTAATCAAATCTCATCTTTTAATAAAGTAATTATTTACTTTTCAACTAACCCTATCTTTTCATATTTATCCTCATTAAACACCCTATAATAAATATAAAGTCATTGTCAATAGTAGTACTTTTAAAAAAAAAAGTGATTACACCTCGAAAGACTAAAAATACCTTACATTTTTTAACATCTAATTTTTTAAAAAATATCTTACATTTTTTAACGAAAGGAGTATATAATAAAACATTTTTTTTATTTTTCACAAGTTTTAGTTATGTTATTTTATTGTATAAAAATTTGAAAATATTGTTTATTGTGACAGATTTTTCTCTTTCGTGCCCATTTTTTTTTCATCGAACGGAGAAGAGAGTTAATTAACATGAATGATTATCAGAATCGAAATTTTAATATAAAAAGTATAAAAAGTTCAGATATGATAATAAATAACAAATATTATAGGTTATCTAACCCCTGCACAAGATTCATCCCATGCCACATAAGAATGTAACTCGTACCATGTTATCACTTTTTAAAGTGTTTATTTATTTTAACAAACGTAAATTATACATTTAGTTTTTAAATTTTGTATAACATTTTATTGTAGTCTTTTAATTTCATAAAGCGACTTTTAAATTTCTTTAATCTTAATATTGTGTTAGGCAAAAATAAAAGGAGCGTGTTTCGAGGCGTGTCAAATATGCGAGGTCTCAAAAGGATGGAAGAACCTGACTTCTAATCAAATGTGAGAAATTCAAGCCCCCTTATCATAGTTTACCTGGATGTGAAAATATGAAGTGAAAAAAAATTAATGTAGATGCAGAAGAGCAGAGATACATTAATTAAAGAAAGAGGTGGCAGATATATGCCAACCATATAATGAAAAATCAAGACTAAAACTACATAATAAAAGGAAAAATAAAATAAAGTAACTGACGCGAAGTTTGGAAATTTGATTGATAGTTTGTTGATATTGACGATGATTGTTGAGAAAGAGCTTCTATGTTTATAGATGATCATGACTTGATGTCCAAACCCCATGATCGACAATTCTCATGAATTTAGGTACCGCTTCCTCCATCATGGTTACTTATCATAAGTAGAGTGTGGATAATTTAGTGATTAAGGCTTCATAAATATTTTCTTTTAATTATTTTAAAACTAATTAAGTTGAGTTGAGTTTGAGCCTCCAAATTCACAATTTGGAAGCAAACATATTGTAAGTTTTATCCTAATAAATTTTTACATTAAACTTTTTAATATTAACAAAACATTATCAAATACAAACATATAAAGTTTAATCTTTTTAAAATAATGATGATTGATGTAAAAGATAATCATTTGAAACTAATGATATTAGGGTTAAAAGATTAAAAAGATATTTTATAAAATTAAATGATCAAATTAAAATTTTATATAAAGTTAAAAGATTAAAAGTATATTTTAGTCTTTTAACAAATTTTAAAGTTATATCACGTTGGGTAAAAGTTATTACACGCCTCTTGTACATCTATTTGCATAATCTAGGCATTAGAAAGAAATAATTATTAAATAATATTAACAACAAGCTTGCATTATATTTGATTTGATTGGAAGGAATGGAAGGGGAGATTGTTTGGATGGAAAAATAGAATGGATGGGTCGCTTCCTCTTGTTTGATTAAAATATAACGCAGTCCCTACAATAATAGGGAGATTCTGGGTGTGTTTGGTAAGCTCACTTTTCACATCCCAAATGTGGTTTTTAACTTTTAGGAAGTGGGATGTTGTTTGGGATATATTTTTAAGATGAAATGTGCTTTTCAAAAGGGCTTTTAAATGAGTCTGAGACTGAAAAAATAGGAAGCAACTTTTGAGAGCTTTTGAAATGCAAATCAAATAATGTGAGCATCAATGATTGGTACCTAATATTGTAAAAGACCATGATACTCTCATTTTCTCCTTCTTCACGTGCAACTGACACTAGCCTCTCTCATTTTGCATATTCTCACTCACTCATCCCTCACTCGTCCGTCTATCGTCTGTCGATCTGTCGTCGCTCCTCCTTCTCTCCTCCACCGTCTAGTCACAGATCCGAAGCTCCTTATCTCTTTACTTCCCTAGGCTCCTTGTCTCTTCCTTCGTTATAGGTTCTGCTATTACTCTACCTCATTTCTTCATTTTCACCGTCAGTTGTTCATGGATCAAGCTCATTTTAGGACTCAGACGACATTGCGAAGTTAAAAGAACTCAATACACTTGGATTTACAACTTGTGGAGTGCAAAACTGAACCTTTAGACTAGCTTTGCAAACTCTGGCCTGCTTCTCTTATCTATAAGGTATGATAGCCTGCAAATATTTTTTGTTAGATATGAAAATGATGGTCATCTATTTTGCATTAATAGATGAAAATGAAGCATAATATGGTAGATTTGGTGTGTATTTCCAATCTGCTCTATTCAGTGGTGACCATGTTCTTCGCATACCTAATGTTTTTTTTGCCTTCTTTTGATTGCCATCTGCATAGAACAAGAACGTAAGAGTTTAGTTCTTTGCAAACCCAGTTATTAACAAGTATGTTCTTTGAGATATATAATCTCACAGATAATATAAGAGGTGATACGATATTACCTGCGACATGGTGTTTTACCTTCTAACAAGGTGAAATTTATTATCAATACAACAGCTATAGTGAGATCATCCTACTACTATCAATGACATACAATATTAGCATTACCTCTAGATTGCTTTACATAAAGGAATGGGTAAATATTTTATAACCAAGATGACCTTTTCGAGAGGAAAGATGAGTCCTAATTTAGCTCAAACTAGATCACAGAGTATGCAATACTAGTAACCCTTCACTTGCCTTGAACATAGCTTACTTTTAAGAAAACAAGCATTGATCACACTAGCCTCTAAAGAAAAAAGTCACTGTAATAAAATTTACATTCTTAAACCTTACAGCATACCATTTTTAGCAGAACATGGTTGCCTATGCTTATTCCAACCAAAGGGTAAAGGAGTGTCAATCCTTAAATTAGTTAGGAAAGCTCATGGACCAAATGGCGAGATTATATATCTCAAAGAACCTCTGGTTAAATGTCATGCCATATATATATATATAAGAGATAGACAAAATTTGAAAATGAGCTCATTCCTTAAATGGTAAGTGGGCTCTCTGTAAATTAATATAATGCCAATTTTATTTCATAGTGTATATTATGTATAAATATTTTAACTCTTTCAACTTGATTATTAAGAATATGATATTTTGATAGTAAAAATGAGTAAAGAAAAGGCGCTATGGATTACCGAAGAGACCAAATTGATCATTAAATTAGCTCTCCAGCAAGTTAGAAAAAATGAGTGTAAAGGCTCTACCTTATCAAAAGAAGGTTGGGAGGCATTAATGTAACAATTCAATGCATTGAGCTCTAGAAGCTATGATAAGAAGCAGCTAAAGAACAAATGGGACAATTTGAGGAAGGACTGAAATATATGGGAGAAACTGTTGCACAAAGAGACTGGTTCAGGATGGGATAGTGAAAAGAATACTGCATCAACACCAGGGGAGTAGTGGAATCAAAAGATTAAGGTATGTAATTATTTATGGCATGCTATATATTTGATACTTTATTTTGTAAATAAACTAGACTCAATTCTTGTAAATGTATAGGAGAATTATGAGTACAGAAAATTCAGACATAGACCACTTCCATATGTATAAGAATTGACACTTGCAGCATGGGGCACTTACATGTGGACACCTGTAGTTGATGATCCACAAGATGTGTATAGGCCTCATTAGATTTGATTGAAGGATCGGGAGACAGTGATAATGTAAGAAATATTGGTGGAGGAGCTCTCCCAGAAATTAGGTAGGTCAATTTCAATATTGCATAGAATGGTGGTACTGATTCAGGGAGTAAGCAAAAGAGAGGTAAAAGTGGTTAAAACAAGAAGGGAAAACATCTTACAACTGTGATGTTGATTCAGTGAGTCGATTGGTGTACAAACAAGAAGATATGGTTTCAACACTGAAGTCAATTCTTAATTTCATAGAGGGTGGAACAAAACTAGTTGATCAAAATGTGGTGGATGTTGTAAAGGAACTTTATGAAATCGAGAAGATTGCTTGTGAGGAGGCGCTTCTTGGACAGTGTGCTATGGCCTTGCTAGATAAGACTGTAAGGGACATATATATTAGGCTTAGGGACAACAGAAGAGTAATAGTGGCCTATTTAAAGTGCTTAGGCAAAAAAGAAGATTAGATCAATCCTAACTTGCCTTCTTAATGTTTTAAATCTAGCTAGTGCTGTTCATGTTGTTAACTTTGTTTTGAAATTGACTATGTTATTTGACTCTTGTTTTATGTGTTTCTTATGTTAAGTCATGGATAATGGTGTAATGGTTGTTTAATTATTCTATGCAGTTTTGATGGATGATAATACGCAATCTCGCTTATTACAATTACTTGTACATGTGAAAGACAATGAGGTTGAGGCTATTACTGCAATAGTATTTAATTACTCAACAACTTTATTGAAAGAGCCTTGTAGAACTAATTCACAATCGGGTCATGCATAAGTGCAAGAAATTTTACAAGGGCATCCTCAGCATTGTTATGACATGTTTTGCATAGAAAAAGATGTTTTCTTTTCAATTTTGTGATGAACTGATGCAACATGGTTTGTGTCCAACCAGAAGAACAAGAATTCATGAAATGGTCGGTACATTCTTAAATATTGTTGAACATGGGGTGGGGAATAGGATGGCATAAGAACAATTTCAACATTTAGCAGAAACTGTTCACAAACATTTTAGAAATGTATTACATGCTTGTAAGAAGCTAGCAAAGGAATATATCTAACCAAAAAATCGCACTTTTCAAGATATTCATTCAAAAATTTTAGGTGATCCGTGATATTAGCCATTATTTAAAGATGCCATAGGAGCAATTGATGGAATACATATCCTGTGCGTGGTCAGTCTTGAAGAGCATGGGAAATATATTGAAAGGAAAGGTATTCCAACACAAAATATAATGGCCGCATGTGATTGGGATATATGCTTTACTTATGTCATGATTAGATAGGAAGGGACTACCCATAATGCTCGTTTGTTTGACTATGCACTCACATGGCCAGACATGAAATTTTCACATCCACCCTAAGGTATATTTCATATTTATCTAATTTAAAATAATTTTTTCAATATTTTTTGGAATCTTACAATTTCTACGTTTTTATTGGTAGGTAAATATTATTTGTTAGATGCCAACTATCCAACACCACATGAATATTTAAGTCCTTATAGATCTTATAGGTACCACCTCCCAGATTTCAAGTGTTCATCTAAATTTACAAACAATAATGAGGTTTTCAATTATTATCATTCAAGCTTAAGGACCATGATTGAAAGGACTTTTAGGGTTTGGAAAAAAAGATTTGCAATCTTATGACACATGCCTAGCTATCCATTTATGATGCAAGTTCGTATTATTGGTGTAACAATGGCTATACATAATTTTATTAGAAGAAGATCTACAACTGATTCTGACTTTAGGCATTTTGAGGATGAAAATATGGTTAATATTAACGATGATAATGACGAGCATGTATTTTCATCAACAATTTCAAATACAATTTCAAGCGTAGCTTCTGATAGAGAGATGAATAAAGTTCAGGTTTCTATTAGAGATCAAATTACATATTATAGATCGAATCATTAATCATGTAACTATTTAATATTAATGAATGTTTAACTATTTATTACATAATTTTTCCCAAAATTAAATTTTATATTTTTTCTTATTATTTAACATTTTAAATTTTATGTTATTTTAAATTTGTTTCACATTTTTAAACATTGTTAATATATTATATTTGTATAATAAAAATTACAAATTATTATAAATTAATGTCCTTTTTGGTCATTACATATTAAAAAATACATTTCAAAAGAATAAATTTTTATTAATCTAAAAAACTTTCAATTTATCAAACTGACTTTTGAAAAAATACATCCAAATACAAATTTCATTACAAAAAACTTTTATCAAATAAACTTTTGGCAAATTGACTTTTGGCAAATAAAAAACCAAACACACACTCTTTCTATCCCTTCCCCCTCCTTTTGCCTTTTCCCTATTGTTCTCTCATTTCCCTTTAACCAAAGGTGTCTGGGATTTGGCCCAAAAAAAAAAAAGAAAGAATAATTACTGCCTGAGGTTAGGTGGTTCTTTTGAAAGATATTTATAGCAAGAATAGCGACCCTTTTGAAACCTTCAAATTGTCGAGGTTATGGCAAAGCTTATTGGCTATTATCAGTGTAGCTTCATCCCAGAAAGACAAAGCAGTGATAACATAATTATTGCCTAAGAAGTGATTCACTCTATGAGAAGCAAGAGAGGACCAAAGGGCATGATAGAGGTTAAGGTAAACCTTGAGAAAGCTTATGACAAGCTTGAATGGCCTTTCATCCTTAATACCCTTAACCAAATTGAACTCCCAGATGATTTGTGTAAACTCATTATGACATGTATCAGCACAACTTCTATCCAAGTTCTTTGGAATAGTGACCCTCCTGAAACCTTCAAACCATTGAGGGGCATTCAGTAGGGAGACCCAGTTTCCCCTAACATTTTCACATTATGTATGGAGAGATTAAGTCATGTAATTAGAGATACAGTGGAAGATGAGGTTTGGACTTCGATAAAGCTTTGTATTGATGGACTCTTGATTTCCCACCTTTTCTTTGTTGATTACCTTATTCTATTTGGAGAGGCGTCTCGATCCTAAGTGGAAGTTATGAATGATGTTCTGAATCGCTTTTGTTCTTCTTATAGCCAGACTATGAATAACTCTAAGACTAAGATGTTTTGTTCAAGAAATGTCTATATCTCAAGATCGCCTGACTTGAGTAATAAAATGGGAGTGTCTCTAATTGCTGGCCTAGATAAATACTTGAGCATTCCCCCCATACATAAAAGGGCATTTTATGTGCTTTTTGCACCCATTTTAAAGAAGACACAGAAGAGATTGAGTGGTTGGAAAGGTCAGTTCCTTAATAAAGCAGGAAGAGCTACTCTAATCAAGGCTGTCATTTTTGCTTTGCCTTTATATCATATGTAAACTTTGCTGCTTCCTAAACGTTTGCTGAAAGAAATTGAAAAACAAAGTAGGAATTTCTTCTGGGGCCATTTAAAAAACAATTGGGGCCTCCACCTTTTATATTAGGGTCTAATCTCGTCAAATAAGCTAAAGGGTGGCCTTGGTATTAAGAATCTGAGGAGACAAAATGAAGCTTTTGTGATTAAATTGTGTTGGAACCTCCTAACCAATAAGGAGAGTTCTTAGGTGAAGAAGTTTTAATAAGAAAATACAAGTATGGTACTGGACTAGTCTTGAGTATTAAGAAGAAGTCATCTTCCTTGACCTGGAGAAGCATATGTGCTGTTTGGGAAAATTTCAGAGTTAGAGTGAGGAAGAAAGTAGGAAATGGCAGAAGCACCTCTTTCTGGTTTGATAATTGGTTAGAATTGAATATTCCCTTGATTGAACTTATTTTAGGATATAAAGATTTTGTTGACAAAGAAGAGATGATATCTGATTATATATGGCATAATGGTGAGTGGAACATAGAGAAACTAATGGATTAGCTTGATATTCATGTTGTGGATCGTTTGACTCAGCAATACCCACCATGTGAGGAGAGAGGAGAGGATAAACACTTTTGGAAACCATCTTCAAATGGTTCATTTACTATTAAATCTGCTTATAACTTTATCTCTGCAAGTATGCAACGCCCAGTGGATCCTATATGGAAGCTTTTATAGAAATGGTTCGTTCTTGAAAAAATCAAATCCTTTACGTGGCTGTTCACACATGGCCGTCTACATACCATGGACCTAAGGAAATGAAGGGGTTTACAAACTAATGATGATTGCCTAATGGGTTGCAATGCCAAGGAAGGCAGCATGCACCTTCTTAGAGATTGTAGCAATACTTTCAACAAGTGGAAATCTATGGTTAGTGAAGCTGAAATGGAAACTTTCTACTCTATCCAATGTTTAGATTGGGTCAAATGGAACCTAGAAAATGAAATAGGGAATCCTTATCTAAGAAAATCTTCTGGCCAACTTTGTTTAGGTATCTTTGTTAGGATATTTAGGCTCATCGTTGTAACATAGTCTTCGGTTTTAAAGAAACATGGAACGTTCAGGATGGTTTCTCTAGTTAAGTTAGAGCTTGTATCGACAAGGAACTTGTTAATAACACCAGTATGTTTTGCCATATAGCTAATGATCGAGTACAAGAAAACATATTTGATAAGGATTTTGTCCAATTGCATATGGATTGTTTGGTCAGAGATGATGGGAGTAGTAGATGTGGAGGTGTCATACGTGATGCTCATAACAGTTGGATATATGGTTTCAGCTCCAAATTGATTATTATTCCCCTTACAATTGCGGAGTTGATCGGAATCATATAAGGGCTCCCTTTATGTTGAAAGGAATTTGTGTAGAGTGGCAATCTTCTCAAATAGCTTGGAAGCACTCAACCTTGTCATTTGTGGTTGTGATATGAACTACTTGTTTAAGGATATTGTTGATTAGGCTAGAGCTTACTTTTGTAGGGGAGGTCAGATTACTCTCAACCATGCTTATAGGAACCTTAACAGCGACGCTGACTACTGAGCTAGGCTTTCTTATTCTTTACAGAGTAATTTCTACCTCTTTAATTATCATCCTTGCTCACATTCGGCATTGGAAGATAGTGAAAGAGGATAGGGTTTTTTGTTAGGTCTTTTGTTCATTTTTTTTTGGTTGTACTTTGGACTCTTTTGTAGCTTTTGTTCTTGATTGATTTACAGTTCGGATTCAAAAAAGAAAAAAAAAGATATTCACACACACGTGCGAGGGGATGGAGCACGTGCCTCTTGATAATTATCCTGAGATGAAATGAGATCCACATTCTTGGCAAGCCACGGGGACAATCCATGGACACGACTGGCCTATTTCGAAGATTACCAGATTTTCACAAAATCCAGAGCGTGGTGTTATTTGCTGTTTCTCATTCCTAATTGGTAATCGGTGAACGCTGACGATGCTGATCGGATCGGATTATGGTCATTTTTAAGAACATTCTCTTCTTGACTTCAACATGTCCACCACTCCCACCCCCTCCATGGCCACAATCTCCTTACCTGAAGCTAACCCCTTGAAATGGAACCAAAACTTCCCTCTACAATTATTCCCTCGTCGATTCCCTCACGCCAATCGCTCTTTCGCTCAACCGCCTAAATTTTCCTCCATTATGCGCCTGAAAGCTCCAGCCGCGCATAACTGTATCAAATGCTTATTCTCGCAAAAGCCCTCTGTACAAATGAGTTCTGAGTCCCTTGACGTAGACTACACTAAAGCTACCTTCGAGGTCATCGCAAGTACAATATTGAATGCGCTAAAGGCCTTGAGGAAACCGGCGATAACTGCGGTTTTGCTAGGGCTTTTATTGATGTATGATCCCAACTCGGCAACAGCCGCATCTGGAGGTCGAATGGGTGGGAGGTCCTTCTCTTCGCATTCTTCATCTTCCTCGTCTTCGAGGAGTTATTCGGTACCCAGGTCATCCAGCCCGGGCTTTTCGTATTCGGTGCCGTATTATGCGCCTTCTCCTTTTGGGTTTGGTGGGGGCGGGTTCTACGTTGGGCCAGCAGTGGGTGTTGGAGTAGGTGCTGGGTCCAGTTTCCTCCTCATCATGATGGGTTTCGCGGCGTTTATATTGGTTTCTGGGTTTCTTTCAGATCGGTCTGAGGGTAGTGTGCTTACTGCCACCGAGAAAACTAGTGTGCTCAAGCTTCAGGTGCGGTGAACTTTTGCACTTAAAATTCTTTAAAACTACCTATAAACAAATATTAGCGCTTAAAATTTAGTGTCGTCGTTCATTTTGCTGCCATAAGATATTTTGCTCTGGTTCCTGCCAACTGACCCTGGCTGACGAATGGAGGTGACCTGGTGGTGTTTAACCTGACTTTAGAAACTGAAATTCCAACGTGTTCAGTAATTATCGTGTTGAATATTTAAATGTTGATGCTACAATTTTCAATGATAAAGTTTGTCTGAGTTTCAAACATCGCTGTATGTTTAAGGTTGGGTTGTTGGGGATGGGGCGCTCGCTTCAAAGGGATTTGAATAGGATTGCAGAAGTTGCAGATACATCATCTCCTGAAGGTTTGAGCTACGTATTGACAGGTGAACCTTCTAAAGCATGGGGATTATTCTTCACATTTTTTAGTTTTTTATTTTGTATTGTTTATGACACGGGATAACATTGAATTCACGTAAGGTTTATTGATCCTGTGCACATAAATATGATGTTGTGTATGGTTGTATGTGTGAAACATCACTGGATAAGAATGGACGGCGTATTCAAGTAAATAGCAATGCTTTGTGATGTTAATGTTCTTGGTTGTACTCCCTCCGGACTTTATTACAAGACATTATCAACCTTTTCATGCATCTTCAAAAAAGATAGTTTTTTTTTTTCTAGATATTATAAAAAAGTAAGATGTATTTTTATTTTTGTCTTTGGTTCTAAATAATAATATAGTTACATTAAATACCTTTATGCTAATCAAAAGGGATAAAATTAAAAAAAAAATTGTTTAGTTATTGCAAGATGTCCTATATTTTGGATTAAAAATTATTTTTAAAAGGTGGCTTATAAATAAGACTGAAGGGGGTATTTTTTATGGATGTTGCCAAATCCTTTATCCTTTTGAAGTAGTTTTGTTGGAGGACATCTTGTCCACTGTTCTTGTTGAGAACCTGAACTTCTGTTTAATGTAAACAATTCCTGAAACAAATGTGAGGTGCGTCATTTAAATTTGATTCATGTGAATAAAATCAGTCAAATAACTAGCGTTTAAAACAATCAAACTCAAACGAATACAAGGTCAAAGGCTCTATCACAAATCACGATTACTATCTTGAAATGATATATGAAGTTTTAAATTTAATTGTATTGTATGGAAATAACAAACTATTTTATGACAGAAGTTGATGTGAAAAGTGGTTTTAGGTATGGTTTTTAAACGATAATGATTTACTTCATATTCACATGGTTATATATATTTTCTATTTTTATTTACTATTTTTGTATTTGACATTTTGTTACAGAGACAACACTAGCTTTGCTTCGACATCCTGATTACTGCATCTCAGCATATTCATCCGTAAGTGAATTTTATCTCCAAAAACCATTGTCGATCTTCTCATATTAGTTCATACAGATAAATGCCATGGTACTTTCAATGGCTCTTTTTGTTTATTGATTGTTGACACTCTATAAGACATTGAACCATAGTGCTGCTGTTCTTGCTAATTCCGAAGATCTTGTGACACACTTATTTTGTGTTTATTGTTAACTTCTCTTTATTAGTTGAAGTATTAAAGCGGATAGTGAACTTTCAAGTTCAATAAGGCTGTTACTATCTAGTGGATCTGGCTGATATCATGAAACGTGCAAGTGTTCAGATGTTTTTTCTCTCTTCATTGAAGGGATAGGATCTTGAAATCTGAGCATATGAAGATTCCTTTTATTACTGTTTTATAAAGAAGAGTCTGCCCGAGTGTGAGTCTTTGCATATGGCTACAGGCTTGGAAAATGAAAGAAAAACAGCTCGGCAGTCCACAATCCTAGCTATGTCTGAGGCTAGACTCTCCGACACAATGCACATGTCTTGACCACTCGCACTGGACCCACACACACCGTCTATTCTACTCGATTCCTTTTCCTCTCTCTCCTCTAACAGCCCTGTAAATACAGGGTTGTTAGTTGCTTCTTTTATTCTTTCTAATATCACTGGTCATCAAGGCCATCATCTCCGTTTTCTTATTTTATCAAAGGTCCGGGAGTAGGTTTCTTGCCTCTTATTGCACAAGTTAGAAATAAAAGCCCATTTCAATCTGAGAAATATCTGCAACATAATAGTATTAGTTATCATCTGTGTCAGTGGAACTAACCAGAACTCAGTATCAGGAAAGTTGACTGTGTATGGTATTACCTAACACCATTTCATGCAGGTTGACTTCAAGCGGAGTGTTGAGGATGGAGAGAAACGCTTCAATCAACTTTCCATTGAAGAGCGTGGAAAATTTGATGAAGAGACGCTTGTCAATGTGAACAACATAAAAAGGCAAAGCACAAGAAGCCAAAGAGCAAATGGATTTAGCAATGAGTACATTGTGGTATGACCTGATATGATTTTCTAAATAGCTTTTCTTGATCTGGGTTTCAACTTGCTGTATTTCAGCATGCAAAATGGTTGTTTTGTTGCGTTTATTGGTTTTGTCTTTGTTGTCATTTGACATCAATATTTAGAGATTAGGACGTGGACATAGTTTGGTATCTTGCGGTTGGTTTCATGCTTAACTTAGGCTTAGTTGATTTTTGATAGATTTTAAATTTTTACCTATCTGATAGACACGTGTTATAGGACGATGGATCTCTGAGTTAGTTTCAAATGTGGAAATCATTGAGGCGCTTCAAAAAGTGCGAACAAGCATTGCTACAAGGAGGAAGTAAAAGAAGCAACAGGAAAAGGAGGAAAAGGATAAAGATTAGATGTAATTTAATCTGAACATATTGAAAGTCCTTGCTCATAGGTTTTAATATATAGTTTCAGAGCGGAGGATGTCAAAACAATTGAGCAGTGGGTTCACCTTCACAGAAACCTGCAGCATGCGTAGCCTGATGGTTTAAATTTCAGCTGCTTAAGCAAACTTGAGATGCCAAGAACATGTTAGGTTGTAATTCATATTCAAAGATTTATTTTTTTACCATCTCTTTATTGATAGTTAACTAAGATGTCAGGAGGGTCTCTGGATTTTGTTGTCTTTAGCAAAAATGGAAAGAGATAAACAATTTATTATATACATGAAGAAGATTGACATACTTTGTTTTTAATTTCCTCCCGTCACTCATTAGAGAAAGAGGAGAATTGATGAGCGAGATCGTATTCTTTTCTTCTGATCTTGCTTGTTCTATAAAATATCAGATTACAATCTTGGCAGCAGCTGAAGGAGTACATAAGCTTCCTACCATCAATGGGAGTGGAGATTTGAAGGAAGCCTTACAAAAGCTGGGATCCATTTCTTCGAGCAAATTATTAGTAAGGATCAATATTTTTCTGGCAATCCTTTTGCAGATGTTATCAGTAATATGTATCCTTAACGCCATGTCACTCCATGCTAATATTTATTGCAGGCAGTTGAGGTCTTGTGGACCCCACAGAATGAAAATGACACTCTCTCAGAACGAGAACTCCTTGAAGATTACCCACTATTGCGGCCTTTGTGATGGGTTATTTTCGTACTAGCATGAAGCGAGTAGAAGTGTGGTTGTATTTTGTGGGTCACTTGTATTTGTATAGTTGATGATGGTCTATAATAGAACAAAAATGATGACATCAATACTTTAATTGACACTGCCTTCTCGTGTAAGATTAGAATGTGTCGCGAGTTGGTAGCTCAAGTTCACCAGCTATTTGGTCCATGGGTTTTGACATAATTTCTATAACAAAGGGGTGTTCATCATATCTGACCCAAAAAAAGGGAAAAAGAGTTTTTTTTTTGGGGGGGGGGGTGGGGGCGGAAGGTTGGTCATCATAGAAGGTTGAATTCTGCCAACACATGTCCGATGGATTCTCTGAAGAGATTTATATCTAGTAACATTTTCAAATCGCTGCAGCTTGAAATAGATTGTAGTTCCGTCAATATATGAATGTATAAATATAACAAAAAAATTATGATAAGCTGTATTATTCACAAACTAAAAGATTTTTTTTAAAACAAGTCACATATAGTGTCTGTTTGTTTAAAATTAAAAAATATGTAATTTTTAAATAATTTAGAGATTTTATGAAAAGATTTATTTTATAGATATTTTATAAAAGGTATATATTATTTTATGTTTGGTTATAATAGAAATAATAATTATTAATTAGTTATTTTAAAATTTTATAATAATTTTGTATATCTTACTTTTTTAAAATATCCTCTTTCATCTACAGTATTAGATTACTTTAAGAAGTTACTCAAAATAATCTATTAAAATAATCAGAATTTTTTTAAATTATGATTATTTTTGAAAGATTAAACAAACATTATAAAACTCACAAAATAAATTTTTTTAAAAAAAATAAGTGATTTTTTTATAAAATAAATTAAAAAGAAAACTGCCTCTATATTATGTGGCAAAATGAAGTCACCAGGTCCAGGTGGATCAGTCTGATGAATAATAATTCTTCTGATCTAGCAAGCAGAAACAAGAAAAGCATGCATTCATGAATGCAATACTATTCTTTCCGTAGGCCACGTAGAGTGATTCATTTCTTGCTTTATTTCCCTTCTCTTTTTTCCTGATAAACGGATCATCTTCCCAACGCGACCCTTTGATTCATGATCGGGGTCAGTGTGTGGGGTAGAGCCATACCACTTTGTCACACGGCTTTAAAACTTTTTTTTTTTTAAACCAGTCTTAACTTAATCAACTTTTTAATTTTTATTAAATCAATCAAATTTTCAAAATGTAGACAAATAGGCTAAAAAAATTAAAACACACAGAGAGAGCAGCTTAAATGAGAGAACTTAGAATCTTTATTACTTTGCTCAACAGTTACAAATGAAGAGTGCTTGGCTATTTATAGATTTCTCATCTTCCAGAAAGTTTTTACCTCCTTACTAAATGGTGAAGATTAATTTAATTCTACGGTGTATATATTCATTCTCTGAAATATGCTACAAAAATATCTATAAAAAATATCTAGATATTTATAAGAATATTTTTAAATACTTTTTTCAAAATGTGTACAACATTCTAAAACATGTTAGAATATTTTATAATATTCTAGATATATCTACATTATTTTTTAAATTTCTAAGATCTTCTAGATGCTTCTAGATCCTTTTAATTATATATTTTTAGATTATTTTACATGATTCTAGAACATTTTGAAACATATTAAATTTTTCTTAAATGTCTTGAAATTCTTTACATTACTTTAAAGGTCTCCAAAAACTATTCATCTTTGTAGGTTCTCCTTTTTGTG
The DNA here is from genome assembly GCF_029017545.1 of Prosopis cineraria. Classification (NCBI taxonomy): domain Eukaryota; kingdom Viridiplantae; phylum Streptophyta; class Magnoliopsida; order Fabales; family Fabaceae; genus Prosopis; species Prosopis cineraria. Next base: position 47,315,540 of record NW_026555334.1, read on the forward strand.
AACGCAAGTTGTGACATCTAACTCTACCACCGTATAAAATGATCTTCACCATGTTAGCTTGGTATGAGTATTAACAAGTATAATACATTTAGTGTGTACAACTCAAAGGCTAACTAATATTTTTTTAATTCTATTTTATAAATTACTTTTAACATATTTCATTGTTTTTTTGGCCAACCTTTTAACATAATTCATTAAAACTAAGAAAATTTTAAAGTTTATTAATTTCATCTAAAAATTCAATAAATTTTTAATTTTATTCTCATTAAATATACATATTTTAATAATATTTTCTCTCTTCAACTTTTAATGAATGGTAAAAGAGAAAATTTTTGATAAAAAATTAATAACATAATTTATAAATAAGATACAAAAAATTTCTCTCCATCTTATAAAGTGAACTAGAGGGAGGGAGTAAGGGTAAATAATACAGGAAAAATGCCCAAACACTCCTGAGCTCAGTTGTTAGTATAAGTATAGATATGAATTAATTTTTGAGATCTGCTCTGGAGCTAATTTTTCAGGACATCTTCGTACCAGGAGGGTCAAAGTCTCGATCTCAATGGCTGAATCGTCACGCGCAATATTTGGGCCCCTCCCACCGTAGTCCGTAGACGTACATCTTGACCAAACTGCTACGCTCAATTATTGCAGCTATACACTTCCTGCCACCAAGGCTGTTGATTCTTTCAATTTGGCAAACGCTGGGGTGCAGAAACTTTTTGAAAAAATTGGGATTAAGGACCTATTGGCAAGTATATTTGATAAAAAGACCTGAATTGCACTGCAGAATAACGGAAGAAAAGATGCAGAGTATAGAAGATTTTTGCTACAAAAGCTTTTTCCTAATTATATTTGCCAATAGTCCCGAACTCTTTAAAATGGTTGATTCATACAAGCCCTCAATTCCTAGATCATTCCCCATTCACTGAAGTCGAATTTTTACAAATATAGAACACATTGTATTGCTGTGTGTGGAGGAGAGTCCTCTAGCTTGGCATATTGAAATTCCGAGGAGACCGAAGAAAAAGGGTTTGATCTGAAAATCATAAGCCTCAATAAATGTAATATGAAATCTACAAAAGAATCATCGAGTGCCTCACGAGTTTATATATCAACCGCATCAACTGGGAGGGAAACAGTCCTGTGCAGAGAGTGGGGAGCCAATGAGCCTGTGTAAAAACTCTTTGCGGTAACGACACCTCCAGGGGAATCCATCGCCTCACAATTTCGGGCCCTTTGGGTGTCCGAATTGGGGCAGCTCTTGTTGAAGTGAGAGTGGCAGCTGGAACCACAATTAGCTAAGGGTTTAAAACTGTTTCCTCTTTCAAGAGTGTCCGTCTGTAAAGGTGATGATATTCCGCATTCTGATTTCTGCTTTCTGTCATGCGGAGATTTTTCCGTTAGCCCAAGCTGACGATCCCTGAGTTCCCTTAACTCCATTTGGTACTTTGCTCGGAGCCATCTTAGCTCCTGCTGGCTGTCTTTTTCACATTCTTTCTCAAGGTCACAATAAAACGAACCAATTGGGGTAAAATAATGCGTTCCTGATAGGTTCTTCTGGGAATTTCCTGCATTGGGTGCGAACTTGTAATCCCAAGCATCATATCCCTCACCTTCAGCTGATACTGATTTATCTAACGGTTCATTTTGTTCATCAGAGTGGCTTCTTTCAGATTCCACTGGACTAAGTTCACGACTTTCATGGTGATTCCATAACTCCCGATACTGCAAGCAGCCTGAATGACTTGATACGTTAGGCGCATCAGCATTCTCTCTAATATGATTGCCGTACTCATCAGACTCAAATGCGATCTCCTCAAACCGTCCGTGCATTAAAGCACATTTATGCCTACAGCACTGAAGAAATTGCGTGTTCTTGGTGCCTGAATTATGTGACAGAAAATCCGTAAGGGAACCACTGGAAGTATGATTAGATGCACAGTTGTGGCAGAAACTTTGACTTGCAAAACGGGGAGTTTCCTCAATCCCTGGCCCTGGCCTCCATTCAGGTACCAAGGAAGCAATTTCCCCATCTATCATATCTGCTATTCTGGTTACATCGTGATCAGTCATGTCAAGTTCTGCAACCATTTCAGTTGCCACACTTAAGGCTGTATCGGTCTCTATGTCAAATGGGAAATAAATATTTCGAATATGCCCTGCAATATAAATTAATCACAGACTGATAAGAGATCAATTTCAGAGCAGAACTTACGAGTCAAGGGCACAAGGTACTGATGATAAAATAGTGATAAACCAACCTTCTTTATCTGCAATTCTTAGTCTCAAAAAGATGCCCCCGTCGTCTTTTCTCTTGCCTTTGATGCTTATGTCAACATCTTCGGATGGTTCATCATCCTTGTATTGAAAGAGTTCAATTCCAGCAGGTTCAATCTCAGTTGGATGAGGAAACCAGTCTACATCATAGCCATATCCGTTAGAGTATTCCTTACTCATGTTACTATAACTTCGATGAAAATCATAGAGTGGGTGTCGAATGAGAGGACTCATGTCATCAAATTCCCCACTGTCTGCTAGCCTTAATAATGATTCGTAATCATCAATTTGGAGGAAAGGGTCGTCTAGAAGCTCTCTTGCTGAGAGCCTCAGCGACACAGTTGCTAAGCATTTCTCAACAAATTGTCTCACTTCCGGATCCTTGACTTTATATAAAGCGTCTGGTTTTTTCCCCTGGAGACAAAATGTCAATCATACCTAATTACTCAGAAAAATCCATCTCATGTAGACACAAACACAAGCACACAAAGAAACAGAAAGCAATCTTACAGAAATGACTTTCTTGTAGATTTGTGCTGGATGAGTACATTCACTATAAGGATATTCAAATGTGATCATTTCAAGTATGCACATGCCAAAGGAGTATATATCAACTAATTCATTATATGCTTCTTCGTAGACTTCTGGGGCCATGAACTCAGGCGTTCCTGCAAATATAAAACCGTAGCAGATGAAACTCTGAAGTAACAAGCCATAACAACTGACCCTTGTTCAAATCACTCCTCCCATTTTCTAAAGAACATTGACTGCAGGAGAATGTTTCATGTTGTTTCGTAACTTGCCAAATCATTTCCAAAACAAGGCATCAACTAGCTGTCGTTGGAATTGGAGATGACAAAATAACTTCTTGATATCTTCGAATATGATAGTGACATGAGATAAACATACCGACACAATTTGCAGCATGGGATTTCCGTAGAATTGCTGCCAGACCAAGATCACCAATCTTCACTTCGCCTTGGTGTCCATTAACAAAAATATTATCACATTTGAGATCTCTATGAATCACAGGTGGGTCATGGCTATGGAGATAGAGAAGCCCTCTCAGGATCTGTCTGCACCAATGCTTTACTGCTCTGATGTTCACTCTTCTGTGCTTTAGCCTATACCTTTGCGACGATAACAATGGATAAGTTACAAAAATAAGAAACAAAACAGATCTCAAAGTAGAAGATCAACAGAAGTAACGAAAAAGGAACAAATAGTTTGAGCTCCACAGAACAGACTCACTGTCTGAGAGTACCAGAAGTGAACATCTCGGTCACGAAGTTGATATTCCTATTAGCAGTATCGACCCAAGACGTATAAAATTTCATGATGTTTTTGTGCTTCAATGTTTTCAGTAGATGAATTTCACAGTAGAGCCTCTCAAGATCTTCGGGGCTTTGCAGGAAATCATACACCTTGACTTGGTTCCAGGCAACTTCAATACCTTGGTACTCATCGAATGCTCTATATCTGCACCAGTTCAGAAGAAAACAGAAAGATCACAAATTGTCGATTTCTACAGACTCCAAGGAAAACATGAATGAGCTCAAATTATGAGAAAACCTGGGACGGCCAACAAAATCATCAACAAAAAGACCGAAAGATCTTAAAATTTAGATTAAAAAAAAAAGGAAACAGGAACAGGCGTCGCGATAACTAGGAAGAGATATGATAAGTCAAAATTCATACACTGTCTTTGAAGCCCCCTTGCCGAGAATTTCATTGTACTGAAAGGAAGAGCAAATAAAGATCATCAGAGCAGGTGAGGGGAGGGAGGGGGGGAAGAGGGAGAGAGTAGAGAGTTATACTCTGCCATATCTGCCGGTGGGATCAACTTCGACAAATTCGGAGTAATCTGGTTCGAGGTGTGCGGCACCATTCATTCTCCAATTCCGGTCGCTATCTTCTAATTTTCTTCGCCAGTATGATATGATCAGATTTCAGTTTAATCCTTACGGATCTCCGCTTCTGTAGTGACGCCGGAGCAAAGTGAAACAAAACAGAGAAGGACACACACACACACACACACTATCACGTAAAACGAGTCATAGGAAAACCTTTGACGGACGTTAATTAAGAAGAGAAAAGGGGAAAAAAGGCGTAATAATTCACAAAAAAAGAAGGGGAGAGAGTTGATAACTGCTGAGAAGGCAAATTTTGGAGGAGGATACAAAATTACAAACACGACCAGAGAGCCCACCCACCCATCCCTAGACGGAACGTGACAATTAGGGAGAGAGACAGAGAGACGGAGCTCTCGCCCCCGTCTAAAAGCTCATAGCTGAGCTGGCGGCTTGACCTATGTCATGCCAATGCCACCCTCGATAAATCATTTAATCTATTGATTGAAAAATTTAAATGCTATTCAAGGTTATCACTCCCTCCATTTAAAAATATTAATTAAATTTTATATTTTAATAAAATAATTATTTATTTTTAAATTAATTTTATCTTTTTATATTTATTTTTATTAATTATTAATATTTTAAAAATAATAATGATGATACCTCAAAAAATTAAAAATATCTTATATTTTTTAATATTCAACTCTTTAAAAAATGTCTTATATTTTTGAACGGATGTGATATATTATTACTGTTAATTATATGTTATATAAATAATTTTAAAAAATTTAACTGGATCATACTCAAGTAACCCTCCTGGTTCTTAAAATTTTGTAATATTTTTTTACATTTTTATCTTTGCAAGTAAACTCGCTGTCATCAATTATTTCTTTTTTTTTTTTACTAATAAAACGTTATATGCTATCAGCTATTAGCTGCGTCCTCTGTTAAACTTTAATTTGTGGATGAATAATTCCCTCACATTTTGATTTATAAATACAGATAAACATCTTGACGTACATCTATTTCGGTAATTGATAAGTTAACAGCACGAGAATTATTCACATGAATATAAAAATTAACGGGTTTGTTGTTAAATTTTAAATATCAAGAGGTTGTTTGAAAAAATTGAAAGAGAACAAAGGACAAATAAAACGAGACAGAAGAATTTTTTTTAAGAAAAAAGCACACTTTAGCAAATAAAATGATTCCATTTTATATCATGCAAATTGATCGGGAAAAGCATTTGATTACTTTATGGCAGCGACTTGATTGAGGATATGCCATGCTGTGCTTCGTTCACGTTCACTCGGCTCGGCTCGGCTCGGCGGCATCACTTTGTCAAAACATTAATGGAAATGGACTTTGAATACTCGGGCATGGTGATGATGCTGAGAGCAGATTGTCAATAATTAATAGCGTGTGCGCTGAAGCATTTGTTGGCGGGGTTCTAGAGGGAGGCACACATGCAAGGGGCGATATGATCAAATTGACGCATGGGAGAATTTATTACCAGGTCCCTGTGGCTTTACTTATTTGTAATTTGATCCCCGTATATACTTTAATTTTTCAAAAATGATCCCTGTAATAATCGGATATTTAATTTATAGGCTAGTCCCTATTATTGATTATATTTTCAGAGTTACCCTCAAGGTTGGATCTTGACATTAAATGTGGCGATCTGGCAAAAAAATGTCACATGCTAATTTGCAACATATTCAAGAGCGAAGCACCGAAAGCTCTATAGTTCCATGACATTAAAGATTAATCTAAAGAGTAAAGATAACTTGAACATTTGGGGTTTGCCAAATAGGGAACAGGTTGTGACGTGGCACCCCTCACGCCGTAACTTGTTTGCCTGCTTTTGCTGGCTATTGTTCGCCTTTTGTTTTTACGGTTTTACCGTTTTAATCATCTATGGGGGCTAGCTTGTAAATGCATGTTTCATAATTTCAGGGGCTGTCTTTAAGAAATAAACCATAGGGGGGCTTATTCATCGATTTTCACTCGTCCAATCAACAAATTATTAAAGCTAAATACAATATACATAGAGGTATTTAAACTGTTTAGAAAAAAAATAATCATTAAATGTTTCCTTTTTTTTGACAAAATGGATTAAAATATTTCATTTTAATAATATAATATATTAATATGATATTACGTCAATGAGTATTAATCAAACAATAAAATAATTACACTCATTCGTTCTATTTTTATAATATATATTGATTGACTGATGACTTGTTATCTTGTAAAATCATTCTGTTTTTTTTTTTTTTTATTAGAGCCCAATATGTGGCAGGGCCACGCATGTTAATTGATAAAAAATATGAACAAAGTCTTCACCGGGACAAAATTATCAACCCAGTCAAAGGCATGATCACGCACGGGAGAAAAGCGGAAGTCACTCTCACAAGTAATGAGTAAATGGTTTCCCGATTTCCTCCAAATCCTCTAATCCTGACGAGTGCTTAAATTAATGCTGTGGATTGTTCTTCCCTTTTTTTCTTTAATAGTGGTCTAAATAACGCAAAACTCTCTGTTCAATGCATGCATGAAGTCGTATAACATACTCTTTGATTTTATAATTTGATCATTAGTCTCCTACACGACCTTTGTTAGCGCGTCGGTTGAAAAACCTATTAGAGAGTCTAATTAAATATAATATTTGAAATTTTAAAATATATATTCGGGCTGCTTCTCGTCTTGAATGGGAGGGATTGAATGCCAATTTACATGCCTTTGGACCTTCTGCAGTATATGCGAAGAGGATGAGAAGTTTGACAGATGCCATCTGTCATCCGACCACCTCCAATCCAGAACAGTCCTATTTTTTAAAATATCTATTTTTATCATATCAAATATTAATTTTTTAAATAAATTCTTTTAATCTTATTTATAAATAATTATTTCATCAAAATAAAAAAAATCTTTAAACACATTACTTCTGTATAAAAATTTAATAAATTTTTTATTTTATCTATATTAAATATACTTGTTCCGTTTTTATATATAAAAAAAATTATCATTTGTTATTTTTTTTTCTATCAATTAGTATTTGTTACAATTTTCCTAAATTACCATAAACTTATAACTTCAATCACAAGAAACAATTAATGCAGTCTTATTTTGATTAAATACAAAGGTATTTTAGTTTATTTTTTTATTTTCAGACACAATTGCTATAATTAATTGATTTTCTTAAATTATGTGATATAATTATTTTCTCTTATATATAGAAATTGAAGAAATATATACTTTAACAACCTACTTTTTCTTTCTAACATTTAATAGAGGGTAAAAGAAAAAATTTATGATAAAATTTTTAATAATGTGATTTATAAATGACTTATAAATAGGATAAAAAAAATTTACTTCTTTCTCCTATAAATAGGATTAGAGGCAATACTTTGAGAGAAAAACTTGCATTTTAGTCTTACATTATACTCCCCCTGTTCTAAATTATAAGATACTTTTAGATAAAATGTTACATACCAATAAATCTCATTAAATATACTTAAGAATTTTATCTTTCTAAAATAAAATATAAACTTTTAAAAATATCCATCATTTAATATATTGAAAAGAAAAGAAACGAAAATTAAATATAGAGTGAGGAAGGATAATATTAGAATTAGTGTATTTAATGAAATATTAATTTACTCAAAGTCTTTTATATTTTGATGGAGAAACTTTTTTAAAAGTGTCTTATAATTTAAAATAAAAATAATATTTTTTATTATTTGATGAATGATTGGATGATTTTTTCATCTATCAGTAATTAAAGTAGTTTTTTTGTGTGGGGGGGGGGAGAACGGGGGAGGGGGAGGTTCCCTTTTCTTGCAATGCATGCACGCTTTATTTAACGACGTTTTCTTTGGGTTTTGTGGACTTAGATGTTCTTTTCATAATAAATACGTCAAAAAATGATAATGCTAAGCATGAAATGAAAGATTAAGATATCATTGCAACTTTGACTGGCCGCTGATTCCGTAAAGGCCGTACCACAGGGTTAACATCAAATGAAAACAAAATGCATGATCCAATTAATACAAAAAAAATGTTATGAAATTTTTATAATCAGAAAAGAGCCAATTTTATTAATGTTACGAACTATAACAAGATGATGATTATTTATTATACTACGAAAAAACTTGACATAATTCTCCTACATTAAAACATTGCTTGGTGTTTACTCCCTCCGTTTTTTAATATAAAAGAATTTCAACCAATCCAGATAATTTAAAAAAATTAATTAATCATAATAAATTAATAATTACTTTTGAAATTGAAATGTTTGGACTAAAATAAAAAAATACCCTTATAAATAATGTTTAATTTTTCTATCTAATTTAATAACACTAGTCATTTGTGAGGGACAATTTAAAAAAAATAGAATTAATAATTCTTAAATTTTGTAGTTTTGCTCGTGGTGAAAAAATAAAAAAATATATATGATAGTTTCTCTTATACTTAAAAATAGAATAGTATGAAATAGTTGTTTGAACCAAAATTAGAATGCCAAGTCAAATTATGATAACCCTTGAAGTCTAAACCAATAGAGGGGTATATTCAACCCATTAACAGTCCAACTTTGTGCAAATAAGTGGAACTGCACTTTTTGAAAGAAAGGTTGAGAGAGTTGGCACTTCACCCACTTTTCATGAGTAGTTTCACATGATTGATTGATAAGTTTGCATATCAAAGTTATATCAAACTATTCTGCATCCTGTAGAAAGCTTGAAGAGGTTCCTAAACAAGTTCAAGAAACTTTGTAGCTAATGTAAGCCATAGTTACCTAAGATCAAATATGTACGCAAATGGGTTAGAGCTTGAACTTGAAAATAAATTTTAGGACATAGAGTTTAGGGGCTTATTTGAGCTCATCACTAAGGTGACAAGTATGAGGAGCTCCTAATTAAGGGCAATTAAAGAAAGCACATCACCATGGGTACCTATTACTCAAAACCCTGAAGGGATGAGGTTGTGGCAAACCTAACTAGAGACAATGCAGTCACATGTTCACTCTTAGCCCACAAGGCCAAAAGTAATAAGAAGTTAGCCAACCACAATGTATAAGCCTAGTACACTTTCAATTTGAACAAGTTTGACAAGATCTTTGACTTCCTATTGAAGGAAAAGTTCATCTCCTTGCCACCCAACCACAAGCTCCTTGTCAAAGAGGAATGTAAAGGGAGGGATTATTGTAAGTACCATTACTCTTAAAATCACTCAACTAACATATGTTAGTCTTTTTAGAATGCCATCTAGGAATCCATAAACTAAGGAGTTCTTAAGTTCCTAGGAGATAAGAAGGAGACTATAGTAATAGATGAAAATCTATTCCTTTTAGTGGCAATTATCAATATGGTGCAACTAAAGGACCGGAAGATGAAGAAGGAAGGCAAGAGGTTTCTTGTAGTAGGAAACTCAAGAAAGAACGAAAAACTTTGCAAACAATAGATCAAACTCCCTTACTCATGTAATGTATGGGTTAGGAAAGTCGAGGTAGCAAGGAGCTTGGCAAGCCAAACATCCAACAGCAGAAAACCTACAATACCTTATGTGAGCAGTTAGGAAAACTTGACTATTTAGTAAAATATTTGACTCCCTTAGACTTAGGGCGTCCAACAATAAGGACACCAATAGGATGGACAGACACGAACCCTCTGAGAGTCCCATAAAGAAATTCAATCTATTCCTTCAACTTGCGAGGGTGTATAGGGAGGTAAAGCCAAGGAGAATATCATTCCTCCGTAAGTGGTTCCTATAACATCATGGAGATTAACTTCCTAGTTAACTAAACAAATTAAGAGTAATTAAGTAAATGTAAGTGGTTGATAGTTAGACAGGGTTAGTGGATCTATTAAGTTTTGATTATAGCCTTTGGATTAGGTCCAAAGCAAGGTTTGTTAGTATTGTAATTGTGGTTAATTGTTAATTGATGTGATTATATGATGTTTTAAACTACACTACTTGCATTGCCATGATTAATTAAATTACAATTGTATGGAATAAATGTATCTTGATTATTGAATAGTTGTACTCATCTCTCTTTCTTCAATAACCTATAGGCACTAGCTTAAAGAAAGACAGGAGGAAAGCACCAGGGGCTTAGGATTTGATATTTCTAATTTTAGGTCTTTAATACTATGATGTGTATTTGAGACTGATAATTGCCAATTAGGAGTTCAGAGTTTTAGGATTTACTTGCACTATGGTCGTTGATATTGGGTAACATATTTTGAGCCATAGATTGTATACGTTATGTTTTGAGAATATATAAATAGAGCCAAAATACTAATATAAGTAAGAAATTAATTATATATATGATTGTAGTGGATTTTATGGAGTTTAATGTGAAAATATCTCCTTCTTATGTTTTTGAGATCAAAGGGTTGAGGATTAAATGAGTTATATATGTTATATGAATGATGTGATGTATTGCACAGGTCTTTTTACATCTATTGAATATGGTCTAAGTATGGGTGTGAGCTTTTGGAACTTGGTTGGAGTTTTAGGCACTCAAGTTGTGCTAAAGCTTGAAATAGCATGAGTTTTGTAGGTGGGTGTTCAATATTTAATTGAGATATGACTTGAGAGTGGGACCAGTGTCATTAGTTAGAGTTTAGAAAGAGTTTTCAAAACACCTAGATCACTTCAATTGGACGTAAGGGTAGAAAAATAGGATGGCTCAAAAGTTAGCCTTAGATGCTGTCAAATGATAGCATTTAACTATCACATACTGTGTAATGCATTGCTACATCAGGCATACAAATAGGACAAGCCATGATGCATTGTCTTTATGCCGTGGTGCATCATCTATTTTTGTTATTCTTGAATTGTTTTCAACATGTGATATTTGTAATGTGATATTTGGCTTCAAAAATGTGTTCTAATACTTGTTTCCAAATCTTTTAATCACAGTAGAGCTTAGTTGTTGTTGTTATGGTTGGTTTTAAAGTAATTACAAGTAACACTTTATCGTGGTTGGCTAATCTTATATATTAATCCACGATTATCTTAGAGTTATTAGCTAAATACTAGGGAAATAAGGGTGATATTACAATTCCAAACATGTAATGGATCATGGTTCTGACATCCTAGAGCAGCTATCACATTGACAAGGACTTGAAAATGGCGCTTTTAGTGGAGGAAAGCTACAATGAGACACAAAAGTCAACTTAAACCTTTGAGAGATTTCCCACCATAACACTCCAAGGGAAAATTTAGAAGGAGAGCTATTAAAGATGTTGAATCTAATGAATCCTTAGGGAGTAACAAGCTAGATGCCTTTTTAAGTAATCAGCTAGCTTCACTGACCACTGATATCCATAACTTCTCTTTCCCTTTGTGACCTACTATTATGCTAACCTTGCCTACAGTTTTTCGATCGAGTTCTATGGAAGGTTCAAGTAAGGGCAAGCTTATAAGAGAATAAGTAACAATAGAGAACTGGAACAGTGAAAAAAAAGCAAAAGATTGGAGTGCCCTGGCCAAGATGATAAAAGAGAACCTTGGTGAGGCTATGGATTTGGCTAACAAAAGGAAGAAGCTTTCACTAAGGAAATTGCAACCAGTCTGAAACCCAAAAGCTCTATTATCTTGACCATATAGTAGGTTTCACACATCTCTATCATGTAAAAGCCAGGGGAACCATAGAAGATCATGGTGGAGAAACTCACAATTCACATGACACAACACCTCAAACCCCTTTACATAAGGGCACACCTTAGTAGAGTACCAATATCATGCATTTGGTGGATAATGGCTCGACCGTAAATATACTATTTTACCCTATGTCATCTTTTACTTTGCGCAACGTGACTTACCTTTCTTGTGCAAACTTGACCCTTTAGGCTAGTTTCATAGACTTATCTACTTCTCTGTACTCACGGAGCATGTTATTATGCTTGTTTTTCTAAGTAATGCTATATAGCTTCACATTTAATCATAATACACACATCATTATTTTCTCAAGTCACTGGACTCCTTAAGAAAATTGTAGTAAGGGATGTTAAAAACATGTTTAATTGTATCGCAACTTATTCTTTTAAGGATTTGCTCCTTTGGCACACTTGGCACACACATACAACCAAAAGGTCATGACGCTCCGACCACTTCATTGAAAATTGAGCCAACAATAATATTAGTTATTTAGAACTTAAATCATGCACAAGAGACCAAATATATCTCACCCATTTTTCTTGCCATACTTATTGACAAACTTATTCTAAATGTAAATCACCATTATCTATGATCTGTCTCATAGAAACTCCATTCGGTCTTTTTTACAATCATTATTATAGAGTATTTATTTGTAACTTAATATGAGGTGTCTTAAATTTGTGTGAATCATCAATCTTTTTTTTTTTAACTTATGCCTTCATCTAAAATGAGGATAAAAAAATATTAATTCAACGATCTTAATTGGATGAGAGGTTTTTTTTAAAAAAATAAGATTTAAGATTAACAACTTTAACCAACATTGTAACACATGCGATAGGGTTGATGAATGATGATGAGCCCTTTCTAAAAAGAATGGGAGTATTAAATATATATTAGTTAAAAATTCATTAATTAAATGGTTTGCCTTCCCTTATACTATTAAATCATTGTTTTTTATATTAAACAACTTAATGAGAAGTATTAAAAGAAGTAGACATTGATGATCAAAACAAATTTTAAAAAATGACTTATATTTTGAATAAAGGAGACATATCTGGTGCCAGTAGGAGTAATGTGAGGACCAGACTCAAGTGCAAAATGGGGGAAAAACATATGGACAAAGTCTCGAAAAGAAATGGTGGATCCAACCCGCACAGTTGAATCCAGGTTCTATCTTGAATCAATGAATGTACTGATTAATCAATGTGTATGGGTTTTATTTGCATAGTTGTTCCCTTCCAATATAAACCAATTTTTTAATCTTTACTCTTGGTAAGTTAGAAAAGATATTTTTTTTGTGGGCCGAAGTTTATCCTTATGATTAACAACACACACACACACACACACACACACACACACACACACACACATATTGAACCAGTTTCTCAGTAGTCTAGTGATAATTGAAGGAGCATAACATATGCCAAACAATGAGCATACTTGTTTAAAAAGACTTTGATGAGAAGATAAAGCTTGCGGATGGATTCCTTTAGGTGTGCAAACGAATTAGCATGGCACAGGCGTGTGGCATGTTTGGAGGTTAGGATGCATCAGTCGTCACTTAGGATCCCATGATAATCATATTTATTATTTCAAACTTCAATCTTAATTTGTGGCTCCAGAAAGAGGGCACTTTCAACATCAATTAATCCCATCACCCTTTGGCTTAGGTATCACCCCATGATTGGCATTGGTGTGTTAAAGAAATGTCAATTGATGATCCATATGTACAGTGAAAAGGTTGGGTGGACAGTTGAATATAGAATAAGATCAAGTACCAAAACCAACCCTTTTTATTTTATATAAAACTACAACCAATGAACACAAATATCTCAGGGCCCCATATCCTATTTAATGTATGAGTATATTTTAAAAAGAAAAAGTAATTAACTTTACCAAACCTAAACTTGATAGGATCCTCACTTCCTTTTACTCTCGCCTGTTAGGCACAACGTAGAAAGAAATATGAGGACAGGGTCTATTTACTCTATATAATCTTGAACTTTGAATTTAAATGATTGGAGCAGCCTAGAAAAATAAATGAAGTAAGGACATGGTTTGCAATTTATAACCTACAAGGGTGTGTCAGAGATTAAAGGGAAAGTGGCACATGTGGAGCCAAAGGATTAGGGCACACTGCCATGTAAAGCCATCCAATAGAATCACGTTTAAAAGGAAAGATACCTAATGTTTTGTTAATAAGCCAGAGAGCAAAGGTTGTTTGGTCGATGCTAACACCACCACTGGGGGGGTCCTCGTAAGCGGTAAAACAAGACAACGACACCCTCATTAGCTATCCAAACAGCCACCTAAGCTTCACCCTCACATTCCATGTTCACGGCCTCCTATATTAATCGCAAAGCATCCAGTTGACTCGTTCACTTTGTCCTCAAGCCACCACACCTTTTCAATCTTTGATTGCATCATGGCAAAAAAAAAAGAATTTCCTTTCTAATGTAATTTATTAGTCTGCTGTATTTTTCTATTTGAAAATATGAATATCATTTGTTTATATATTTAATTTCTTATGTCATTTCATTTTATTTTGTATGCTTCATGGTTCGCTGAACGCTACGAGAGGCAAATCTAACACTCTCCTACATCCTTACATATTTCTTTGCAGCCATTTAGTATAACTATAAATAAACCAACATTAATATTTTAGGCCGATACCGCATTTGGGCTTTTGCTCCCTATTCAATTTGGGCCACATTTGCCAAATGAATACTTTTTAGGCCTGTAAGATCAACTTTCGCTGAAAGGCACAAAAAAATGGACCCTCTAGCCTGATAGTTTTTGACCTGAATATAGCCCAATATTTATGTTACTTTTGCTTACCTTTTTGCTAAGGATGTACGTAGAACAGATTGGGTAAGATTTCACCGAAACCTGACTTCTTTACTAAAAAGAATTGGGTCAAGTTGTTCGTGGTCTAGTTCTATGTAGACCTAACTCAAAATTAAATAGGATTGGATTTAATTTATAAAATTGAGAGATTGATCCTAATAGTTTGGTATATCTTTTTATTTCTGTTTTCTCTCTTTGAGATGCACCAATTTATTTTAATTTGATAAACTCAATTGAAATAATAAAAATGCTTATAATCATATAAAATTCATTACAAAATATTTAAAATTAATCATAATAAATTCATAATAATCTTTAACAATAATAAAAAGTATTTCATTTTCAATCCATAACAACATTTAATGAACTTAAGCATGTCTAAGCTATATTACAACATGTTAACAAAAGTGAATGAAAAGAATGGAAGTAAGAAATTAAAGATTGAACTGCATTTCATGATCAAGTCTCAGGCCTTACATTTAACTGTATTATAAAATAACAATAATTGTATTTAAATAATTTTATATGACAATCAGATTAAGTGGTATGAAAACTTAATCCTCTATCTAATTTAACCTGAAAATAAAATTTAATCCTGTTAGTTTTTTTTATTCGTTTGGGTCAGTTGTTTTACAAGGTTGAATTGAATTGGGTTTGTTCAACTTAGATTGGATTAGACAAGACAGTTAAACTTTTACATCACTCTGCTTTTTGCCTAAACAGAAACAAAGGGGAATGGCACTAAGGGCACTAAAAAGCAAGAATTTTGTAGATAAGACCTAATAGATTTTAAAATTATTTTGAGGGCCTTTTGCAATTATGTTTTTTAGTAAAATGACCAATTTATCCCTCCCATAATTAGCTATTGAACGAAAATTTCTTCTTCTTCCTCTATTCTTCCTCCCTCTTCCTTCTCTCTCTTCCTCTTTTAATACTGATATAATAACCAAATTTATTTTCCTCCCCATCATGTTTCTCTATTCCCTCTCTTCTTCTTCCTCCTTCTTCCTTCTTTCTCTCATTTGAAGCTTTTTCGTTCAATAGGTATGAGTGGGCGATCCACTTTTACCTATATGGATATGGAGAAGACAATCCAACATTCATCCGATTACATTTCTCTCATGCCAATTAGCTTCTTGAAACGATTCGCCATAGTGTGGAAAGAATGGATCAAGTGCTGCATCTGCTATTGCCAGTTTTATTTTGTCAAAAAAGGATCTAGAGAGAGTTTGAGCCATATCAATTTTATCTAATCATAATGTATGCATTCATGTTCATTTAATGAAAACAAGTTATTATTTATAGACTTTTTGATGTTTCTGATACATATTTTTCTGCAACTGATATAAATGTTTTGGTGTAGATGTTGTTTGTGAAATTTATGTTGTTATTTATAGAGTATACATTGTGCAAACTTTGTAATTAACTTGTGTGGATATTTATGTGTATCATATTGACAAACCTTGTATTGTAAATTTATGGACATTATGTTGTTAACAAATGAATACTTTCATGTTATATGTAGACCTTTGTTCTTTATAAACTTAAGAAACTTTTTCAAATATTCAGTTTAATCGCACAAATCATGTGTAATAGATGGACATTGTATTGTTAATAAATGAACCTTATCATGTTATATATAGACTTTTTATTGTTCATAAATTTGAGAAACTTTTTATTAAGCCTAGCCAACTGGACATACATGGACTTTTAATTTAGAATATATGAAGATTGTGCTGTGCATTATTTGCTTATTTGTGCATTTTATCAAAGCCTAACCTACTGATAAAGTAGAATCTTATGGACTTTTAGTTGAGAATAAATGAACCTTATATTGTGCATAATAGATATTGTGTTATGTATTGTTTGCTTATTTGTGCATTTTGTTATACCTAACCTACTGATAAACTAGAATCGTATGGACTTTTAGTTAAGAATATATGAACCTTAAGTTATGCATAGTGGATATTGTGTTGTGTATTGTTTGCTTACTTTTGCATTTTGGCAAGCCTAACCTACTGATAAAGTAGAATCTTATGAACTTTTAGTTGAAAATAAATAAACCTTATATTGTGAATAGTAGATATTGTGTTATGCATTGTTTGCTTATTTGTGCATTTTATTAAACCTAGCCTACTGATAAAGTAGAATCGTATGGATTTTTAGTTGAGAATATATAAACATTATGTTGTGTATAGTGGATATTGTGTTGTGCATTGTTTGCTTACTTGTGTATTTTGTCAAGCCTAGCCTACTGATAAAGTATAATCTTATGAACTTTAGTTGAGAATAAATGAACTTTATATTGTGCATAGCAAATATTGTGTTATGCATCATTTTCCTAACTTTAGTATTTTGTTAAGCCTAGCATAATGATAAATTGAAATCACATGGACTTTCAGGTGAGAATATATCACAAACTTTTTTTTCTTGCAATCGTTTTTAACTAGCCATCCTCTCGAAAGGCCACGAATAAGGTGGATAGAGTCTTCCAAAATAAGAAGATTTATCATTGTTCAAGATGTAGGAAGGCCGAACACAGTCACAAGACATGCAAGAATCCTAACCCAGCATGAGAAGTGATTACATTATACTTCTTTGGTGTACACAAACAACTATAATTATATATATGAAAGCATTTTTAAATAATATTTTTTGGGTAAGTGGAAATCATAAATATTTTTTGTTTGTATATGGAGAAGCAACTGTTAGATATTTTGGATATAGTAACTAACTTTTTGTATATATCATACTTGAAATATTGTATCAAATTTCATATGGGTACTTATTTTAGTACCTAGGCTAAATTACCAACATGAAATTGTATTCATTATATGAATGTACATGTTGTCCTTGCTAGTAATATTGAAAATGCATAGAATTTCTGTTGACATGTGTGGACATCGTATTAGGCATAGTAGATGTTGTGTCGTGCATGATCTGCTCATTCATTTTTGCTAAAGTCAATGCCAGTGAAATACTTGAAATGCATGAACATTATTTTGTGCATAGTAAATATTATATCGTACATGGTTTATTTCGTTATTTTGAGAGTTCACGTAGATTTTGAATTCAAATTAAATAAAGGGTAAAATTGTACTTTTAATCTAAAAAAAATGGCAATAAGGGCCTCAAGGCTTGTAGAATAATATCAAATTTATTTAAACTTAAATTATAATAAAGTCTATTTTTAAGGTTTTTAATGCCATATTTCTTTTATTTTAAACCAAAAAATTATGTACAGGGCCACCCGCACGCCGGGTGGATAAAAACAACGAATTAGTAGCTGACACGTAGCGCAATCAGAGCAACGTCAAAAAATGGAACGAATGGCTAAAGATAGGTTGACTCAGAAAGAAAGTGTGATAATGCTTGCGTGTGTCCACTCCACTCTCCAAATCGAGACGAGCAAGCAACTGGCCTGAGTTTTCGTTGGTGCATGATGGCCTGTGCCATTTTTCTTTTCTAGTCTCCACCATCTCTTCAATTCTTTCCTTATATAATTCCTTCATTAGCTCCTTGGAATCTCGAACTTCATTAGCACTATTCCTCAACTACGTGACAAACTCATCAATTTCGGCATCTCATTCAAACCCGCACGAGCAAATGCTCTCTCTTCGCCTACCTTCTATCCCGTATTGCTTCAATTTGATCCCTTTACGCTCCCTCGAATTCATGGCCTTCCTTTAATTTACTTCAACCACAATTTCATTCTTTTCTTTCCTTGTTAACTCTAACCATGGCTTCTTCAATTCTATACCCGGCAACCTCCCTCCCTGGAACTCGAGGACGCTCTGCTTGGTTCTGGGCCCCCGGTAGCCGTTTGGTGAGGACCCAAAAGAGTCGCGTTAGTTGCTCTTTGGATACCAATGTTTCCGACATGAGTGTTAACGGTTAGAAATCCTTTCTCCAGTCATCGGTTTAACTGCTCTTGCTTGATGATTTTTTTTTTTTTTTTAAAGATGAAATTCTGGTTGTATTGGGGCTTTAGTGAATTTATTGGAACTTTAACCCCCTTTGAGTTTGACATGGCTACGCGTACTATTTTTTCTTTGGGACTAGAAGATGGGGGAAATGAAATTACCACGGTAACAGGAGATGATTTCGGAGCATGTTTTTTCTTTCTTTCTTTCTTTCTTTTTTTCCTTGGTTGGTTTTAATTTAATTCATTTTTCTATTTTCCTGAGCTTAGTGTTGTTCTTCACTGCAATCCTTGTACATCGTATCCAATTTATGTCGGTGGGGCACCGGGGACTGGGTTCAGAAACTGTTTTTATAAGCATGATGTGAGGTTCCATGTTCCTACGGACCCGAAATTTTAAGAAATTGTCTAGTTGATTTTCTTTTGAAGTTTGATAAAATAATTTGTTCAAATCCAGCGCCAAAAGGGCTGTTTCCTCCGGAACCTGAACATTATCGAGGACCCAAGCTAAAAGTTGCCATTATAGGAGCTGGGCTTGCTGGCATGTCAACTGCAGTGGAGCTCTTGGACCAAGGACATGAGGTTTAACTCCTGTTTTCCCGTGGTACTGAATGCACGGGAATCTTCTAGCTATTGTTAACTCACGTTGTTATTCCTTAAAATTCTCTCATTCAGGTGGATATATATGAGTCGAGGTCTTTCATTGGGGGAAAAGTCGGTTCCTTTGTTGATAAACAAGGAAATCACATTGAGATGGGATTGCATGTTTTCTTTGGTTGCTACAACAATCTTTTCCGTTTGATGAAAAAGGTCAGCAGAATTTGCTTAGAGTCACGTAGCTTGTTCATCATCTTCAATTACTTTCATTTTTTCAGTTTCTATTTTTTGCGAGCAAACCTGTTTTCTGATTGGCCGCTTTTTAAGGTATCTGATTGGTTTATGCGCTTTCATGATTAGGTGGGTGCCGCTAAAAATCTACTGGTGAAGCAGCACACTCACACTTTTGTAAACAAAGGAGGACAAATTGGAGGTTTGATTTAGGCTAAACTTTTGGATCTGATTTCACATTGCTATGTTCAATATTTATTTTACTAATATGTTTTCCCTTTTCCATGAGAGTACCATGTATGAAAAGACAATAATTTCGTAATGTGTTGTTCATAACTTAATTTTCCAGTGCAGAACTAGATTTCCGCTTTCCTATTGGGGCACCATTGCATGGGATAAATGCATTTTTTTCCACAAATCAGCTCAAGGTAATTTCATCATAAATTCTATCAGTGTTTATCTTGATTGCATGTCTTAGTCAATTCGGAAACATGCTTCAGGTTGATAATAATGCATGGTATTACATTTT
The DNA here is from genome assembly GCF_029017545.1 of Prosopis cineraria. Taxonomy (NCBI): domain Eukaryota; kingdom Viridiplantae; phylum Streptophyta; class Magnoliopsida; order Fabales; family Fabaceae; genus Prosopis; species Prosopis cineraria. Next base: position 47,335,467 of record NW_026555334.1, read on the forward strand.
CGAAAACTCTGCTTGACTTCAGAGACAAAAGTTCTCTTCATTCACTAAACTTGGCGTACTATTTAACTTATTAAAAGAATACATTTATTCAAAGTCATCAATGAGACTAACTTCACACTTAATTGCTGCGTGTAGACTTATGATAAAGCTAGAAATGCTGTTGCTCTTGCACTGAGTCCAGTTGTGAAGGCTCTTGTTGATCCAGATGGTGCGTTGAGGGATATAAGGAATTTAGATAGCGTAAGAGGGTTTTCCCCTTGATATTATTGATCCCTTGTTTACGTAGTTTATTGGTTATATGCTATCCTGTTTTCCTATTTGGGTTTCTTTCACCTGTTTCCACCACACATACATGATTGTCCATATCAACCTCACAAAACCGTGCAAAAGGTGCAAGTGGGAGGAGTGTTCATTGGCCCTAGTTCATATACCTAATGAAGTAAATATACCAATGCTTTCCATCTGTTCTAACTTTGGTTCCTCACTCCATGTATATTGTACAGGTTAGCTTTTCAGAGTGGTTTTTGTCCAAAGGTGGCTCACGTCTGAGTATCCAGAGAATGTGGGATCCAGTTGCATATGCCCTGGGATTTATTGACTGTGATAATATTAGTGCTCGCTGTATGCTCACCATATTTGCATTGTTTGCCACAAAAACTGATGCTTCCCTTCTGCGAATGCTGAAAGGTTCACCAGATGTTTATTTGAGTGGCCCTATCCAAAAGTACATCACAGACAGAGGGGGCAGGTATAATTTTAATGCAGAATGTTGCCAAGACTATACGAATTCCTCCATTGTTAGAATTTAATGCCTTGCTTGAACAGGTTCCATCTTAGGTGGGGATGCAGGGGGATACTTTATGATAAATCTGCTGATGGGAGTATGTATGTTACGGGACTTTCTATGTCAAAGGTGATATACTTCGTGTTCTTTTCTGAAGTTTTTACATGCTTCTTCATGATTCTTTCAAGTGATATTCCCAAGATAGAACTGTTCAAACCATGGAAATATTCGGCCTTTTGCAGTGGAACAGTAATGGTTGTAATTCAAATACATCAGTAATCAAAACTTGGCTTTTATATTTAGCAACAAACTCTGACATAAATTCTTATCATGCTATTAAGCTCACAAGTCAACACTCATTGATGCGAACTGATATATCAGTGCCTAGTATTTTATCCTGCATCCGGCCTTGGGATAGCAACAGTCCTGGGCATGATGCAGTGAAATTTGTTGCCAAACCTGCCCAGCATTGATCACTTATATCATTTCAATATAAGATTTCTTGTATCGTGGCTCATGGAAATTGACATGCCAAACATAAATTGACAAACTTGTCTTGCTGAGACTCTGAAGAAATTACTTGTTCTTGCAGATCAAACTGTTGGCTTAATTTTCTTAAAAAAATTTCCCTTCATTCTTCCATGAGGAATGTGTGCATCTTACAATAATATATTTTTGAAGTTAACATTTCTGTTACTTTATTGTATCCCAGGCGACTAGCAAAAAAATTGTGAAAGCTGATGCTTATGTTGCAGGTTAGAAACCGTCATCCTTAGTTTCCTTTTTCATTATATTCCCATACCATGGAAATATGTTCCGACGCCTTAAAATGTCATTAACATGATGGCAGCTTGTGATGTCCCTGGAATTAAAAGACTCATTCCATCGGAGTGGAAAGAACAGGAGTTTTTCAAAAACATATACGAACTAATAGGAGTTCCTGTGGTCACAGTACAACTCAGATACAATGGGTGGGTCACAGAGTTGCAGGATCTAGAAAAGTCAAGGTGATTTTCTTGATTTCAAGGCCCATACAGAAACTAGAGCTCATGCTTTTATTTAATAAAGTGATATTTTACCCTTTAAGCATTTGAATTGTGTAATCCTTCCTTTTTGACTTGCAGGCAACTAAGGAAAGCTGTTGGGTTAGATAATCTTCTTTATACTCCAGATGCAGATTTTTCTTGCTTTGCAGATCTTGCGCTTACGTCTCCCGAAGATTATTACATTGAGGGACAAGGATCCCTGCTTCAGTAAGGATTTTACTTTAGAGGGAAAAATGTGGACATGCTTCGAAATCTATATCTTTGCTTTCAAAAGGAATTAAAACTTACTCACTGACTTCAAAGTGTGCTTTAGCATTTAATTGTGTGTTGACCCTACAAACACAAAATGTTTTTTCCATTTTTCAGATGTGTTCTAACACCAGGTGATCCATACATGCCCTTACCAAATGAAGAAATTATTTCAAGAGTAGCGAAACAGGTAGGATTGGGGGGGAAACCCTATTGTCTTTAACTGTGCCGATCAGATTGTTGATTTATTATTGACACTGAAATGTTGTCACGTGAGGAGCTACTCCCATGGTTTTGAAATGTTGCATCAGCACAGCATTTTCTATGGTTAAGCGTTCATTTATCTTCTCACCGTTCTGTTTTACAAACACGTTATCAGGTTTTGGCTCTGTTCCCATCATCTCAAGGTTTAGAAGTGACTTGGTCATCTGTGGTTAAGATTGGGCAATCTCTGTACCGTGAAGCACCCGGTAAAGATCCATTTAGACCTGATCAGAAGACCCCAGTGAAGAATTTCTTCCTTGCTGGCTCTTACACAAAGCAGGTAGGTTTAATCGCCCTGGTTTTCTTTATTAGCATCATAGCTGTGCCTTGGCCCATGCACATATGACATAGCCAAGGCAAAAGCGTGCCCAAATATTTTAAATCTGAAATCTATGGATCCTATAAAGTTGTTCTAACATGTTTAGATTGCGTTACGATTAATTAAAGTGAACTGGCGCCAATGATTGGAGAAAGAATTTCCTGGTTGCTGCTATATCTGATTGAAAAGGATCACTTTCTGACTGGTTCCAGCATGTACTGTGAAATGCCACCGTAGTCCTGTAAAATATTTATCACTCATACGGTGCCTGGAGTTCGAGTTTCCCTGAGTGACTTCTTAAATGCTGCCATTCGCACTTTGCCATAACTTACAATGTAACAGATGCAAGGTGTCCGCACTGATTTTTCTCATGAGCGACGTACAACTTGTTCATGAGAAAAATGTAGGGGAGGACACCTGTCAAATAAAAAAAAATATAGGAGAGGACAAAACAACAGAAGGAATAGTAGCATGCCCTTATCATTCAAGCTTATGCACGCTTAATTTGAACTCAAGGAGTAAACCACACTTGTGCTGACGTTTGTGCCTAATCCATTTGAGCTTTTGCCATACCCTTAGCAGTTTCATGGCAGTTCTGAGATTAGCTGACTTGTGGTGCATAATTCATGGGTGTATATGTTAGTTGTATGTACATTTTAAATACTGGAAAGGCTAAAAGAGATAATTTGTGCAGGACTACATAGACAGCATGGAAGGTGCAACGTTGTCTGGCAGACAAGCTTCTGCCTACATATGTGATGAAGGGGAAGAACTGCTGGCTTTGCGAAAGAAGCTTGCTGATGAGTTTCAAGGCCTCCTTCGAACAGCAAATAATACAGATGAATTGAGTCTAGTTTGAGAGACTATCATCCTTACACAGACCACAGAAAATTACACTTCATATTTGCTGATTAGGCTCGCCATTCATGTAATTGTAATCCTGGTAAAGAAATGTTATGTTGAATCAAAAAATAATTATGTAATTTGATAGCCATGGGGTTATGGTTCGATCTGTGCAACGAGCGATGCTTATGATTATGATTTCTCTTGACTATGATGATAAGAACATGCTCTGGTGATCTGGTCTAGGTGGTAAATTACATTTAAGCGTTGAAATGATTACCACAAATTCGCTGGTGTGTGATTTGAGCAAAATACAAGAGAAATAACTGTGTGTGGGGTGATATCCAAGGATGCAAGAATCAAGATCGCTTGCAGCGGACAAATGCTGTCTTCTAGTTGGAGCATATGATAATTTTCATGATCTTCGGCATAGGCGAAACCGTATCGAGGGAAACACGTTGAAATTATGAAATATGATCCACGGAAGCAACTGGAAAGAGGGTGCTGATGGTGGCTAATTACCTAACAACGAAGGAATGTTGCGGATCCACTTAACTAGCCAGCGTTGGTGGGATCAAATTTGAGTATGGGTTGGGCAATTTTTTCAGGAATATTTTCTATATTTACGCAAACTCTAATTCAAGATTTTGTGTTTAAATGAATTGTTTCAGAATATGTTCTATTAAATATAACCTTAACAACTCTGGAGTCTGGATGCTGCCAATCATATGACAAGAATTTATATTTTTATAAGAGAACATAACTTTAAAACTATGTACTTTACTCACATTTTACTTTTAATTTTTATATATTTTTTTGATATTTTTGATCCTTATATTTTTGTTTTTCATTATTTTAAATCCCTATGCCTTTGGAAGGACCTAAAACAATAAAAACAAAATTACATGGATCAAAAACACTATAAAAAAGTACAGGAATCAATAGCAAAAAGTGAGCAAAGTATAAGAATTTAAAGTTATGTCTTTCTTATTTTAATTTTGGTATTTTATTTTAAAAATAAAATATAGTTTATTTTGATAACATGACCATCTAAAATTTCTCTAAATGATTAAATATTACTTGATCTCATGCAGCAAAAATAATATCAGAAAATGGTAAAATGTTTTTTCTTTAAATGGGGGTATTTTAGATTTTCATGGAATGGCAATGTTCAAATTGCAACCGAACATTTCAAGGAATGGAATCATGACCCGCATGGGCCCGCTTAATTCAATGTATGTGTAATGGTAATCAAAATTACATTACTATTAAAAAAGTGGTTAAGATGGATTCTTGATAATGACTATTACAGGTATGGATAACATGTAGTGAGAATGGCATAGTAATTGGAAAGTTGGGTAATCCTCATGATGCATTTTATCTAATGGTTAGAAAGAGAGAGGTGCATAAAAAAATCACATGCAAAGCACTCAATCAAATTTATTTTTTTACTAAACTTGATTGTGCGCTTTGCATATGAGAAAACTTTTTTACATACCTCTCTCTTCCAACCAATCAGATAAAATGCAGGACTACCCCTCTTCCCAATCATTATACCATTTTCATTGCATGTGATCCATATCCTGACCATTACATATCATTACTAAAATGATAATGATATTTATTCATATCTTTCCTGTGAATTATTGAATTTTCATTGCATTCCGTTGCTATCTCTTCATTTTTACAATAATATTAAAATTGCATTGCATTATGTTATATGATATTATATCATTCAAAAGAGGGAGAAATTGCACCAAACAAGCAAACAATGCATGTTTTTACTAACCAATCGAGAGATAAGAGTTGTGTGTCTTTGGATAACATTGTAACTTAGTTTGGAGTGGCCCCAACCTAAGTTGGGATAGTAAAAACCTTCAAAATTTTATTTGGACCAAAAAAAATGAACAAGCATTGGGAGAGAAATGAGCATTTTCAACGAAGTTGTTGGATGGAGCTTTCTATCGAGCGTTGTTAGACATTAGGAGCATTTTAATATTTTATCAGTCTTCTCTCTCTTCAATCTTCACTAGTCCCTGACTTTGCTCTACCTTAGCCTTCATGAGTCTTCACAAGTCAGCTCTTTACCTACTTCTCATCTTTGCAAATTTGATTGGAGATTGTGTACGCTACTGTTGTAGTCGTCCAATCTTTTGTTGACTAAGTGTTGCCTGCATACGGTGTCTAAGTTTGTTGGCCATTGTCCCTTCTTTCTTCTTGCGTCTACTAGTATACCATCTTCTTACATTGGCTTCTATAGTGCTTGCCTATTGTTTTCTTAAGTTAGTATTCATTAAGGGGTAAAGTGGATATTCATTACTTCGTACTACTCACCTATGCAACAATCTTGAAAGTAGAGAATCTCTAGAAAAATGGCATTATCTGCTTTAGCTGTGCAACCATTAAAGGCTAATGTGCTTTCCCTTTTTCATTCTCTCCTTTGCATGGCATGCCAGTTTCGTGATTACAACATCAAGGCACACATTAAGCATTGAACCATCGATGCCTTTCACCATAACCAAAACCTCTCAAAGCCTTCTTCTATTGCTTTCATTTTATCCGATAGTGAGGCTTAACTGAAAATTGCCAGAAGGCAAGTGATTATCTAAATACAAAATAAATTATTGAGGTAGGAGATAGTACTTCTAATGATCAAGTGAGTAGACAATGGCATAGAATTTCTTGTCGTACATTAAGTACCTTTGCCTTGCCTTATTGAGTTCTTCACTAAAGAATGCTATTGGGTGGCTTTTTTTGGCTAAGGACACCTCCAATTCCTATACCAAAAACATCACATGTAACCTCGAAGTACTTGTGAAAATTAGGTAGTGCAAGAACTGAGGCACCTGACATCTTTTCTTTGATGGTTTAAAAAGCCTTAGATACTGTAGGAGTCCAACTAAATGTTTTTTCTTTAGGAAATTAGTTATGGGTGTCATGATGGTATTAAAGTCTCATGTAAAGTGTTTATAAAAGGATGCTAGGTCATGAAAGCTTTGTATTTCATGGAGGGTCAATATAGCTTTGACCTTTTCTGGATTAGTGGATAGGCCATATTTGGAAATAATGAATCCAAAAAAAGTGACTTAGTTTTATAGGAAGGAACATTTAGGGGTGCTAATATAGAATTATTCCTCATGAAGAATAAGGAGGACTTATCAAAGGTGGACCAAGTGGCCATCCCTATATTTGCTAAATATTAGTATGTCATCAAAGTATACAACCAATAATTTTCCCAAGTAAGGTCAAAGAATATGGGTCATGACTCTTATGAAGGTGCTAAGGGCATTTGTTTAGCCAAAAAGCATAACTAACCACTTATATAATCTATCTTAGGTCTTGAACATAGTATTTTACTCATCCCCAAGCCTAATCCAAATTTGATGATACCCACTTCAAATATCAATTTTGAAAAATCAAGTAGACCTAGAAACTAAGCCTAGCATGTCGTTAAGCTTACGGATTGAAAATTGATATTGAACGATTATCTTATTAATGGTTTGGCTATCCACACATATCCTTTAAGAACTGTCTTTCTTTGGAGTTAGGAGGGCAAGTACAACACAAGGGCTAAGACTATGATAGATGTAATCTTTCTCGAGTAATATGTTAAATTGTCAATTTAACCCATCTTTATCTATCGAGTTCGTCTTGTAGTGTAGTAAGTTGGGAAATTGCGATCCGAGAACTAAGTCTATCGCATGTTAGAAATCTCTTATGGGTGGAAATTCTGAAGGTAATTTCTCAAGTGCTACATCTTTAAACTCGTCTAACAACTGAGACATTTTGATGGGTATAAGAGTTAGTGTGGGTTGGGCAATTACTTTTAAAACAACCGCAACAATAATGTTGCTTCATTCAAGGTTGCCCTAATAAGGGAAGAGGCTCTGTATTAAGCCCAAGTCGGGTAATGCTGTGATTGGAGATCACATTCAGCTCATTCCCATTGTCTATGACTAACTTACATGACTTATCACTACACTTCACAAACGTGTGGAAGATACCATTCCTTTTCTATGAATCATTAAGTGATGAAATAGCTAATAGACATCACATTACCCCAAGATGATCTTAAAGAACTTCGTCCACAATAATTTTTTCATCCACATCAGATTGGCTCTAGACAAGATGTACCACAATATTGGGTGTGCACTCAATTAATACACCTTCTTCTTGGGATTTAAGGGGTAAAGCACATTGAGGGAACTTAGAGGCTACATTATCTTTAGAGTGACACTTGAAATACTCAATTTTGAAGTAGCTAGGACAAGAAGTGGATCTTAAGGACTCACTATTTTGCGACATATGTGGCCCAACAATGTATACGCATCATTTATGAATCGTAATATGATATAGACCGCTTCTTATTGTTGGCTTCTGCAATAAGAAAGGGTCAGCCCTTTGACATGTTAATATTAGCTTAACTGGTAATCAAGTGTCGTTAGTTATTTATTACTATGTTATTGCATATATTGGTGATGTTTTGGCCGGACATTACTTTTTCCTTTTTGCTGATTCATCCTCTATTTGCTGCTAAAAGTTAAGATTTTTTGCTTACTAATTGTAATTTTAAGTTTCATATTTTTTTTCTAAAATTATGAAATTGGCCACAAAAATAATCCATGTCTATTTTTTTACTTACTAATTGTAATTTTAAATTTAAGAAAAAATATTAAATTAGTTATAAAAATATATGGAAGAAAATTTATATATTTTTGTCACTGTATGTCTTAATTGACTTTTGAATCAAATTATTTAAATAAATTTTAGTTTGTCCAATTAACTTTTAAAAAAAGACATTCAAACATAAATTATGTTACAGTTACATATTTTTTTTTAACATTAATTTACTAATCTCAATTAAATTTTAACTTTATTTGCTAATTTTTTTAATTCAAACACAAGTGTTTGTTTGGCTAACTCCTCAACTGAGGTTTGGGTGTTCCCAATCTCAGTTTAGACGTGAAACGCTCATTTAAAACATTATGTTTGGGTGGAAAAGAATTCAGAAGAGTTTTGACGAAGCTAAAATTCCCGGCTTTTGGAGCTAAAGCGCGTTGAGCTGCCTTTTCTCTCTCCCCCCTCTTTATACATACATACATACATATATATATTATCACCTTTGACATTTGCCCTTCATGCATGTACAGTATAATTGGATTGGCTCGCTGTATCTTCGTAAACAGTCATGCGTGGATTTAATTCTTTTCGAGCTCAATATCTACTTTCATATTTCATCATGTCTGTCTATTTAGTTACTTGTTTGATTTAATGATGTAAGATTATTAATCATAATATTAAAATAAATATATTATTCATTTAGTAATTATCATAGACAAATGTTTTTATCTTATTTTTAAAAGCATTTAAATGATGATAATACAAAATATATTTATTTTAATATTTTAATTAGCTAACCCAGACCATATAAGTTGGCCCATACGAGTTAAGTTGGATTTAATTTGTTTTTATATGAGTTAAAAAATTTCAATCCAACCCAACCTAATTCTTGAGAGGTAGCAATTTAAATAGGTTAATCAGCTGATTCATTTAATTTTATGTTTCAATTAATTTTTTATAAATTTTTTAAAAATATACCTAAATGAAAATGATAATAAATTTTAATATGATATCCTTTTATGTCGTAATTCATTATAGATACACCAAAATGTTAATATATAACATTCATATAAAATATATAAATTAAGCTAGCCTATCTATTTATCAAAATTTATTAATCAAAACACTCTTCCAATTTTTTTTATAATTTTAAATAATTGAGTTAAACAAACCAACCTTAATTTATTAAAATTAGTCCATATAATTCATGAGTTATTTAATCTAAATAAAAAAAAACTCATTTTAATTGGGTCCATTTTTTCAACACAATCTATCCCATTTGATCGATTATTCTTCAACTCAATTTAACCTATATAACTGATTATTTTGGCCAATTTATATAACCTGTATTATAGTTTCGATTCTATTATCAACCTTATTAAAAAAATAATTTTTATTTATTTATCAATGTACTTTAAATTTGTAATCTACCTTTTTTAAATTGTCATTTTAAACTTTGAAGTTTAATTTTTTCTAAATATCAAATTAATCATACAAACATATATAAAAAAATTCATATTCATTTTTATCATTATTTATTTCAAATAACTTTTAAATTAAATTATCTAAATAAATTTTAATTTATTTAATTAATTTTGCGAAAACATATATAAATATAAATTATGTTACAATTACAAACTTTTCTCTTAATCATATTTTATTAATCTCAGTTGATTCACACTTCACTTACGAATTTTTTAAACTGGTTGGAACGGAACTAACTCTGGGTATTTGTGTTGGGGGGAGGCAACGATGAAACAAACTTCATTATTTCGGAGAAGAAAACACACAGAAAACAAGTAATCAACGATAACACCTCGCAAGATCATCATGAATGCCCGGTTCATAGTGTCTGACAGCCTTCAAAGAAAATGCCATAATATCAGCTACACTTCTTGGTGCTTGTCGGCAAAATCTTCGGACTCAAAGCATAATCAAAAGCCACGACTTGTATTAGAATTCTGGGTGCTTATCGACTATCTCCTTGTCAATGGCGTTTCTGGCGGTGTCAAGATCCTCGTCAAAGAACATATCCCAGTGGCCATCCCACTTGATGAAAAATTCAGTGTCCTCGTAGTATTTCACTCTATGCACATCCCCAGGTGGGGTGAACAAGTAATCCCCAACCGTCAAATCGTACCTCTCCTTCTTACTCAAATTCCAGACGCTTTTCTTGCCCTGGATCACCGCCAAATCGTGACCAAATGTGTGGTGATGCGCTGGCTCCACGCTCCCCGCCTTGAACCTCACGAACGCCGATGTGGGGGTTTCTCTCAGAATCTTCATCGACCCGCCTGGAATTATATCAATCGGATTCAGTTCTCGGTTCTTCACCAAACAACAAACCGCGCAGGTATCCACCACAGGAGATCTCTCCCCAATTTTGGGCATCTCCACCAGCGAATTATCGAGGAACGATTGAATTTCATCGGGCCACGGCTTGTTGTCAGATGCAGGGCATGGGGATTTGAAAGGGGCATTGAGCCAGGTATCCAGAATTTCAATGGCCGATTCAGGGGAGGTGGACAGGCCGGAGACGGCGAGGACATTGGAATTGTTGATGGAGCGGGCATTGCGGGCTTCAGAGGGGTTGAGGCAAGTCGCGGCGAAGACGCCCGGGAATTTGTTGGCGAAGATTGAGACGCCGAAGCCGGTGCCACAAGCAACAAGTCCCCGAGTCTCAGGGGATGACGAAGATGACAAAGACTCGGAAACTCGGCGACCGACCTCGGCTGCGATCGAGTAGTAAGAGGAAGTGCCGAGATCTTCGACGTCAATGTTTAGGGATCGCAAATGGGTGACTAAAGCGTCTTTGAGAGAACAGCCAAAGGAGTCGGCGCCCGTGATAATCTTGATAGGGCGAGTGGCGGCGGCGTTGAAGTCTGCCATGGCGATGACGACGGTGGCGGCTCGCCGGTGATACTAAAAGGGATTGCCGGGTTAGAGATCAATGGACGAGTGACTCGCTCCCAGTCCTCACTCCTCCCGGCAGATGCTGATAAGAACTAGAAACGAGGTGATGAGGCATCTAGAAACAAGTGAGTGACGAACCTGGTCTATACATCTGGGACTAATTGATTGATTAAGAAAAGAGGAAATGACAATAAAATTCAGGTTATTATGGGCAAAGATAATTATATAATTCTGATTCACTTGCAACATATTTTAACTGAAACTTAGAAAACAAAAATTATTAACTTTATTTAAAAATTTAATAAGTTTTTAATTTTATTTTTATTAAATATATATTTTAATAATATATTTTTCTTTCTAATGTTTAATGGGGATAAAAAAACTTATAATAAAAATTTATTTATGTAATTTATAAATAGAACAAAAAAATCTTCTATATCTTATAAATGAGATTACATGAGTATACCAAGGAATGCAATAAACTTAATTACTACTGCATTATAGATCGCCCATCTTATCACGTCTAATCATTCATGAATCCAGTGTTGTTAAGTTTAGAATTTAAAAAGTAAAAATATTCATAATTACTATTTGAACACCATAAGGATTCATTAAATTTCTTTAGTAAATATATATAATTGTTATAAATATTATAATACATGAATGTTCATAAATTCTCTCAACTCTTAACCTTTTATATTTTACACCACATAAACTCTCTAATGCATGATTTTAGTTTTTTTTTTTTTACAAGCTTACTACTCACAAACTCAAAAGTTATATATTGTATATGGATATAAATTAATTTTTCTATTCAATTTATTGTAACTATTGAATAAGATTAGAGTTTATAAATAGAAGCAATGTATCATACATACGAGATAGATATATGTATGAATATTACTTCTCCTTTCTTTATAATTCTCTCTCGTCTTGTTTTTTTCCCCACCTTTTTCACTTATATTCTTCTTATTCTCATAAGAGTAATACTATTATTAGTGATGTTTATTAATTAAAAATCATAAATAGAAGCCCACCTCAATTTTTTCCCACCAACAACAGGGCCTTGATGTCTTTAAATTTTCTTTTGCTATCAAATTATTTGCATTGCTATTCGTTTTATGACAAAACAGCTGACCTTATTCTAAACATGCGATTCTTGCCTTCATTAAATTTTTTATGTTATATACAAATAATTTAAAAATAACTCAGCATTTCATCTTGCATTTCAATTTTACCCAAGATCCAGGTTTACTAAGACAATTTGCATATCAAGTTTTTTATTTTATTTTATTTACCACCACTTGGATGTAAGGATTTTTTCTTTTTAGCGTAACTTAATCTTGATTTGTCTTGCACATTTTTTCAACTATGTTATTGTATTAAACAAAATAATAAAGTCTCAACATCATTTATTTTATTGAGGGGGCACAAAAAAAAACTAATTTTATTTAATAATTACAGTACATGTTTGAGTGGCCTTTACCAAGTATCTCCACCCTCAGGTCCCCACATATTTGATTTATGGATGATGTTTAATATGAGGGAGTGCTCATCAAGGCCCAAACCACAGCCACACAATATTCCGTTTTGTTGTTGTTGTTGTTGTGAGGGGTGCAGAATGAAAAATGATAAGACGCAGAGGTTTCTCATGAGAAAATGAGTTTACAAAAAAAAAAAAAAAAAAAAAAAGGAGCGGAAAGTAGGTTCACAAGTGTACAAGTTACAACACCCAAATCAGTGATCAATGAAACAGAAGCAGAAAGAAAGAGAGAAATGGCAGAAGTGTTATGGAGGGCTGGGCATCCTCTGACAAGCTTATACTCCCAGGTATCAAATCTTTGGTTATAAATTGATCCCTCCGCTGTTCGTTTCAGCTTTGATCTGATGCTTCATCTGCAGAGAATCCATGGTGTCAAATGCTGCTCCACCTCCACCACACGCCATAAGAGAACCGATTATGCCTCTCTCAACCCACAGACTCCTCCCTCGTTGAAAATAGCTGTAAGTGCAGTCACTGAGCTTTTGCGCCTTCTCTCTCCCTCCTCTTCAGCCAGGTGCTTTTAACTCCTTCACTATCCTTCTCATCCTTTTTATTCAATTTCTTCTTGCCTTGACTGATTTTCAGCATTTTGCTTAGCGTCACAGAGGAACAAGCGGATGAATCCCCAGCTTCAAGTGTGGATGATGTTCTCCTCATCATTCAATCTGATTACGTGAATGCTTATTTTGTTACAGGTTAACCCCACACTCTCCTTCTGCTTTATTTCATTTCAGTAGCAAGTGCGGTCACTGACTGAGCTTTTGGCCCCTAATAACTTACTGAAAATCCATTAGCAGACATGACTGATTTTGTTTTTACTTTTTCTCTCATGTAACTAGGGGATTTCACGCCTTCTATTTATGCTGAAGATTGTATCTTCGAAGATCCAACTATTAGCTTTCGGGGTAAGTGGCTAGAATCATGACTGGAGTTCCTCCGTTGTTATCAAATCTTCAAAACATCTGGCTAACTGAGGAAAAAATAAGCTTGAGAGTAGAAATTTGCCGAGTAACTAAAATGATGTGTGGTCATTCAATTCAGGAAGGGAGTTGTATGCGCGCAACTTGAAATTGCTTGTTCCTTTCTTTGACCGTGCATCAATTACACTGCAAAAAATCAGAAAGGTAGTTTTCCCATCTGAATTATTAAGCCAGTTGTAAAACCAGATGAAGATAACAGCCACTCCAGTTACTTTCACGTGCGGCCTGTCATTGAACTTGAAACTTTGACTGACCGGTTTTCGTCTTCTTTAATCTCTGCCTTTTTTTTCTAACGGAGAACAAATTGGCCTCCTGTCATTCACTGTTTATAATTCATTTTACTGTTAAAGAGGCATGCAGATCCGCTCTCAAGCTTCATTCATGATTTGAAATGGATGCAGGTCGTTGATTCTGACACGAATTTTGTTGTGGCAACCTGGAAACTAAGGTGCTGAAGCTGAGTTTTATCTTTTTAACATTAATGTTTGAGCACTTTTTAATTGCATTGCTTCAACTGAAGTTAGATGAAAATGAACCCTTGCCTTCGTCTTTGTTTGATATATGCAGGACTAACTTGAAGCTTCCTTGGAGACCTCTGATTTGTATTGATGGGAGCACTCTTTATGAATTGGACGGAAAATTCAGAGTAATTAGAATAAAATAATACAACCTCATCTTGCTGCCACATAAACCTAAACTGATTCTTTTTTAGCTTTTATATTGCATGCTAACTGGTGCCTGCAACCATTTTTTTTTTTTTTGGGAGACAGATTGTGAAGCATGTTGAGAGTTGGAATGTTTCTGCACTTGAAGCTATTGGTCAGATTTTCAGCTTCAACTCTGGAAATTCTGTTGGGTGAATAATTCTTATTGCATTCACATCGATTCTCTGGGTGCTGCATCCGATTTGAATGTGAATTGACAGATTGTATATACATCAACAAAATAATCAAATGGCTTGTAGTTCCTCACGAATTTGGGCAAGAAGCAGTGAACTTTGAATCTTTTGTTTTTTTTTGGGGGGCCAAAGTGAACTGTGAAGCTTTGGTGTTACATATTATGCTTATTTCAAACTCATTGTTTGAGTTGCGTCATTGGCTCTTAATTAGGTATAGAACTTTGTGAATAAAGTGCATTGAGTATTTGGGGAGAAGATCAACGAATGATACCTAAAAAAATTTAATATCTTATAAGGACCTCAACGGATCATATACTTATTAAAACATCAACTTTACTTATTAATTTGTTAACATTTAATTGTTAGGAATTCTTTTATGAAATGGCTTCCAAGATCGTTTATTGATATTTTTCTTTCAATTTATCTGGGTTGCTCTGATATTTAAAAAGGGAAAATTAATCTTTTTTTGTTTTAATAAAACAAGAGAACAATTTCATTCAGAAAGGAAGCCAAAATACAAGCAATGCACTACAAATAGCCAGAAAAAAGAAACAGAATATTAGAAAAACAAAACAGAACCTAAACCCAATAGCACATCAGTCATGCAATGGGTGGGTGAGCGAAAAAATTAACATCATCAGTGAGGCTGAAAGCTAATTTAGTTAAGTAATCAACCATCAAGTTTTCCTCTCAATAAATAAAGAAAAATTTAACATCCATGTTCCTACTCAAGAGTTTTGTAGTAGACTCAATAATATTTGCAAAAAATGATAACTATAATTGTCCCTTGTAATAGTTGTTATTGCGTTCACATAATCATTTACAACTTGATCCCTCAATTAAAATCCTATGTATAATATTTTCTAATTACTCCACTGGCCTTAACCATAATATCATATATTATCATGGTAAATAAGGATTAATCACCCTAGTCACCTTACCATAGCAAAAAAAATTAATTGTAATTAAGGAAAGCTAATTATAGTAGGAAAAAAAAAGAAGATCTGGGTTAAAGATCTATTATGGTTAATAAAATTAAACTTATAATTTGAAGATACAGAAAATAGTATTAGTCAGAGAAACCTGTCATGAAAAAAAAGGATTTAAGTTATTTAATAGCTACTAATATACTAAAAAAGGATTTAAACCCATTAGGATAAGGTATTATTAAGCAAATTTTTAAGATCCTAAGACTACAAATAGTTTAAAGCGTAACGAGGCAAGGCTCACTTTTTTTTTTTTTGTGAATATAACAAGGCCCACTTTAATCACAAAGCAGAGTTCTAAAAGCATTAGGAAGTATCCCATTAGCTAGGAAAAATAAAAATAAAAAGGTCAAAAATGTCATTTTTCATACCGTAGCAGCATCCAGCATGACCTTCTCTATGCTGTGTAATGTAAAGTCACTCTTATTAATTTACAACTAATTATGAAATCAAGTTAATCATCGAATTAATCTAAAAGGATTACAAGATTTTATAAAACTATATAACTATGATCTCAAGTTTTTTAAAAATATTTTTATTTTTTTTATTTTTCAAAACAATAGTTAGTTTTTATATTCTCTAAAACATTTTTTAAAACATGAAGATTAGAAAATTATTTTCAAAATAAATTTTTAAATAAACCTTAATTTTTTCATTAAGAAAAAAGAAAAGAAAAAAAAAAAGAATATGGGACCAAAGGCCATTTCTTTTTCTTGCCTGTTTTGCTTATTTTTGAATGAAAGAAAATGGAAAGAACATGGTGTAAGAGAAGGTGGGGGGGACCTATGGCCATTTGTAAAGGGGAAGAAGAGGCCAGCTTTCAATCAGGATGGCGTACATCACATAATAATTTGAAGGTGGACTGGCAGTGTTGCTCTGCTTTGAAGCATTCAATTTCAAGGTAAACGGTCTTCTGACCTTTGCGCTGTATCCTCATCATTGCTCAGCCATCTCCCAACCCCTCTAGAGGGCAATACAACGGGGACCGAAGGAAAAAACATTATTCAACACAACTTTATCAAAGGCGCGTTCCATCGTCATGGTCTCATCGCAACTTGTTCCATAATCGACCCTAACATGCGTTGGATTCTCATTACACAACCGAAAGATTGATTCCAAAACTACAACGCTAACCTGCGTTCTAGTCTTATATTTAAATTTTTATTTTAGGCCTTTGGATTCTCATTACACAAACAAAAGATTGATTCCATGTACATATTCTTGTTGAACAAATCAAATTGAAAATAAAATGGAAAAAATTATAATGGAGTGTTATGGCCGGAGAAAAGAAACTTGCAACATGATGAACGGAAAAAATTGCACTCCATAACACAGCCATTAGAATTTGAAAAGGCCTGCAAAGAATTGAGAAATCCTGAATTGAAATAACCAAGCCTTGCAATGAACTGTATAGCGCCGGCCAAACGGCTTGTTTCCTTTTCGGATTCTAGTCTCTGCTCCAAGCATACAGCAACAAAGAGAACCCACCATTGCTTCCGCACGACCTCGTCGATGAAGAGCACGAGCTCCTCCCTCCGTCGCTGCTTTCCTCCGTCCACTGTAACACGCTAGAGCTCGACAGCGACGCCGACAACGATGTCATCGTTGGCGCCGACGTTGGTCCCGACGACAAGCTCTTCCTCATTAACTTCTTCTCTGGACCCACCATTTCCGGCAGCACACCGCCGTCCCCTACTTGAAACACGAAAACACCGTGGCCGTTGCTATTGCTATTAACCCAGCTGAACACGTCCCAAAAGAACTCGACTTCAATTCCATCGATCATGATTCTCTCGTTCCCTCTGAATTTCCAGGACAGCCTTTTCACAACCAAGCTAGTTTGGCCATCCACTTTCACTTTGAGCACACCCTCATCGCATTCGATCTCTATTTCGTGTTTGGCCCCCAAGAATTGAGCTCGCGATTTGTAACTCCTGCTTCCGAAAACGTGTTCTCTCCTAGACAGCAGAACCGGTTCAGGGGGCTGGCGGGTTGTGACCAATCTGTTAGAACGCCTGGTCAAATCGTCGAAAAGATCACCGAGAAAGAATTCGAGTTTGCCATCGCTGACAATTGCCAAGTAGAAGCATGACTCCGGCTCAGCTGAGTTATGACTGTAACGTGCTCGAGAAAAGTCCCAGTAGAGCTTGATTTTCCGGACATGTTGGCGGGTTTGAGTGAGATGGATGGATTTTGATCCCGGTCGTGTTTTGAAGAGTGAAAGGGTTGAAGGGTTGAGAGAAATGGTGATGGAGAAGGTATCTGTAGAACATATGAGCAAGGAACGAGAGAGAAGTGTGCTGGACCAACTGAGGGTGAGATAGGTCGGTGAATTGCATGGTTGAATTTGGTATATACAGGTTACGAGGTTCTGAGGCACTTGAGAGATGCTTGATGGTGAGCCGGGTTGGCTGAAACAACCTTGGATCATGTTTTTTCTCAAATCATATGTGAGAGCAAGCTTTGCTTGATTTTGGTATAAATGAGTTTGATAAGTGCTTGCGGAATAACAATTCCAAGAAGCGGGATGTTGAATTTTGGCTTTTATATATACATATGAGCACGGAGTATTTATGTATTTTCTTTTTAGGTTTCAAAAGGACATACTTTATTAGATAAGATGTGGGCAAAAGTGAAGTGCTTTTGAAACTTTATAATGATGAAAACACAAGGCTTGTATCCACCACAATTATCAACTCCAGTTGCTATGCTTTTCCCATACAGTTCATTGGTTCCAATTTTCCTTCCTTAATTTGCGCCTTTGACGAGGCTCTGATGATGCCTTCTCTTTTATGCTAATGAGCTGGTTTGCATTGTTACTTTCCAAGTCATCACAATCAATGCTTGTGACTTCGTGATTTTCTAATAACATGCTCTAATGATAAAGAACTCTTTTTTTTTTCCCTCTTTTTTTTTGGTTCTCTAGGATAAGAGCTCCGAAAAGAAATAGAATCATATTAGAAAATAAAAAAGAAACCTGTTGGCATTACCCTGTTCAGGGAACCGATTCTCAAGCTGCTAAATTCTATTAGAAAATGTTGACAAACGGTTCAAGTGGACTAGCTAGCAGCCGGAGGCAAATTCAGAACAAAGAGTTAGACCTCTTTTTCAAAGTCCACAAATTTTGTCTACAAGTTTTTGTGCAATCCAGCATGACTTCGTATTTCTTTTGCCGCGTAATGAATTTCAATTGCATTTCAAAATTGAAAATGTTAATGGGTGGTCAATTGTTTAGTTGGTATGCGTGCTGTTGGAGGCAAAGTAGTATTCAAATCAAGGAGTGTAACCCACGTTTATACGTTCCCCATTTTCCACTTTGTTCGCGTTTTTTAATCCAAATTCACCAATCTGAAATTGGTAATTTTCATGTGATCAACAAGAAAAGTTTGAAATGAAGTGACATTCGTTGTGGAGAAAGTAGCTCAACAAAATGACTGATCACACAAACTGATTTTGAAACTTCTAAGTAGGATGTTTCCATGGTCCCGTTAAAAACACATCGTCAATTTCTGCAATTGAAAGAAAGGAAACCTGTAATGCATGTGCAGTTACCTGTTTAGCTTCATCCCTTGATGTCTTTATAATTTATACTTTCAGTCTTGTAGATGCTTGCTGCAACATTGCGCTTGCATTGCACACAGTTTTATTTCTCATGCAATTTCTGTCTCACCTGATTTCGTGTGCAGCCTAACTAATGCAATTTCTTTCTCGTATGTGGACCACAAATTTTTTTTTTTTTGAATGAGCTGGGAAAATGTGACCTTTGACAATACTTTGAAATAGTTGATTTTCATTTGTTTTGACCCCATTTTTTCAAGGAAAATCTTAACTTTTATGTCCAAAGGTGGCATCATCATGTCAGATGTTATAATTGGTTTCAATGTGTGACGCAGGGAGTTGCAGGGAGCACTAAATCATTCAGAGGAGACAAGAACTCCAACGAATATACAGCGGGTACGTGAAGTCAATGCAAGGAACAAAGAGAAATGTTGAGTCAGACCATGGCTGGATTGAATCTGCTAGCTCGCAAATGGAAGACCAGGTTCAAACAGTGAATTAAAGCCCAAAAGAAAAACCTAGGCATCAACTCCTGCTTGCTTCACCTGACTGGCATCAAAATTATTACGACACAATTATGTTACTTTCATACAAATTTTAAAAACTGCATGCTATAGTTTTCTGAAGAATAAAACCTTGCGAGAGCTTTCATTAACTCAGCATGACGATGAGAGTAAAGGGTTTTTGTCAAATCTGCAACAGCTTGCTGATTTGAAGAGGTCTGTGAAGGACAACTGAACCAGATGTCATAGAAAGAAGACCTAGTGGGCATGTGATTGTGATTCTTGGCAACAGGTTTCTGTTGCATCTCGAGTTTCCTCTGTGTGTTTGTGTGTGTGTTGCTGTTTGTTCATAAACGAAGAAAATCAGTCAGAAACACCAAAACCTGTTTTGCTGTATTAAATGTAGAAGAACCTTAGATGACCTTTAGCCCCTGTTTGGTAGGAACGTATGAATTTCAATGGATTTAGATTGAAATTAGGGTTGGAATTAATACTAGGTAGGTCTAATAATAACTAATAAGGGCTAAGCTTGAAGCGTTGCCTATTTAAATTCGAGTTCGAGTTTAAAAAAATGACATTTTTTTAAGAAAATGAGTTTTAAAATACAACCTTGATAAGTTCTAAGAAAAGAGACTCAAGTAGACCTTTTAAGCTTTTTTTTTGTTTTACCCTTAAAAAAAAATATTTTTAATTTTTAAATTAAATTTAAACTTTAATATATATATATATATATATATACTTTAAAATTAGAATTTTTATTATTTATTTTTGATTTTTAAACATTATGACTTGTATTTTAAAACATATGAAATATTATAATTAAAAATTATAATTTTAAAAAAATAAAATAATAATAACAACGGGTATATGGTTTCAGCCTTGAATTCTTTGAATAAAGGTTGAGTTTAAAAAAATGATTAATTTTGGGGGCAATTGGGCTATTGGGCTTGAGCCTATAAGTGTGATGTCTCTTAAATATTGCAAATATATTACCATAATAATTACAATCTATCATGATAATTAGAGCATAACTCATTCCAAAAAACTAATCATGGGAGATTCTTTAACTCTAAATATAAAAAGTAACTAATCATAGTAAAAAAAAAAAAGAAAGAGACTTAATTTAAAAGTCTATTATGATTAATAAAAATTTACTTATCCAATTAAAGCATATACAAATATATAACCCTTGTCATGGTAGAATGGATTCTATCATGATAGATTAGTTTAAAACTCATTTGATAATATAAAACCTCTTGTAAATATGGGGTCTCAAGTTTTAACATAAGGCATTAACTTTTCAAGGATAGAAAGACATAAATATAAGAGTTATAAAATATACGGAACCATAAAATATTAGAAGGATTTGAAAATCCCTTGAAAAAGAGATTTATAATGTCATTTTCAAAATTCTAGGACATTCACTGCAACTAACAAAGGTGTTCGCCGAGGCTGACAATGCAAAGGTTGTGCATCGCAACTAACCTGTTTTTGTGTTGCATACTGCAGCATAGGCGCCATCCACTATGGCTACTGCACAAATCCATGACACCAACTTTGTTGTCAAACTAGATTACAGGATTGAACTTCTAGTGTGTCCTTAATCTTTGTCCGACATCTAATTAAGGTTTCTGGGTGTCCACTAAAACTCATTCCATATATTAGATAATGACACTAGTCTCATGTTTAAATTATCTCATATCTCACAACTAGACACCTACAATCACATCAACCACATTTTCATATTTTTAACTTTTTAAGGTGTCCAAAACCCAACTATTATGCCAAAAACCTACAACCACACCTAGATCAAACTTCAGGAACTTAGAACAACCTATACAATGCACCACACCCACATCTAGGGTCCTAATTACAACCCATCACAAGATATGCAAATGGCACAAGTATATCAAAATAAATAACCTAGGTGCCAATATCATCTATATGTACACATACTATATAATTACCAAAGGCATTTCAAATGGAAAAGTTAATCCTATGCCTCAAATGCTTCCCTTTTTACTCTGATAAGGACTAGTACCTATAATATGTTAAATGAGATGTGAGTATAACTACTCAATAACTAAAAAATCTTTAAATTATATACATCCAAGTCAAATCAATTCATGTATGCAAAGTCGACATTTAAAATTAATTAAATTCACAAGAAAATATCACATCACATGATAAGTAAGATGCATGATCAATTACTCTTTATCTACTCTTTATACTACCAACTAAATCTATAGGTTGACAATTCAAATAAGATTGTGCTCATGTGAATAGACTAACAAAAACTCACCCACTTAAGGGACTATCCAGCTAAAAGTGTGCTCTCACTTTCAAACCACAAATTCTCTCATTCTTGAATTCTTGGGATATGGCAAGCCCTACCCTATACTCAGTTTCAGGTAATGTTAAGGGCTTAAGGGCCTGGGTAACTTACACTTACACCTACTTTTAGGTGAGGTTCAAGAAGACCTGACCCTAAACCAAATACTAGAGCCACCCATGGTATTGGTAATATTCAGGTGGATAGAAATAACACTAACTCCTCATAGAGTGAACTCTCGCTTAACATATAATCATGCCAACATGCTCAATACAGCAACATTACATGCTCAATGCATCAATAATACACATGCAGGAGTTCATATAATAACTTAACTTCTAAAATTGCATATTCAACTTAATATTAAACCATTGCTCAAATTTTAAGTTTGCCTTACTTGCAACATTTTCCAAATCACAAAAATGTCAAATTAATCTTTAGAAACATAATCTCAAGTTTACAATAACCATTAATCAATTAAACAAGCATTAACAAAAAAATAGAATCCTTTGGTTGCCTCAAACCTTTGAAAAATCAAAGGTTACCTGTAACCTTTCTCTATAATATCTCAATTTAAATTTTAATAGTTAATTTGTGTTAATAAAAATCTTAAAAAATATTTAGAGGTAAGTAAATTAGTAGGAGAAGACTATTATATTTAATTTGAGATATAATTTTAAATTAATATTTTTTTAGAAATTATTGTTATTATTAAGAAAAAAAAAAAAAGAAATATAAAAGAGAGAGTGATTGATAAATGAAAGATATATATATATATATATATATATATAAAAGAGGGGGGCGGCTTTTCATTTCCGCAGGCGTGTGTGGTGTGCATACATGTTTAAAAAAAAACAAAAGAAAGGAAAAGAAAGCAAAATGCGTGGGACCCACACGTTATTTTAAAACAACATTTGCCTATTTTCTTTTACAGTTCTCTTCCTCTTTTCTCATCTCTCCGTGCGCGACAATGCTAAAAAAAAAAAAAAAACAGAGCATGCGCAAGAACTGTGAAGGAGGTCTAATTCAAGCTTCATAATAGAATATTTGATTGAGGTTTTAAACTTTTTAAAATTATGTAAGTATTTTAAATATTTTTTTAACTATCCTTCCTCTTCGATTTCTAATTTTGTAGTGGTAGAAAATCTAAGATTTAAAAGAGGGATAAATTTATATTGAATAAATGTAATTTTTGAGATTGTTAGTAATATAATAAATATTTTAAAGTATAAATTTATTGATGAGCTTTGAATTCGAGGCTTATGGATCAAACTCTAGACTAAATTTTATTAAATTCAAAAATATATGGTGATTTATTGAGGTTTAGATGATTATTTGGGATGGAAAATGGATTATTATGACTATAGGATGATGATTCTAAACTTGAGACTTAATTTTTAATTTTTAGATATTTTAAGTGTAAATTTATGAAATAAAAAAAAATTTGATAATAGAAATTGGTTTAGAGGTTAATTTTAGCTTATTAATGTTTATTGATGATTAAAAGAGGAGTTAGAAATTTTACTTAATAGTACTAACTCTAAATTTGTATTAAGATTAAGATTAGGAATTATGTTATATTCTATAATTCTATTATTAGAATTATTTTATTAGTTTCAATAATTGAAACTAATATTTATAAATAATATGTTATTTGTAGATTGTGTCATTGGTGAAGATTGTGATGGGAGAAAAATTTTAATGAATAATTTATTAAAAAAAGCCACAAGGTAATCATGCTTTTAATTTGTGCTTAGTGTTGCTTCATGTTAATTGGGTGATTATTGAGAAAATTATGAATTGTTATTGAGAAATTACCTTGTTATGTTTATAAAAACACTGTGAAATTGTGGATATGCATTTTGAAGTATTTTTGTCAAGTGAGATGTCATATTGTAATATTATTAAAATGAAAAAATTGTGAAGATTGTAATATTATATAATTGTATAATATTGTTATAAATTTGGTTGATTATTATGAGAGGTGTTAGGAGACTTTTTGTTGTTGTTGTATTTATGTGCCACGTGGTACGCCCCTATTGGAGCCTAATAGGTGGCTTATAAGGGTTTGGGCTAATCTACCTTTGGTCGAATTATTTAACACCGAGTGAGGGCTACGGCTCAAGGTTAATGGAGGGAGATAAGGATGGTTGTTTGTTATGTATTGTAATATTTTTTTTTATTTTTGTTGGAATTATATGACTATTGTTTCTCCACTTAGCAAGCATATATTTAACTGTTTGTATACACTATCATAAATTGGCAATCGTTATTAGGACTTTTGAGTCTCATTATGTGGTTAATAATTTTTAGGAGAAGAGCCACGAGTGGCGAGTAGAGGAGTCCCTGAGACTTAGTGGCATAGATCCATTGTCTCTTTTAGGCATTTGGTTTATGATTTTACATGTGTTATATTGCTAATATTAGGACTTTTTGTTTATTGACAATTATATAAATGTAATGATGTAATTATGCCCTTCAAACTATTTCTACTTTTAGTACACTTTAGATGACTGTAACTTTAATTTCTGATTTATTTTGAATGGTTTGAAATGACATGATTATAAGACTAAATAATTGACTTGTTTTGAAAATTGATTTAAGTTGTTTATTTTAGTTATTGGTCCATGGTTTGCACTTGTTAGGAGTATAAGAATGGAAAATGTGGTTTTAACCTAATGGCATGTGGGAGGTAAAAATTTATCTGAGATGTTATATTGTACAAGCTTAAGCCAATTATAAAATATTTTTATATTGAATTTATTGATATAAAATGTGATGGGTAGCTGTAACCTAACTATGGTTGCAAATGTGTATTAGTTGTATAAAATTATTTTGTATTATTTGAAAAGGGATTTAATCTTTTTTACCATGATAGTTAATCTAAAAGGAAAAGTATTTTATAAGGCTATTTTTTATCGTTTCTTATTATGGTAGTGTTTTAAATTATAGAATTGTTTCAAAAAATATATATAGGATAAGTTGATTTTGTTTACCATGGTAGACACTTTTCTGCCATGGTTGAGTTAAATTATTTTTTAAAAAAATATTTAGGGTGCTACACTCCCTATACCAAACTATGATCCCACTATCACTCTGATATAAGGAGTTAACACAATTCACCACATCAAACTATTAAACTGTACTTAAAGAAAATTTATTTGAAAATGCTTGGAAACTTAAGACTTATTTAACAAAATCATTTGAAATCAAATAAATATTAAACAATGCATAGTGAAAGACATATACTTGCATTCATCACTCTAAATATACATCGTAAAACAAGAGAAACAAGACCAAAAGGAGGGTAATGTGCCACGGTATACACCACATACGCCGTGGCATATGGCACAAAGCCACGAGCTCCCACTCTATGCCATACGCCATAGCATGTGACACCATGTGGCGTGACGTGCAATGACAGATTTTATTGTCATTTGACAATTCATGCAAGTGAACTTCTAGCGTGTGTCATTTCCTCATACAACATTCGATTGTAATAATTCAAGTGCCCACACAAAGCTTATTTCATAAGCTAACTAATGAGATAAGTTTGGATATGATCCAACTGTCTAATCTAAATTTGAATACTCGGGTGTAAAAAGATATTTGTCCTTAAAAATTCACACACCAAAGTGTTCAAATTACATACTTTTTTTCATTAGGTCATTTTAGGCCTTGAACTAACTCTAAAAGGACCATTCACACTGATTGACCAATAATATCAACATTTATACACATATATCAAGATTTGACCATTTAATCGTCCATTTACACAATAAAGGGGTTGTTTATACAATGTCACCGCAACATTTACTATTAGCTAATTTCTCACACAATCATCACAAATTACTACATCATCATTGCGTACACAATCACAACTAACTCTTGGCTCATTAGTATAATTTTTCACCACATTCAATGCACATACATAATGATTAGGGTTAAGAATCACATGATCACCGCTTATATACATTTCTAATATAGTTCAATCAAAACTTAGCCTATAACACATAAATCACTACAAGCATAACATCTCCACATACTGGGCTACGTTTTCTTAAAATAATTGTTTATCACAATTTCAAACTTGCACATGATTCTTATGGAAACTCATTCATTTACATATATAATTAAAGATTCATTACATAAACTCTGAGTTTTTGCATAGCTATAACAACACTAAGCTGGCTTTGAGTCTTTACTTTTTGCCCGGCTCATTACTTTAACTTGTAAAAAGTGTAACCATGAGGTGAGATAAAAATCTCAATAACAAAATAATCCACTACTACTAACTATCACAAGTAACTATAACCAAATATTGCATATTTATAATCAAACATAATATATAACATAAGTTTTACTTTATGAAATCATCTTCACAATAAATCATCACTGTTAACATAATCAACTATCATCCAAACCTCCATATCATTCCAACCAAAATCATAGGCTTTTAATAGGCTAATACACACACATTAATTTGAGCACACCCACAGTGGTAGAACTACACAACTAAAGGTGTTCTATCCCACTTTCGGACTATAATTTCCCCTTATCACACATTGATTGGGGTGTTGTTACTCCAATACTGTATCACACAGATGCTAAGAAGCTCTGATCTCTAACATCACACCGCACCCTACCTAAGTACTAAGGAGATAATCTCCAACATTGTACCTCAATAAACAGTAAGGAGATGAAATTCTCTAAAATCGCATCCCGTCGAGCACTAAGGAGAATAAATGACATGTAAACTTCTCATTACTTCTCTCTACCGGTGAACTTCCACCCTCCTATGATCATGCTCTCATACAAACAAGTAGTTTATATTTCAAATCCATATCTATATTTATATAATCGTACACTTTCACAAATTTGTATAATTAAAATCCTTCTCATGCAATAGTCATGTATTTTCTCCAAAACATGCATAGTTTAAAACAATGTCATGTAATAGCTATAATACTATCAAACAGTTACATTAAACAGTCGAATATAGTAAGTTATTCAGTTACCTCAACTTTCTGTCACAAGAAAGGTTTCCCCATCGTATTCACAATAACTAATGCTTCCTTACACGCTTTCTCTCTCTAGTTACATGTGCAACACAACAATCTACACACAATTATCACTATTAGTCATTTAATCAAATTAACTCTAAGTACTAATTATTACTCAAAATCATATTCAGCTATTCATCCTTTTTCACTTAGTTCGGTTAGGTTCCTCGTAACTCAATTATCACATTCTAGCACTTCTATCAATCCTAACACACTTTCTCCTTAATTCCCATTCTCATTTCTCTTTAGTTTATGGCTAAATCAAGCATATTGCCTCAAAGCTTTATTGTTCAATTCCAAACTAGTCGTAAAACTTTAATTTGACTTTAAAGAATCTTTTTATTACAAAAGGGTAAGAAACTAACCCCTTAAAATTTTCCAATTCAATTTCTCTATTACTTAAACTAAGAGAAATTAGTGTAGAATCAAAACTAAGGGTGATGCGAAACTTACCCGATAAGCTTCTCCCAAAGCCTCAAGAATCCTTGCCCTAGTAGTGCTTTCTCTCTTTTCCCTCTCCGTTCATGTTTTTCTTCCTTTTATCTCTATTTTTCACAAACTAACCACGTCTTTATTATCTAATTTTTGTGCCGTGTGTTGCGGCTCAAGTTGCTTAAGCCACAGTGTGTAGCACAATAAGGAAAATTCTCACCATGTGTATCCACTTCTTTCTGAAATGTGATTCTTGTACTCATCTGTTCATCCAACATTTCAAAGAGTCAAAATACCAAATTGTCTTTCAAAATCTTAATCACTTACTAATTACTAATTCACCCTCAATTAGCAACCAATTTCAGAATTAAAAAGTCAGAATGTTACATTACCCCTATACTATACTTTTCAAGCTATCACCGAGCTCAAATTTATGCATAATAAAGTTAATCTACAATTGGCTAGTAACAATAACCATCAATATAACTTCCATTTATCTCATTTTAAACACTTTAACTCACACATAATCAATCCAAAATCCCAACCTTTAGGATTTTCTCACAATCAGTGGGTAAATTAACTCTCGTTAACTCCATTTAACTTTTATAAACTTAAATATCATCATTTATGGCTCCCATTACTCCAAATCATCACTTTAATGCCCTAAATTAGTCCAAATTCAAGGGCCTACATATATGGACACATAAAATCATCACCTATAGGTGTAGAAGGCTTAGACAACTCTTATTAGTCCTATTTTGGACTAATGGGTTCAAATTTAGGACTAATGAGTTCAAACTTATAACCCTAAAGTCTGAAAATTACCTTTTCATAGCAAAACTCCAACTCAAAACTAAGTGTGTGTTTGGATTAAAAAATTTATAACTGAGGTTAGGATTCAACAGAGGTTAGCAAACTGAGGTTAGAAGAAAAGTTAGTTGATCTATCGTGATTTATGTTTGGATACCATTTTTTTTAAAAGTCAGTCAGATAAACTGAAATTTGTTTGGATGGTTTAATTCAAAAGCCAGTTGAGATGTTTAATGATAAAAATAAGCATGAATTTTTTTATCTTAAATATTAAATCTTAAATAAGCATGTTTATATTTTTTTAACTAACTAATAAGTAAAAAATATTAAACTTAAAATCAAAACTAATAAGTAAAATATTTTAAACAAACATTAATTTCTCCCCTTAACTCAAGAGGGTTTTCGAGTTAATTATTTCCCCAAATCACACAATTCATATAAAAAATTCGCAACCAAGGGTATCACAAGGTAATATTAGAAAATTGGCCAGTCATTAGTGATCTCCCTTCTTGAAAGGTTTTTAGGAAATCAATTTCTGAATACTTTATTTTTTCTAGAACTTCAACAACTTATCATAAAAATCAAAATACAAGATTAAAGCAAGGAACTGGTACCACATTAATACATCATCACACATCAATACTTCAATCATATCCATACTCAAATTTATTAACGATAATGGGCAAATCCTGGTAATTGAAATTATCAAACTACATTATCAATACACATGTGCCATCTTCAAATAAAGAATTTATCTATGGCAATTCACGATCAAGCGATTATTTTCCATTTGAGTCACAAACATTGTGTACACGTGTACACAAACACCATTTGAGTCAGAGAATCATGAGCGACCACCCACGGCACTGCGACAGTGAGATAAGATCTGACAGAAAATGAGAGATCGAGAGGTGAGAGGCGAAAGCGGATGAGGCAGTCTGTTGAGTTGAGGTCAAGCTATAAGAGTGAGTGTGAAGCTTGGGGTTTTTAGAGTTCAGATAGAATTGGGATACAGAGTGGCATCTGCTTAGAGATGAAGGGGAGAGAGAACAAGTGATGTGATAGAGAGAGGGGGAACGACGATGCTTATGGTGAACGTAGGGGTAGTGCAACAACTCTGGATACGGATGGAAGCGATCACGGTGGAAGGTTAATGTTCATGGCTAAGAAAACAAGCAAGAGTGTAGAACTGAAGCTGATACTCCGGTGGAGAGGTGGTGTTTCATACAGAGACTCCTTGTTTAGCATTAATTTCTCGGGGTTCTTGTCTCAAAACCAGATTGAAGATGACATCATGTAACGTTAGGAAGGCTACTTCGCAAAGTTAAATGTGAAGTTGGAGAGCGAGGAATCAAATGAAGAAGACTCAGAATTTGTGGAGGAGGATAAGATGACCCATGCCTGCGTGTCACAGAGAAAGAGTATAAAGAGTGGTGCAGACTACGGAGGAACTCTCTCGTCGTTAAACTGTTAAAACAAGGTACTTGAAAATTGACCGATTATTGAACGGCGAGAATCAGGATGGAGAGCTGGAGATCAGCCAAAGGTACTTCAACACAACTTGAATTCTGAAGGAAGAAGCAGATCTATGGGCTTTGAAGCAGCTGGAGGTCACAGCACCATGCATAAAGGAAAGGACAGGTACAGCTGGTAGATAAAAAGCAAGAGAGAGAAATCATCAAAATGTATTTAATGCTTCCAATGGATATTAACGCTGACGCTCTGGAGAAAAAAGCCAGATGAGTGAGCTTCAGTATTAACACACGTTCAGATGCCAACTGAAGTTAAAAAATCATGTTAATCCAAACAAAACTTTTTTAACATTTTATATTATAACTGCAGTTAAACCTATTTTAACTGAGGTTTGCATCTAATCCAAATGTGCTCTAAGTAAAAGAGGAGGGAGAAGGAAGAGAAGATGTTTACCTTAAAGATTGAAGCTCTAAATCTCCTTAAAATGGACCCCAAGCTTACCCCAGCAAAGCAAAATGCTCCCTCATTCCCTTCCAATTTCCTTTTTGTTTTCCAAACAGCCTGATGCCCCATTTAAGTTTGATTTGAACCATCAGCTATATCGCATAGCACATTTGCCTTGGCGAATGGTATAGAGAGATAAGCCTAATTTTTTGTCCTTCAGTTGGGCACAAACAAAATTAAAAAACTTGAAACCAATAAAGACTGTAAACAATTTCAATAAGCCCATTAGCCATCTTTAATCATCCTCAAATTAATTAACACGTGAATTTACACAGTTAATCTTCATTAATTTGTTTATGTTGAGATTTAAAATTTTAGATGTTATAATAAGGGTCTGGCTCATGTGGGCCAAACTCGCTCGTTCCCCAACTCTAGTGTTAAGATTGGAGCTTTAAAAGTATATTTGGTATGGAGCAATATTTGGATAGAATGCTTACAATAATTTTATTTTATAATCAATTAGAAATTATCAAAAGACTATAATATCCCTTATTATTAACAAAAAGGATTCATAGTCTTAAATCCAAATCTGGCTATCTCCATCTTGAACTTGAACCAAACTTGAAAAACCATATCTCAATCTGAAACTCGAATCAAACTCAATCTCAAACCAAATATGAGAAGATATGAGCAAGTTGTTTAAAATCAATGATGGAAATATAACGAAGCTCATCATCTTCACGCATTTTATTATTGAAGGGAGGAAGTGTGAAGGTGCAAGCAAGTGTGATCTAGAAGGACAAGGGGGGAGACACAAAAATGACTGAGACACTATCTAGAGGGAGGGAGATCATTTGCAATAGAGACAGCGGCAAGAACAACTTGCAACGGAGATGAAAAATACACAGATCTAAGTGAGAGAACATAAATGAACAATAATGAACTCGAACTAGAAGGAGGAAGACAGAGGGGAAGGAAAATGACATTGCATTAGAGATGACAGTATTGGCAAAGAGAGGAAGACATGTTAAAAGAAACTTGGCTAAGTGAGAGATAGGGTGGAGGGCTAAGGAGAGAGGCGAGGGAAGGAGGATGGGGAGGGTGATTTGGTTAGAAAATAATCAATCCCAAAATTGATTTTTCAATACTAGGGGTAGTGGTATTGGGTAATCTCATATAGATAGGATTGAGACCAAATTTTCCATTTCCTCATTCCAAATATAAAAATTAATACTAGTTAGTCTCAATCCCACTTCTTCAATCCTTTATACCAAACAAGGCCTTAGTTTTCTTGTAAATGAAAGAAAATGATGGAGTTCTTAGGCAGCTTACTGCTCCTGATTAGCAAATCTTGAGCAAGTTTAGGGGACGAAATTAAGGCTTCTTTTGGGTGTATATGTTGCCCAGGTTAGGAATTGGATCAAAGAATGTCTCTTAAAATTGCTTCTTCTAGAATTGGCTTTTTGCCTTTAACATATCATGACTCATGACGGTACACAACTTCATTTGCATCACAAGCCATATGATTTAGATATGGTGGAAAGTATCATTTCCATATGATTTAGATATGATGAAAAGCATCATTTGGCTCAGACGAGTGGTATGTGTCTTGACAATTGATTAAAGGTGAAGAAATAAGGTCATTTTCGCTATTCAAGATTAGTTTAATGGTTGAGACTGGGTATGCAAAGACAAACCTAGAAGCCGATCACACATTAATGTTTGAAATAAAAATAATGAGTTCATGTAAATGGTTATGATTTCTTATTCAATTTTTACGATTCATAGAATAAAAGTTGTGATTGTTTAAATAAAAATTGTAAATGGTGATTTTTAAAACTTGGACTTCAATGATAAAAGAAATTTCATGTGGGAAGTTGTGATTTATTGTTTAATTATTATGATTCACATAATAAAAGTAATGATTGGTTATTTAAAAAAATTCACTTGGGAAGTTATTATTTTTTGTTTAATTTTTGCTATTCATATAACAAAAATTGTGGTTATTTAAACAAAAGTTATAATTGAAAAAATAAAGTCAAACCCCTTTTTTGTTTATTTTAGGCAAAGAGCAATTTAATTATTTAACATAAAATTATTAATGTCAGAAAGATATCTAAAGACTTTAAAAGAATTATAATATTTTGAATGATCTGCTTGTTATATATTTTGATGGGACTATATTGTCATTTTTTAAGGCAAATGTGAAATTGGCAAAAAAAAATCACTCTGTTAATCTCAACAAGCTGCCACTTTTCCTTCTTTTTCTTTCTTCATTAGGGAAACACATTTTATGGATGAACACAGCATACTCATCACTCTTAGAGGTGATTTAAACCCCATATTTTTTTTCTATCAAATGATCGCTATTGTTGATTTAAAATTATTTTTTTAAATATTTTTATTATATTTATTAAAATGAAAATATATAAAAAACATATAAAATGGTAATGTTTTTTATGCTTATTAGAAGATATATATCATGGTATTAATTACTCCTGATAAGATTTGGATAGTCCAAATTTAAGCTTTTTACTTTTATTTTATATTTATTAAAATAAAAATATGTAAAAAAATATAGAAATTTTTAATAAATCTATTTATTACCAATTCAGATAGTACATATTTAATCTAGATGATGTAATTTAATATTATTTTTTAATAATTTTTATAAAATGATTATTCAAATGTACTTTGAATAATACAGATATAATCTGAAAGGTTAATTTAATATTAAAATTTTTATAATTTTAACTAATTGATCATCTAAATATATTCTGGACATTTCATATTTAATTGTATAATTTTTTTATTAATATAGTATAAAAATATTAAAAAATAATTTTAAATCAATCATAGATATTTAAAAAAAAAAAAGAATGAAGAGTCCAAGGGTGATACCAAATGGGACCTAACTTCTTCATTTTTCTCTCTCCACTTCCTCTCCACTTTTCATGTCAATCGTCAGATTTATTTTTAAACAGTTGAGATTTAATGTTTCATAAAATTATTATTAAAATATAAAATTTTATAAAAAATAATATAATAATAATTTTATGAAACATTAAATCTCAACCGTTTAAAAATAAATCTGATAATTGAGATAAAAAAAAATAAAAAAAATGAAGAGAAGCCAGTACTACCAAATGCGGTTCCCTTCATCGGTCTCTTTTCCACTGTGTTTTTTTTCATTTTATTTTTACTTTACTCTCTCCTCCTCCTAAGCCGGCTGACAGTGACAACCGCTTCCCTTTTTCCACAGAAATACAATCTGCGATTTCCCCTACTTTGGGGGCCTGCAAAAATCAATTCAGCACATATTCCTAAAGAGACACGCGTACATGTTCATAATAGTTTATCCATATTTGTCACTAATGAGCAATTCAGCACATATGATGTGACTCTTCTTCATGTACGGATTTTGCTAATCAGGCTAAGTGAGTCAAGGTCTCTTTTATTTCCTAAAGCTCCGTTTCTTTTGATTGTGGTTATCTCAACTATACCTTTATTAGGACTCTATTGCCCATTACTGTATACATATATATCATTTTTCTGCCCCTGTAGACCTCCGTGATCGTGTTCAAAATTATGGATAATATTAAATTAAATTCTTAATGACCACAGGTTGTCAAGTCTGGCACCTGTAAGCCATATGTATTAGGGTGAACTTAACAAAGTGGAATGGGCAGTATTTCATTTTGGCGCAAAAGGAAGTTAAGTCGTAAACCAAAAGGAGATGAATGGGCATTGGGCCAGCTTGAAAAGCAAGCAGGAGACACGTAGGCATAACGCATAGGATGCTTCGCAGTGCCGAGATGAGTGTCGAGGAGACGAGGACATTAGTGCCTTTGTTCCAACACCGATGGAAATAATATATACTCCTTCCCCTCATTCTCATACTTTATTATAAGCTACTTTTAATTATCTTATTAGCATCAAGAAAAGATTATTAAATTATTAATTTCATTTGAAAATAAAATAAATTTTAAATTTTATCCCTATCTAAATAAAAAAATTCAAATTTCAACTACATTTTTTTCAAAATTAATAAATTTAAGTAGGACTCATATTTGAAAAATATAACTAATACCTCATAATATGCCTTATATTGAAAACCAATAAATATTTTTAGAATGTGCTCAATAACAAGGACGGAAGGGAATATATCATATTAATTAATCAATTTTTTTCTTCAAGCATAGAGAGAGAGAGAGAGAGAAAAACTAACCAATATTTGTTATCAAAAAAAGAAATTAACCAATTTTTAAAATAAATAAATAAAAATTAAAGTCCAGCAGGAATGGTTTTTCCATCCATAATTT
Organism: Prosopis cineraria; assembly: GCF_029017545.1. Taxonomy (NCBI): domain Eukaryota; kingdom Viridiplantae; phylum Streptophyta; class Magnoliopsida; order Fabales; family Fabaceae; genus Prosopis; species Prosopis cineraria. The sequence continues at coordinate 47,369,849 of NW_026555334.1, forward strand.
TTTTAGGAAAAATTGCTATAAAAAACCTCACCACCAAATCAATTGCTAAAAAAGAGTTGAGAACTTTTGGAGATTGAAATCCCTTGTTTTAAAAACAAAAAAAAAAAGGTAGAGCAAGGTCCTTTATTGTTAATATTTCACATGAGGTACTTCATTGTCAAATATGTCACAAAATTTTTCAGTATTAATAATTTCATATCAACACTTGATATAAGGTCCTTCAGTGTTAATATGTTAAAAAAGGCCATATGCGGGGGGATCTTCAGTCATATGTTACGATTCTTCCATTATATACATTTGAACTTCCATTATATGTAACAAAACTTCCATTTATTCGAATGATATGTTTTGACATTTTGAAAATTTTTAACTTAGAAGCATTTTAGAATACTAGAAGCAGGAATCTTCAGTCATATGTAGCGATTTTTCCATTATATGCAACAAAATTTTCATTTATTTGAATAACACTTTTGCATATTTGAATATTACCTATTAGTTTCCCTTATGGATATTTTTAGAAGCATATGCAATCTTTCTTTCTAAATATGCGACCAATCTTCACTAAAATGTAAATTTCTTTTACATATTTGAATAACAATTTTGCATATTCGAATATCACTTATTAATTTTCCTTATGAATATTTTTGGAAGCATATGCAACCTTTCTTTCTTAATATGTGACCGATCTTCAATGAAATGTAAATTTCTTTTAAATATTTAAATAACACTTTTGCATATTTGAATATCATTATTTAAAATTTCTTATGGATACTTTTGAAATCACATGCAATCTTTCTTCTTCAATATGCAACTAATCTTAAAAAAAATCCAAATTTTCTCTATATATTCAAATAACACTTTTACATATTCGAATAAATGGAAGCTTATTTGCAATTTTTCAAAGTAATATTCGAATATCCAAAATGGTTATTCAAATAAATGAAAAAAAATATATTTTTAGGACATTTAAGATACATATTTGAATATGATTTAGAATTTGAAATTTGAATATTGCATCAATGTTATGTTTTCAAGATATCACAAATACATATTCTGAAAAAGAAAATGGATATTTTGAAAACATAAATTAATATTTTGAAAATGCATATGGATAATCTGAAAATGCGAATGAATATTCTAAAAATTTGCTTTTTTCATAAGAATACCAAATGATATTCTAAAAATAAAAATGCGTATTTTGAAAATTAACTCATTTTTTATGAAAATCTATTTTGATATTCTAAAAACTAAGTGTTAAAAATGAAGGAAAGTCCCTAAACAACTCATACACTGAACAACTTTATTTCTTCACATTAACATAATGCTGTATAATTCATGTTTTACACTTTATATTGAGTTTAAAATAAATCTATTTGATATTCCACATAGCAAAATAATTGAACACTAACAAATATTCACTTATATGAAAAATAACGCTTGAAGCAAGAAATTAAATATGCAAACAAATAAGAGTTGCAAAAGATGAAATTTTATATCCTTAAATGTGTATAAACATAATCATGTATGCTTTGCAAGTGAAAACAATTTCATAGACATGAACATTTGCAAAAGACCCATCCTAACAATATTCTTAATCTATTCATCCTAGCCGCCTTCATCTCCAACATTGCCACCTTCTTCTTCAATATTGTCACCTTCTTCTACTACTTTATCCTTGCCCCCTAATTTTCTCAATTTTACAATGCTTCTATCTTCTCCAAGTCCTATCATACTAAATGCGTTGGAAACATTATAAATTTTTAATAAAAAATTTTCTTTGAAGAGTATGTTTGATGTAAATTGTCATTTTAATGTTACCATCTAATACAAGCTATTACACCTCATTGTTGATTTTTCATATACAATTCATCCCTACAAGCTATTACAATTACAAAGCAATAAATTATATCTTATGGAACATGAAATTCAAACCTAGGAACACTAGAACATGAAATCAAAATACTACAAAAGGAAAATCAATTGAAAAGAAGAGAAGCGAAAGGCGTGAGACTATGATCAACATTATCTTTACATACAACTAGAACAAGCAGCTAATCTTCAACAAGTTTCCTTCGCAAATGAGAATATATAACAATGAAGTAAATACCAACTTGACGGTTTGTTATGTAGAGTTTATTCTTCATATATGCTAATAGTTAAAAAATCACATATCTTTGAAGATAGCCATGTGAAATTCCATAACAAAAAGACAAATTGAAAAAAATCACACTTTTGAACAACTAAAATATAGAGTTATTTGTAGAAGCTCATATCTTGAATAACCAAAATGATTGTGTAAATGCAATGGTCTATCCTCTTCGGCAAGGCATGATGCAAAGTTTCAATACTGCACATCATGGCAGTATACTAGCACAACTTGGTGAACTAAAGTTTTGAATATCTAGCATCTAGACTAAAAATACTAATTATGTCTATAATAGTAAGGAGCTATATGATGTCAATTGTAAACTTTTACAATCCAACACGTAAAATCTACAAAAAGCTTGTGTGTGTTTATCCACAAAAATTTAGCATTATTCTCACTAGATCAATAAATCTTGAGGGAATATTAAAAGTTTAAAGAAAAACACCTTCATGAACTGCATCATAAACTTCTTCCATATTCACATTCAAAGCTCGCAATAAAACTAACAAACTGTGTGCTCTTTTTGAGTCAATGATTTGAATAAACCCCATAATAATGAAATCAATAGCTGTAGGGGTTGCTATTTTTGTGAATTCTGCACCAAAATTCAACAAATTGAAGATGACCAAATATTAAAAAAAAATAGAAAAGGAAAAGGAAAGGCAAGAAAAGGAAGGAAGAGCATATTTACCTCTACAATCAGGCTTGTGGCACTACTTTACAAGACAAACACTTTCCTTGGCAAAGTCCCTAAGAGGATTGACTTAGAAATCAATGGCATCCATCATCACAAGTATTAGTATATCTATGAACTCAAGTGACTGGTGGAAACTATCCATCTTTGAAGATAGAGTGCAAGGAGGAGTCCTTAAATGCGTGATGCTAAGATAGATAGATGGAACATCAAGCCTCACCATGGATGAGTCACTATCAAAAATTGCAATCAACAGAGAAGAAGAGAGAGGATTTGGTCATTTGAAGTATCAAATTTATGCCATCGAAAGACCTCATTTTGAAAAACTTTTCAAGGCCGTATGGGCAATGAAATTTGTGGTGAAGTATTTTTTAGCAATTTTCCTTTTTTTTTATATATATCTCAATCCATCCAATTGATATTAATGTATGCATATTTAGAGTGATATTTTTCCTATGATTGCGTCTCGTTGGTCCAATTATGGGATGCTAGCTACAAAAAGGTTCGGTTTATTTAATATATTTAAGCGAGCAACATTTTGTCTTCAATTAACTATCTTTCATTCTTATGGATGAGACTTGCACGTGATGATGGTCCCCGCCCAATTACACCTATAATAATATTATTTAGTGTCAGTTTGGATTTTAATTTACATATGAGAAAAGTATATTTAAAAATATAATTATTTATTAAATTTGATAAAAGTATGTTTCAAATATAATTTGAATGTGTTATTCAAGTTTATCCAAACAAACCTTTTTTATGCTGTTCACAAAAGGAAGAAGTCATCTCATGCTCTTTTTTTCGGTAACAGTTGTCTCATGCTCTTTATTCTTTTTCGAGTTTTTCCCACTACAGTTAAGCATTACTGTAATTTTTCTAATTTTTAAGGCTTTTTTAAATAAATTTGTTTATAAAATATTAGAAATAACTAATCAACATAGTACATCAACATGTCTGTATTACAATGAGTTAAAATAAAAATTTCACTCCAAAATTTTTTCACTAGATATCTTAGAATATTTAAAAGCACAATGTCTTTTGATTTTTTTGGCCAAAAACGCACAGTGCCACCCACTACATTAACAGTTAAATCCTTCATTTTGACCAAGGCTTGCACATGTGGCGAGTTATGTGGGCTGAGTTGGATTAAAACTTGTTTCTGAGTCATCCCATGTGGCCTCCAAATTTCTCAACTATCGTTCAACTCTTCACCGACCCTTCGCATCCTCTTCATGTCTCACCAATGTTGAACAATGAACTCGAAATCTAGGGGAGGAGGACCAGATCTATTGATGCCCCAACAGCCCCGCCATGTGCGAGATACGCTTCGCAATGCCCTTCACCGGCAAATCCAAGTTCATGTTCGCCATCAGCTGCGAAGGTGAAGAAGCCAACATACCTTTTCCCTGGGTATATTATTCATGCCTATACTCTTTGATTTCAGCCGAGATGGTTCATCGCTGGTAGCTTCTGATTGCGGTTTATAGACACAAAATGTTCTTGGATTGCTTTTGAGGTTTTTGTGGAATTTGGTTGGATGGGATGTATCCGGTGATTCAATCTTCTTCTTCTTCGTTTTTGTTTTGTTTTTTTTTTTTTGGCGATCAAACAATGCACGTAGTTTCAGAAACCAACTATGGTGGTGGATTGATTTTTTTTTTTTTTATAATTTGTGATTGCTTGTGCATAGACTTTTTAAATTCTTTAAAAATTAGATATGCATTCCAATGAGTTGTAGTTCTGGGACAACTTTTATGATTTTTTTTTTAATCAAAGTCATCTCTCAAAGACAATATTTTTTTCAAAAACTTTAAGGATATACTTATATTTTTACCTTCTTACTATTGCAATTACAGCTCTAGACCCTAGATAAGTTTGAATTAAAAATATACTCCTTCCAATCTATAATATAAACATTTTCCCTCAATTATTATTGGTTAACTATGTAAGCATCTTAGCATTTGTCAAAAAAAAAAATCATTTTACTCCCTGTATTTATTAACCCAAATCCTCACATCTATGGATTTATGACCTTTTTTTCACTCATTATAAATTCAAATTGTGGGTAAAGGGGGAAAATAATATATGTTTTCACAAAAATAATAATTTTATTGGTATGTAACTTATTGTTAAAGATGCTTGTTTTTTAGACTGAAAGGAATAACTTTGAGCTTAAGATGGGTTTAAACAATAGATTAACATGATCTGGTAAAATAAAAAAACAATGTTTTCAAACTTGAATAGTTGAATCAATCCAACAATCACCTAACAAAGACAACGGTGTGATTTACCTATTTAACATGTTCTAGTAGTTAGTATGGATTAGCCTGTTATGGCTAGGCAGATTTCAAAAATTTAGGCCCCGTTTGGTATAATAGTTTTTTATGGAATTGAAATTAGAATTGAAATCAGAATTGAAATAAAATTGAATTATAAAAGTATGTTTGGTATGTTAGAAAAATTAGATGGAATCCTTGCATTACTTTTATTTGGTATGCAAGACATGGAAATGGAATTATACTTAAAAGACAAAAATACCCCTATATAAAAATTAAAATAAAACATAATAAAAACTTAATTGTATACCCATAAAAACATTTAATAAAGGTAGTAAGTAAGGAAATACAAGAAAATCAAAAGTTTCCCTTTCTAAATAATAAAAAATCCAGTAAAATATTTTACAAAAAATATATAAATATATAAATTATATACACAATATTATATATAATACTATCTTATATATATTATAACGTTTTATATACAATGAGCAAAAATATCAGGAACTAGGAGTGAGGTGAGGGTTTTATTTTTTTTGAGGGCAAATTTGTCTTTCTGAAATTGTATGAGGGCAAAAGTGTCATAAATGTTACAATTCTATAGAATTGCTCTCAATTCCATAGCTTTAAATAAGGAATTCAATTCAACATTTTTTCATGGAATCAGGATTCTTAAGAATTGTAATTCATATCTACCAAACATCACTTTATTCAGATTCTTATCCCAATTTCATTTCCATCTTCACAATTCCAACATACCAAATATGACCTTAGGAAAAACCCAAAACCGGGAAGGATTGGATTGTTTTCTTTTTGCTATTAGTTTAATTTTCAATTTAAAAATATCAATATCAACTTACTTTATGGTTATTATAATAAAATCTTAAGTGCATAATTTAATTATTAACATTATATCAATAAAAGTGTAGAGAAAATTAAAAAATTGCTTGTTTTAAAAGAATGAATATCGTAAACAAAAATATATACATATAAAAAATAAAAAAAATAAAAATTTAGGAAAATTAATTTTACAATCCTTACAGTTTCATTCAATTTATAATCAAACCCCTGAAATTTTAATACCTTTAATTAATTCCTTAAAAATTGAATTTTTGAAGGCGTTAGTCCTTATACAGTAACACCGTTTTTTTTTTTCCCCTAACACGGCTAATGGAGCTGACCAATGCATAGATAGATAAGAATTATTAAAATTTTTTTAATAATTTCCAAGTAAGCAATAAACACATCCTATGCAGCCTTCACTCCAATGACTGGAAACTGGATTCATGGACGTGGGGTTTGTGCGACAAGAATGGCCTTCCTTGGCAGCTGGGTTCTCTGGCAATGAGGGAATTATTCAGTGATAGAAAGGAGAAGTTGCTTGATCTCTTTGTGATCAACTTGTGTTGTTGTCTAAATCTTTTCTCCTTCTTTTTTTACACTGTATATGGTTCATGTTTATATCATTCTATTTTTCTTGTACAAAAAATAGAGTCCATTGTAAAAAATAGAATGATAGGGTGTACCCAAAAAAAAATAGAATGATATAAACATTGTTGTGGTTCATGTTTATATCACTCTCTACCCTTTTGGTTTCCATTTTTTCTTACATCTTGAGATTATTCAATCCCCCCTCCCTCCCCTCTCTCAAAATGAAAAAAAAAATATTCTTTCCGTCTCAAATTATAAAATAATTTTAGATAAAATTTTACATATTAATAAAGCTTATGAAATATATTTTACAACTTTATTTTTTTTAAATAAAAAATATAAACCTTCAAAAATATCTTATTCCATTGATAGAAGAATATTAAAGAAAAAAATATACGATAAGAGTAATATTAAAAAAATATTATTAATAAAATTTATTTTTATTAAAGTGTCTTATATTTTAAAATGTTAAATTTTTTTAAAAATATTTTATTATTTAGAATGAAGAGAGTATTAAATTTAATCTGTCAAAACTTAATCTAAACAATCTGATATTAGCCCCCGCCTAGCCGGGTGAGGAGAGGAAAGCCAGCTCGAAGGAATGGACGGCGGGAGGATAATATTAAAATACTGATGATTAATGATTTTTTTGTTTAAAAAAAAGAAAAGGTAAATGTGGAAAAAGGAGTTCTGGATGGGGGCGAAGCGCCTGGCATTGCCAAGCATAGATAGACAGCAACACGTGAATACCACGCATCCTGCTCTCCCACACTTCCGCAATCGCGCGTGTCCACACGTACTTCTCTCCTAATTGCCCTCTTCGCTTTTTCCGCTCCCCAGGGCTGATAATTTTTGTGCCCGTGAAGCATGTCAGTCGTCAACAATGCTTAATAATAAAACTTTATCCTTTTTTTTTAAGTAAAAATATAAATATTCAAAACTGCCCTTCATGCATGCATAATTGTTATATTATAATTATTTTTATTGACTTGAAGGCAATATTATAAAAATATTATTAATAAAAATTTGTTTTTATCAAATTATTTTATGTCTTGAAATAACAAAATAGCTCCAACATCACCTTATTTTTGTCAAATTTTTATATTTTAAAATAATAAAATATTTTTAAAGTTGTCTTATAATTTAAAATGAATTAGTACTTGTTTAGAATTTGTGAGTATCTTGAATTTAATTTTAGGTTATTTTTACCTAAACATTAAAAACTTATATGTTTTTGCCAATCACTAACTTACTTATTCATCAAATTTCTTTGGACAAAAAAAATGTACACATAATATTACACGAGCCTCTAAGCAATTATTTGAGAACAAAAATGATATTTAACTAATTGAACATCCATTTAAATGTCACATGGATTGCCTTTGTATATTTTGTTAGAAAAAATTGGTTACTTGGCACATTAACGATAGGGTATAAATTAATCTTTTTTTTTTAAACATTGATGTGGTGTTTTAATCAAATATTGAGTTTAAGATTTCTGCATACCAGCGATTATTTCAGCAACAGAAGTAACCCTTAGCTACTCCCCCCCCCCCCTCTTTTTTGATTTGATTTCATTTAAGTAAATTATTATTATTTATTAGCACTGACTTCATAATTAAAAAGAAGAATTATATTGAAGTTCCACACAAAAAAATAATTATCACAATGTCTATTAACAACTGATTAATAAATTTTACGGTAATTAATTTCTCTATATGAGACTTAATTGTAATTCTTCTTAGTTAAAATTTACATTATTGTAGCACGAGGCTAAAAGAGAAGAAAATCTCAAAGTTTGCTTTGTTTTGGTATTCAACAAGTTAAAAAATTATTTATAAATCACAAAATACAATTTTTTTTAAAAAAATTATGCATAGGTCTTGTGAAATAGATTCATTTACAAACAAATTTTGTAAAATTCAAAAATCATTGCCAAATCTTTGGAATTTGAATGTAATTTAAAATTGATATGTAAAAATAATAATACCTCTATTAAAAATACTAAAATTATAATATTAAAATATTAAAGTGATAATTAAAATTATTGATGAATTAATTGTAAAGAATTAGTAGTAAACTTTGTCGGTAACACATGATAAGGGTTATAATTTTTAAATTTATGAGATTTATTTATAAATAATTTAAACTTATACATAATTTCCCCAATATTTTATTCAGTATCTCATTTGCTCATATTCTTCGGCTCCTTTTTGTTTTTGTTTTTTTCCAACAGCAGATTCTTCGCTTCAAATTCTCATTTATGTTGATATAATATAATAATATATTTGGAAAATGATATAAATTTATTTATAAAATATGTAAATGATAATGAGGTATCATAAAATATGATAATTCTTCTTAATATCCTAAAACTCTATGATATTAATTTCATTTGTGAAATTATTATAAAGCTGCCAATTTAAAATTAAAAAGGGCAGAGTGAAACTAATCATTTGTTATCTTATTTTAATTATTGCTATAAAATATTATTAAATAAAAGCAATCAATGATATTCACAAGACTTTGACTTCAATAATTAAAAAATTTATAGAGGGGAAGCTCTTATCCCATTTTAGCTAATAAAAATAGTTATCATTTAAATTAAAATAATAATTGTCCTCTTCTTATTTTATTTTAAAATAGATGTATTATAACCATTTCACAAATGAAATAAATATTAAAAAAGTATCAAGAGACTTAACAAGAATTATCATTTTATTTTTTATTGATTTTATATACTTCCTAAGGAAAGTGAATTCCTTTTCCAATAATTAGTATTTAAAATTAAGTATTGCAATCACTTGGCATCAGTTATGAAAAGCTACATGCATGCTTAATGATTGCCTTTTATTTTAAAGGAAATACATTGTTAACAAGGTGTCTACAGTGTAATGCCTCATGCTACAAGCCAAACAAATCAATTCCCGTGAAGGCATTATGGTATTTTCTAATCGTGCCTAGATTTAGACACATGTATAGCAGTGCAAAAGTTGCTAAATGCTTAATATGGCATGTAGATGAAAGGAAAAAGATGGCATGCTTCATCCCCTACTAGTTCACACAATGGAGAAAGATTGATTATGAGTACCCTGAATTTAGGGAAGAGAGTAGGAATCTATACCTTGCTTTGTCTACCGATAAGATGAATCCTCATGGGTTTAAAGTAGTAGCCACAAGATTAAAGAGGGAATGTGCAAATATGTGGTTAGTGACTAATTGATCCTTTTATCTAACTCTCCCACTATCTATGAGTTGTCAAAAGTCACTAATCATATTTTTTCTTAATCTTTCTAGGAATTATGGATAAGAAATAGATGGTGCAATCAAATATCCGAGATATATTGGTATAGGGTGGTAGATTTCGTCTAAGCTTGTAGTTAAGCATGTAGAGCCCTACTAGGATTGTTTGTTGTGTTTAAAGTGCAGTCTTGTAGAGCGGGTTAGTCAGATACTTATGAAGAACACTTAGTGATTAATGGATGGATTAAAGTTACAAGTGTTGGACAATGTATGGTAAGACAAGGGATGATATTGGTTGTAGCCAGAAGCATAGTGAAACCTGTGTATCATCTCCTAATGATTTTGACACATGCACACTTGAGGAAGATTGTCTCAGACAAATGGCCAAAGTAATTGAAGAGGACCTCAAGGATTGTCTAAAAATGTTTGAGAGTTGAAAAGTGATGTGCTGAGATGCCATTGTATGCTGGTTGTGGTGCATCAAAGTTGTCAGCTATATTAAAATTGTACAACATGAAGGAAAAACATGAATGAGTTATGCAAGCTTTATTGAGTTACTTGGCTATTTGAAAGTAGAATTACTTCCTAAGGAAAGTGAGCTTCCTTGTCAAACATATGATGTAAAATAAGTATTGCAATCATTGGCATGAGTTATGAAAAGATACATGCATGCCTTAATGATTGCCTTTTATTTTAAAATGAATATACATTGTTAACAGAGTGTCTACAGTGTAATGCCTCATGCTACAAGCAAAACAAATCAAGTCCCGTGAAGGCATTATGGTATTTTCTAATCGTGCCTAGATTTAGACACATGTATAGCAGTGCAAAAGTTGCTAAATGCTTAATATGGCATGTAGATGAAAGGAAAAAAGATGGCATGCTTCATCACCCTACTAGTTCAACACAATGGAGAAAGATTGATTATGAGTACCCTGAATTTAGGGAAGAGAGTAGGAATCTATACCTTGCTTTTGTCTACCGATAGATGAATCCTCATGGGCTTTAAAGTAGTAGCCACAAGATTAAAAGAGGGAATGTGCAAATATGTGGTTAGTGACTAATTGATCCTTTTATCTAACTCTCCCACTATCTATGAGTTGTCAAAGTCACTAATCATATTTTTTTCTTAATCTTTCTAGGAATTATGGATAAGAAATAGATGGCTGCCAATCAAATATCCGAGATATATTGGTATAGGGTGGTAGATTTCGTTAAGCTTGTAGTTAAGCATGTAGAGGACCCTACTAGGATTGTTTGTTGTGTTTAAAGTGCAGTCTTGTAAAGCGGGTTAGTCAAGATACTTATGAAGAACACTTAGTGATTAATGGGATGGATTAAAGTTACAAGTGTTGGACAATGTATGGTAAGACAAGGGATGATATTGGTTGTAGCCAGAAGCATAGTGAAACCTGTGTATCATCTCCTAATGATTTTGACACATGCACACTTGAGGAAGATTGTCTCAGACAAATGGCCAAAGTAATTGAAGAGGACCTCAAGGATTGTCTAAAAATGTTTGAGAAGTTGAAAAGTGATGCTGAGATGCCATTGTATGCTGGTTGTGGTGCATCAAAGTTGTCAGCTATATTAAAATTGTACAACATGAAGGAAAAACATGAATGGAGTTATGCAAGCTTTATTGAGTTACTTGGCTATTTGAAAGTAGAATTACTTCCTAAGGAAAGTGAGCTTCCTTGTCAAACATATGATGTAAAATAAGTATTGCAATCAATTGGCATGAGTTATGAAAAGATACATGCATGCCTTAATGATTGCCGTTTATTTTAAAATGAATATACATTATTAACAGAGTGTCCACAGTGTAATGCCTCATGCTACAAGCAAAACAAATCAAGTCCCGTGAAGGCATTATGGTATTTTATAATCGTGCCTAGATTTAGACACATGTATAGCAGTGCAAAAGTTGCTAAATGCTTAACATGGCATGTAGATGAAAGGAAAAAAGATGGCATGCTTCATCATACTACTAGTTCAACACAATGGAGAAAGATTGATTATGAGTACCCTGAATTTAGGGAAGAGAGTAGGAATCTATACCTTGCTTTGTCTACCGATAAGATGAATCCTTATGGGCTTTAAAGTAGTAACCATAACACATGGCCAGTCTTTTTGGTGATTTATGACCTTCCTCCATGGCTTTGCATGAAGCATAAGTATATGATGTTGTCCATGCCTAATTGTGATACCCAAGCAACCTAAGAATGACATAAAAATATATTTGGCTCCTCTAATTGATGACTTAAAGATCATGTGGGAGTCAGGTATAGAGGTATATGATGGGTATAGAGAAGAAAGATTCAATTTAAGAGCTATGCTCTTCGGTACAATTAATAACTTTCCTACCTATAGTAACCTATCAGGGTATAACATTAAAGGGAACTTAGATGCCCTATTTGTGAAGAGGGAGCACATTCTATGAGGTTTCAATAAGGGATGAAGAATGTTTACCTTGGGCACCATAGGTTTTTACACCAAGAACATCATTATCAGTGGTTAGGAAAAGCATTCAATGGAAATCTAGAAGAAGGTAAGACACCTTTGCCATTAATTGGTGATGAGCTATTTGAGAAGATGAAGGATTTTGATATTTCAATTTGACAAACCATTTGCAAGGCACCTTGGGACAAGCAAATGAAAGAAGAGATCTATTTTGTTTGAACTCCCTTATTGGGCCACCATAGATGTTTGGCATTTTCTTGATGTTATGCATATTGAGAAAAATGTCTAAGAGAGTCTTATTGGGACTTTACTCTAAGTGTCAGGAAAAACAAAAGATGGCATAAAGGCAAGGTTGGACATAGTTTCTTTAGGAATAAAAGAAGAATTGGCACTCTAAAATAAGAGAAACTGTACCTTTCTCCCTTCGGCAACTCATATGCTATCTAAGAAAGAGAAAACTAGACTTTGTGAGTTCCTTAATGCAATTAAAGTTCCTGAGGGCTACTCTTCAAACATAAAAAATCTTGTATCAATGAAAGATCTAAAGTTAAACGGCTTAAAGTTTCATGATTTCTATGTTTTAATGGAGGATTTCATTCTAGTGGCTATACGACAATTTTACTCCTTAAAGTACGGGGGACAATCACTAAGTTATGTTTGTTTTTCAAGTCCATTTGTAGTAAAGTAATAACCCACATAAGTTACAAGGTTGCAAGCCTGAATTATATCAACACTGTGTGAGATTGAGATATATTTTCCACCAACAATCTTTGATATTATGATCCACCTAACTGTTCACTTGGTTAGGGAGGTTCAAATGTGTGGGCCTGCTTATTAAAATGGATGTATCCTATTGAGCGTTATATGAAGATTTTCAAAGGATATGTGAAAAAACGAAGTCGATTGAAGGGTTGCATTATTGAACGGTATATTTATGAAGAGGCTGTTGACTTTTATACCGAGCACCTGAGCCATGTTAGCTATGTTGGGCTTCCAAAGTCTCGACATATGGGTAGAATAGGTGGAGAGGGAATCATGCAAAATAAAGTCGTTACTATCTTAAGTGTACAGTAGAAGCAAGCCTACTTATATGTGTTGCACAACACTAAAGAGGTTAAAGAGTATGTAGACAAGCATATGGCTAAAATTAGGAGGGATAATCTCAATAGATCAGAAATTTGGTATGCTAGGGAACACAATAAAACTTTTATAAGATGATTTAAGGAGCACATTCTTCAAATGTTAAATGTTGATTCCAATTTAGTTTTTAAAAAATTGATATGATTAGCTAACAGTCCAAGTAGACAGGTCATTTCTTACATTTCTTACCTTGTCAATGGGTACACATTTTATACAAGGGAGCAAGATGACAAGAGCACAATGCAAAATAGTAGTGTAACTCTCGTAGCTTATTCCATACATATTTCCAATACTAAGGATAAAAATCCTATCTATACAAACATGTCATATTATAGTGTAATTGAGCTTATATGGGATTTAGATTACATATTCTTTCAGGTTCCAATCTTTAAGTGCAAGTGGATTGATTAAAAAAAATGGCTTGAAATTTGATTATCAATTTAGATTTGTACAAGTCAATTTGAATAAGGAAGGGTATAAAGATGAGCCTTCCATTTTAGCGCAACAAGCTAAACAAGTGCTCTATGTCCCTGACTCTACTAATAAGGGAGGGTCTATTCTTCTGTTACACGAAAAAATAAAAGAAGATGTAGCAATTGAAGATGAACCATTTGAAGGCACATCAAATCAAAGTAACAACATTATTGATGAAGCTCTATACATGAGAAATGATCACAATGAAAGTATTTAGATTTCAAACAGGGGTAAATTATTTCAGCATAAGAAGAAAATATTTTAAGGAGGGGGAAGTAAAAAGCAAGAGTCAAGGAAACAAAAGGAGTGACTTAAACATATAACCTTTGAATTAATTGTGCCATTTTTGTTTCATATTTGAATTAATATAGTTGATTAATGTTTGAATTAACTGTGCCATTTTTGTTTCATGTTTGAATTAATATAGTTGATTAATGTTTGAATTAACTGTGCCATTTTTGTTTCATGTTTGAATTAATATAGTTGATTAACGTTTGAATTATTTATGGATGATTATTTTTGAATTTCATGTGTTATAGAAAAATGGCTTTAGATTCTAAGTCTACTAAAATCCCTCAATCAGATCCTGCTACAACTTCTACTGATGCTCTATCATCACCAAAAAAAATAGATCTGGAATATAACAATATCCAGCAGGGCATGACAATAATAGAAGTTACAAAAACAAGAGCTACAGGGAAAAAATAGTAGTACCATGAACAAGAATGGGCAAGCCATTAAATCTGTAAAGTTTATAAGTTCTATTGGGGTGGTGGCAAAGACAACTGTACCTATCACATAGAAATCATGGCGTAAAGTTAATCAAGTCGCAAAGGACATTGTTTGGGAGACCGTGGCTATAAGTTGCATTTTACTAAGTTATATTTTGTTATAGTATTTTAAATAATGCACCTAACATATTTATTTTATTTTACAGTCAGGATTAAAATAGACGAGAGCAAGATGGATTTTGTCCTTCAAAAGGCTGGAAGGCCATTATGATCTTTCACATATTTATCACACAGAAATATTTAAAAGACCCTGATGCTAAATTTGTAGCTTGAGTTCCTCCCCTATTACAGCCTTTAGTAAAACAAGAAAATTGGGATGCTTTTAGTGCCTCTCAATGCGAGAAGGAATTCAAGGTATTTGTGTTTCTAACATTTAAATTTTGGTGCCTTTTATTGAATGTATATATGTATACTAAGAAGATATTTTGTTATTGATTAAAGGAACTAAGCACCCAGAATAAGGAAAGAGTGACCAAGAATGAATACTCTTACAGAGCAAGGAGGTTGGGGTATGCAGGCGTGGAGCAAAAACAAGTAGAGGCCGAGGGATCAGATGTTACAGTATCCTACTAAAGACTCTGGGCATTGGCACGAATAAACAAAGATGAAGTTATTGACAACCCTCGTGTGAAAAAGGTTACTGAAAAAATTGTAAGTGTTATTATTATCTATCAATTAATAAATGATTATGAAAATGCATGCTAATCAACTCTACTTTGCATAGGATTCTCTCTCTTAAGAAGTCTCACAAGGCAAGCTTCCTAAGCATAAGAATATCTTAGCCAAAGCATTGGGGACTCCTAACTACCCTAGTCATGTCAAGGGAATCGGCTTTAGTGTCATAAAGAAGCAATACTTTCGCAAGAGTAACAAGTGAATATCGGCTTCTTCATTTGAGGTCTAAGAGCTGAGAGAAGAGCAGTAGCTAGAAACCTAGGTGAAGTTAATTGACATGCTATTAAAGGGCTAGAGCCCTGGGAGGCTTTTGGGTAACATTAGCCCCAGTGGGAAAGATAACTACACAAGCCCTTCAAACAAAATACCAACGGTAATATATTTTATCTTCTAAATTCATTTAACTAATTTTTTGTCATAAAAACTAACGTTGTTTGTTTATTTAGGGTGAGAATGACTATAATTGTTTAGCAGATGATCCTTCACACAAAGTAGTTGCAATGGGATGTGTGTATAACATTGTCGGGGACACAATCCATAACCTTCCTCTTACACCCGATTGTGTTAGGGTTTTGTTGCTTATTGCAATCGACCCCATGTATCCATTACCTTATCCTATCGATGAGATATAGACAGTAGGAGATACATTAAGGAGCTTCATTGCATGACCCAACCACTTTGTTACAGTGGGTACACCAAAGCTAACAAAGGACTTAAAGCTGCTAAAGGACTCATTGCTAGTAAAGAAAAAGGTATATATGATTTAAATAATTGTTTACAATCTTTTAATATATATATATGTGTGTGTGTGTGTGTGTGTGTGTGTCTCACTTTTTTATTGTATAGCCAAGGAGGAAAAGCAAATTGAAGGGCAAGGTATCGAGCAATACCAAAGTGTTAGCCATGGTTTCACAACAACCAATGCCTATACTTGCTATAGAAAACAAATTCCATGACTCTCTTAAGACTTATGCTTTGACTATAAGGATGATTCATCAAGTACTGATTAGGGATATCATTAATTTTGACGATTAGCTATTCAGTAGAGCATTATTTGAAGTCATTTGAGATGAAATTTTAAATGAAATCCTCAACCATAATAAGGCGAGCACTAGTTTGATAACCTTCTATCTGAGCTAATTCTTCAATATTTGTTAGTTAATCTGTATATGTGTGTGTATGCAAGCATATTAACTTGTATATTTTTTTACCCAAGCCACCTTTATACCTCATTCGTGGTTCCTAGTGGCCTCGAGTCGAGGATTATAACATCCTAAATTTTTAATCCTATATTAATTAATGATTACAGAATGGATTATGATTTAATATGGGATTAGGTTTCTGGATAGTGAAGTGTTGTATTAACTCTTTGGGATGTTATATGAATAGATATGAGAAGAAGAATGAGGTCTCGAATCAAAATGTGTGAGCATAGTAAGGATTTTCCTCACTGTGCCACATACTGCGGCTGAGAATGGATGCTCCACAATGCATGGTGTAGAATTTTGATAAGTGCCTTCATGTCCAGCTCGTTAAAACAGAAGAAAGAACAAAGAAAAGAGGGTTAAGCATGGAGAAAAGAAGGGACCTCCGCTAGGGCTTTGGTTTTCAAGAGCAAAGATGACGTTTCTGACCTGTTACTTATTGAATAAGTCTTGTACTACCTTAACCTCTAATTCTACCTTATTTTCTCTTAGTTTAACTAGAAATTGAATTCAAAAGTTTTAAGGAGTTGATTTCTTACCTTTTGGTAATAGAAATGTTCTCTGAAACTAAACTAGTACTTTGTGACTAGTTTGGGTCGGAACGATAAAGCTTTAAAGTTATAGACACAATTTGCCTTAATCTAGAGAGAGTAGTGAGAGAAAGTTGATTGTCATGAAGTTAATGCAAGATGTGAGTGGAAAGTGGCTATAGTGATTATGAATGAATATGATTAAGGGAAATGACAGCGATTAGGTACTAGCGTGTGACACGTGAATTTCAAAAAGGAGCTTGAATAAGGTTGTTGGAACATGGGTAATCCTTTCTAGTAAACAGAAGGGTTGAGGTAACTATATAGTTTGTTATGTTTATTAACTATTATAACTATGTGGGAGTAATTGTATAACAATTGTTTTATTGATTTCTATGCAGGATCTGGTATTGAAAACAAGTTTATCATGAAAATGATTTGTAAATAGAAGTTCAATTATTTTAGGTTGGACTAATTTATGTAAAAATATATATCTTTGTGTGTGTGTGACAGAAATTATGGAAAGAGAGTATTGAAAAGTGTATGAAAACCATGATTATAGGGGGTAAGAGTTCGCCCAGGATAAGTGCAGTTTGGATAGTCTAGCAACTCCTAAGTACCCGTTAAGGTGTGGTTAGGAGTCAACGACGCCTCTATCATGAGTATGTAAAGAGGGAAACCATAGTCAGTTAATGGGTTAGATTACCTTTGGCCATGTATTTCAACCACTGAAAGTATGCTAGGGTTAATGAGTGATTGATCCAGTAGAGCCTATGGTTTCATGTCGGGGAGCATTAAAGGTTCAGTAGCTAGATGATCATGCTAGTATGTGTTTATATGAAAATACAATGAAAAGATGAAATTTCTTCATGCTTTAATATATACTTGATATTGCCTTAGTTTTGTTACTTTGGCATAGTTATTTGTGGTAATAGATGTTTAATGAATTATTTTAGTTACTGAGATTTTTATCTTACTCGTGGTTATTATATTTTTCAGGTTCTGGCATTAGTGGTTTAAAGGGAAAACACATTGCCTGAGTTGAGATCTCTCATTAAAGCCTTTGTATGGATTTAATGTAATGAACTTGTTTATTGTTAGTTATGAATGTGTATAAGTTGCCCTAAGAATTAAGTGCATGCGCTTAAGGTTGTGAATGTTGTGTTTTGGTAGATTTGGTTCCCTAGCCCTATGTATATGTGTGAATGGTGAAACAATTGAGTAGGCTAGTGGATGAATGTGAACATGTGTGGATATGAGCACACTTGATATGTGGATATATGGCCTTGAATGAGATTGGAAAGAAGAGATGAAAATTTGTCCAAGTTATTTGATATGGGCAGTTTTCAAACGTGTGTATGTGTGTCATATTGCCTATATAATTAGTTAATTAGGTGTGTATTGTCCATTTGGACATGGTCAAGACCCTAAAAGCGGCTAATGACATACGATTTCAATTAGTGATGCTCAAGTCATAAATTTTGACTTAAAATAATCAAAATGCACTTGGGTATCCAACTTTTAAATGGAATATCAAATTGAAATGAAACCAGTGTCATAGTTAGAATATGAAACAAGCTTCATGTGGGCTCTTGAACCACCATAATTAAACATCGGATGCGAAAATGTTGCATATATGAAGTTCACACTAGAATTTGCAAAATGATAGCAAATTCAAGTGTGTGTGCTACGATGCATGTATTCGCATGCCACAACATATGGCACAGAGGATCATGCTATGCTCTCTATGCCACATGCCACTGTGTATGTGGC